>NC_092335.1:647719791-648039583 GCF_046630445.1 Rutidosis leptorrhynchoides
TTTCTTCAAATTCGAGACGTGGAAAGTGTTGTGTACAGCCGCGAGTTGTTGAGGTAACTCAAGTCGGTAAGCTACTGGTCCGACACGATCAATAATCTTGAATGGTCCAATATACCTTGGATTTAATTTCCCTCGTTTACCAAATCGAACAACGCCTTTACAAGGTGAAACTTTAAGCATGACCATCTCTCCAATTTCAAATTCTATATCTTTTCTTTTAATGTCAGCGTAGCTCTTTTGTCGACTTTGGGCGGTTTTCAACCGTTGTTGAATTTGGATGATCTTCTCGGTAGTTTCTTGATTAATCTCCGGACCCGTAATCTGTCTATCCCCCACCTCACTCCAACAAATCGGAGACCTGCACTTTCTACCATAAAGTGCTTCAAACGGCGACATCTCAATGCTTGAATGGTAGCTGTTGTTGTAGGAAAATTCTGCTAACGGTAGATGTCGATCCCAACTGTTTCCGAAATCAATAACACATGCTCGTAGCATGTCTTCAAGCGTTTGTATCGTCCTTTCGCTCTGCCCATCAGTTTGTGGATGATAGGCAGTACTCATGTCTAGACGAGTTCCTAATGCTTGCTGTAATGTCTGCCAGAATCTTGAAATAAATCTGCCATCCCTATCAGAGATAATAGAGATTGGTATTCCATGTCTGGAGACGACTTCCTTCAAATACAGTCGTGCTAACTTCTCCATCTTGTCATCTTCTCTTATTGGTAGGAAGTGTGCTGATTTGGTGAGACGATCAACTATTACCCAAATAGTATCAAAACCACTTGCAGTCCTTGGCAATTTAGTGATGAAATCCATGGTAATGTTTTCCCATTTCCATTCCGGGATTTCGGGTTGTTGAAGTAGACCTGATGGTTTCTGATGCTCAGCTTTGACCTTAGAACACGTCAAACATTCTCCTACATATTTAGCAACATCGGCTTTCATACCCGGCCACCAAAAATGTTTCTTGAGATCCTTGTACATTTTCCCCGTTCCAGGATGTATTGAGTATCTGGTTTTATGAGCTTCTCTAAGTACCATTTCTCTCATATCTCCAAATTTTGGTACCCAAATCCTTTCAGCCCTATACCGGGTTCCGTCTTCCCGAATATTAAGATGCTTCTCCGATCCCTTGGGTATTTCATCCTTTAAATTTCCCTCTTTTAAAACTCCTTGTTGCGCCTCCTTTATTTGAGTAGTAATGTTATTATGAATCATTATATTCATAGATTTTACTCGAATGGGTTCTCTGTCCTTCCTGCTCAAGGCATCGGCTACCACATTTGCCTTCCCCGGGTGGTAACGAATCTCAAAGTCGTAATCATTCAATAATTCAATCCACCTACGCTGCCTCATATTCAGTTGTTTCTGATTAAATATGTGTTGAAGACTTTTGTGGTCGGTATATATAATACTTTTTACCCCATATAAGTAGTGCCTCCAAGTCTTTAATGCAAAAACAACCGCGCCTAATTCCAAATCATGCGTCGTATAATTTTGTTCGTGAATCTTCAATTGTCTAGACGCATAAGCAATCACCTTCGTTCGTTGCATTAATACACAACCGAGACCTTGCTTTGATGCATCACAATAAATCACAAAATCATCATTCCCTTCAGGCAATGACAATATAGGTGCCGTAGTTAGCTTTTTCTTCAATAACTGAAACGCTTTCTCTTGTTCATCATTCCATTCAAATTTCTTCCCTTTATGCGTTAATGCAGTCAAGGGTTTTGCTATTCTGGAAAAGTCTTGGATGAACCTTCTGTAGTAACCAGCTAGTCCTAAAAACTGGCGTATGTGTTTCGGAGTTTTCGGGGTTTCCCACTTTTCAACAGTTTCTATCTTTGCCGGATCCACCTTAATACCTTCTTTGTTCACTATGTGACCTAGGAATTGAACTTCTTCCAACCAAAATGCACACTTTGAAAACTTAGCGTACAATTCTTCCTTCCTCAATACTTCTAACACCTTTCTCAAATGTTCACCGTGTTCTTGGTCATTCTTTGAGTAAATAAGTATGTCATCAATGAAAACAATGACAAACTTGTCAAGGTATGGTCCACACACTCGGTTCATAAGGTCCATGAACACAGCTGGTGCATTAGTTAAACCAAACGGCATGACCATAAACTCGTAATGACCGTAACGTGTTCTGAAAGCAGTCTTTGGAATATCATCTTCTTTCACCCGCATTTGATGATACCCGGAACGTAAGTCAATCTTTGAATAAACAGACGAGCCTTGTAGTTGATCAAATAAGTCGTCGATTCTCGGTAGTGGGTAGCGGTTCTTGATGGTAAGTTTGTTCAACTCTCGATAGTCGATACACAACCTGAATGTACCATCTTTCTTCTTGACAAACAAAACAGGAGCTCCCCACGGTGATGTGCTTGGTCGAATGAAACCACGCTCTAAAAGTTCTTGTAATTGGCTTTGCAGTTCTTTCATCTCGCTGGGTGCGAGTCTGTAAGGAGCACGAGCTATTGGTGCAGCTCCTGGTACAAGATCTATTTGAAATTCAACGGATCGATGTGGGGGTAATCCCGGTAATTCTTTCGGAAATACATCGGGAAATTCTTTTGCAATGGGAACATCATTGATGCTCTTTTCTTCAGTTTGTACTTTCTCGACGTGTGCTAGAACAGCATAGCAACCTTTTCTTATTAGTTTTTGTGCCTTCAAATTACTAATAAGATGTAGCTTCGTGTTGCCCTTTTCTCCGTACACCATTAAGGGTTTTCCTTTTTCTCGTATAATGCGAATTGCATTTTTGTAACAAACAATCTCCGCTTTCACTTCTTTCAACCAGTCCATACCGATTATCACATCAAAACTCCCTAACTCTACTGGTATCAAATCAATCTTAAATGTTTCGCTAACCA
Source organism: Rutidosis leptorrhynchoides (assembly GCF_046630445.1). Taxonomy (NCBI): domain Eukaryota; kingdom Viridiplantae; phylum Streptophyta; class Magnoliopsida; order Asterales; family Asteraceae; genus Rutidosis; species Rutidosis leptorrhynchoides. Next base: position 647,722,677 of record NC_092335.1, read on the forward strand.
GTTTAATTTCTCGATTCCGACATATATTATCTGCTGAAATTAATTTACCATTTGCTAATTCGAGTAAAAATTTACTATCCAAAGGCGTCAATGGACAACTTAATTTAGCACAAAAATCTCTACTCATATAGCTTCTATCCGCACCCGAATCAAATAAAACGTAAGCAGATTTATTGTCAATAAGAAACGTACCCGTAACAAGCTCCGGGTCTTCCTGTGCCTCTACCGCATTAATATTGAAAACTCTTCCACGGCCTTGTCCATTCGTGTTCTCCTGGTTCGGGCAATTTCTAATAATGTGGCCTGGTTTTCCACATTTATAACAAACTACATTGGCATAACTTGCTCCGACACTACTTGCTCCGCCATTACTCGTTCCGACACCATTTGTTCCTTTCGTTCTATTAACCCCTGGTCCGTAGACCTCACACTTCGCCGCGCTATGACCATTTCTTTTACACTTGTTGCAAAATTTGGTGCAGAACCCCGAGTGATTCTTTTCACACCTTTGGCATAGCTGCTTCTGATTGTTGTTGTTGTTGCGGTTATTATTGTTGTTGGGATGATTGTTGTAGTTGTTGTTGTTGTTGTTGTTGTTGTTGGGCCGTTTGTTGTAGTTGCGATTGATGTTGCGATTGTTGGGATAATTGTTGCGATTATTGTTGTAATTGCTGTTGTTGTTGTATTGGTGATTCTTATCACCGTTTTCCTCCCACTTTCTTTTGACTTGCTTCACATTGGCCTCTTCAGCAGTCTGTTCTTTAATTCTTTCTTCAATCTGGTTCACTAGTTTGTGAGCCATTCTACATGCCTGTTGTATGGAGGCGGGCTCGTGTGAACTTATATCTTCTTGGATTCTTTCCGGTAATCCTTTCACAAACGCGTCGATCTTCTCTTCCTCATCTTCGAATGCTCCCGGACACAATAGGCACAATTCTGTGAATCGTCTTTTGTACGTGGTAATATCAAATCCTTGGGTTCGTAACCCTCTAAGTTCTGTCTTGAGCTTATTGACCTCGGTTCTGGGACGGTACTTCTCGTTCATCAAGTGCTTGAATGCTGACCACGGTAGTGCGTACGCATCATCTTGTCCCACTTGCTCTAGATAGGTATTCCACCATGTTAACGCAGAACCTGTGAAGGTATGCGTAGCGTACTTCACTTTGTCCTCTTCAGTACACTTACTTATGGCAAACACCGATTCAACCTTCTCGGTCCACCGTTTCAATCCGATCGGTCCTTCGGTTCCATCAAATTCCAAAGGTTTGCAGGCAGTGAATTCTTTGTAGGTGCATCCTACACGATTTCCTGTACTGCTAGATCCAAGGTTATTGTTGGTATGTAGCGCAGCCTGTACTGCGGCTATGTTTGAAGCTAGAAAAGTACGAAATTCCTCTTCATTCATATTCACGGTGTGTCGAGTAGTCGGTGCCATTTCCTTCAAAATAGTTAAATGGAACAAGTTAATCATACAGAATATTAAGAGTAGTTAATAGTATTTTGTAGCATAATATGAACTCATTTATAAAAGCTTTTTCTTCATATTAGCGTTTTATAAGTTTAAATTCGGGTAGTACCTACCCGTTAAGTTCATACTTAGTAGCTAATATACAATTCAACTACTACAATTCTATATGAAAAACTGATTATAATAATATTTCGCGTTCAAACTTTTATACAATATTTTACAAACTTACAATACCGCTTATTTTACATAAAGCATGAAATATAGCACACAATAACTTTGATACAAGATAGTTGTGAAGACAATTCTAGCTAGTACACAAGTCGTTCAGCAAAGGCAATAAAGACACGTAATTCATACGTCCAGAAACAAGTCATGCATTCTGGTTTTACTAGGACTACTTCCCATCCTTGGTCTTGTGCAACATAACCGTTATGGCCGTTGATAAGACAACGTGTTGTAACGTCATCAAAGGGACGAGGGTTACGTAATGTCCAACAGTCCCGTAATAATCTAAAAACCTCATTTCTTACCCCAATTACCGACTCCGTCACTTGTGGAAACGTTTTGTTTAATAGTTGTAGCCCGATGTTCTTGTTCTCACTTTGGTGAGAAGCGAACATTACTAATCCGTAAGCATAACATGCTTCTTTATGTTGCATGTTAGCCGCTTTTTCTAAATCACGAAGTCCAATATTCGGATATATTGAGTCAAAATAATTTCTTAACCCGTTGCGTAAAATAGCATTTGGGTTCCCCGCAATATATGCGTCAAAGTAAACACATCGTAACTTATGGGTTTCCCAATGTGATATCCCCCATCTTTCAAACGAAAGTCTCTTATAAACCAAGACATTCTTGGAACGTTCTTCGAATGTCTTACAAACTGATCTCGCCTTAAATAGTTGTGCCGAAGAATTCTGGCCGACTCTAGACAAGATTTCATCAATCATGTCTCCGGGTAGGTCTCTTAAAATATTGGGTTGTCTATCCATTTTGTGTTTTTAAACTGTAAAATAGACAAGAGTTAGATTCATAAAAAAAAAACTTATTAATACAAGCAATTTTTACATATATCATAAAGCATAAGAACACTATATTCCATATATTACACCACACGAATACAACTATCTTATTCCGACTCGCTCGTTTCTTCTTCTTCGGTTTTGGTTCGTTTTGCCAAGTTTCTAGGGATATATGATGTTCCCCTAATACGAGCCGTCGTTGTCCACATTGGTTTAGAAAAACCTGGTGGTTTAGAGGTTCCCGGGTCATTGTTACAACTTAAGGACTTCGGGGGTTGACGATACATATAAAGTTCATCGGGGTTGGAATTAGATTTCTCTATTTTTATGCCCTTTCCCTTATTATTTTCTTTTGCCTTTTTAAATTCAGTTGGGGTAATTTCTATAACATCATCGGAATTCTCGTCGGAATCCGATTCATCGGAGAATTGGTAATCCTCCCAATATTTTGCTTCCTTGGCGGAAACACCATTGACCATAATTAACTTTGGTCGGTTGGTTGAGGATTTTCTTTTACTTAACCGTTTTATTATTTCCCCCACCGGTTCTATTTCTTCATCCGGTTCCGATTCTTCTTCCGGTTCCGATTCTTCTTTCGGTTCCGACTCTTCTTCCGGTTCCTCTTCGGGAACTTGTGAATCAGTCCACAAATCATTCCAATTTACATTTGACTCTTCATTATTATTAGGTGAGTCAATGGGACTTGTTCTAGAGGTAGACATCTATCACATAATATCAAACACGTTAAGAGATTAATATATCACATAATATTCATATGTTAAAAATATATAGTTTCCAACAAAAATGTTAAGCAATCATTTTTAAAGAAAACACGGTCGAAGTCCAGACTCACTAATGCATCCTAACAAACTCGATAAGACACACTAATGCAAATTTTCTGGTTCTCTAAGACCAACGCTCGGATACCAACTGAAATGTCCCGTTCTTATTGATTAAAAACGTTCCATATTAATTGATTTCGTTGCGAGGTTTTGACCTCTATATGAGACGTTTTTCAAAGACTGCATTCATTTTTAAACAAACCATAACCTTTATTTCATAGATAAAGGTTTTAAAAAGCTTTACGTAGATTATCAAATAATGATAATCTAAAATATCCTGTTTACACACGACCATTACATAATGGTTTACAATACAAATATGTTACAACAAAATAAGTTTCTTGAATGCAGTTTTTACACAATATCATACAAGCATGGACTCCAAATCTCGTCCTTATTTAAGTATGCGACAGCGGAAGCTCTTAATAATCACCTGAGAATAAACATGCTTAAAACGTCAACAAAAATGTTGGTGAGTTATAGGTTTAACCTATATATATCAAATCATAATAATAGACCACAAGATTTCATATTTCAATACACATCCCATACATAGAGATAAAAATCATTCATATGGTGAACACCTGGTAACCGACATTAACAAGATGCATATATAAGAATATCCCCATCATTCCGGGACACCCTTCGGATATGATATAAATTTCGAAGTACTAAAGCATCCAGTACTTTGGATGGGGTTTGTTAGGCCCAATAGATCTATCTTTAGGATTCGCGTCAATTAGGGTGTCTGTTCCCTAATTCATAGATTACCAGACTTAATAAAAAGGGGCATATTCGATTTCGATAATTCAACCATAGAATGTAGTTTCACGTACTTGTGTCTATTTTGTAAATCATTTATAAAACCTGCATGTATTCTCATCCCAAAAATATTAGATTTTAAAAGTGGGACTATAACTCACTTTCACAGATTTTTACTTCGTCGGGAAGTAAGACTTGGCCACTGGTTGATTCACGAACCTATAACAATATATACATATATATCAAAGTATATTCAAAATATATTTACAACACTTTTAATATATTTTGATGTTTTAAGTTTATTAAGTCAGCTGTCCTCGTTAGTAACCTACAACTAGTTGTCCACAGTTAGATGTACAGAAATAAATCGATAAATATTATCTTGAATCAATCCACGACCCAGTGTATACGTATCTCAGTATTGATCACAACTCAAACTATATATATTTTGGAATCAACCTCAACCCTGTATAGCTAACTCCAACATTCACATATAGAGTGTCTATGGTTGTTCCGAAATATATATAGATGTGTCGACATGATAGGTCGAAACATTGTATACGTGTCTATGGTATCTCAAGATTACATAATATATAATACAAGTTGATTAAGTTATGGTTGGAATAGATTTGTTACCAATTTTCACGTAGCTAAAATGAGAAAAATTATCCAATCTTGTTTTACCCATAACTTCTTCATTTTAAATCCGTTTTGAGTGAATCAAATTGCTATGGTTTCATATTGAACTCTATTTTATGAATCTAAACAAAAAAAGTATAGGTTTCTAGTCGGAAAAATAAGTTACAAGTCGTTTTTGTAAAGGTAGTCATTTCAGTCGAAAGAACGACGTCTAGATGACCATTTTAGAAAACATACTTCCACTTTGAGTTTAACCATAATTTTTGGATATAGTTTCATGTTCATAATAAAAATCATTTTCTCAGAATAACAACTTTTAAATCAAAGTTTATCATAGTTTTTAATTAACTAACCCAAAACAGCCCGCGGTGTTACTACGACGGCGTAAATCCGGTTTTACGGTGTTTTTCGTGTTTCCAGGTTTTAAATCATTAAGTTAGCATATCATATAGATATAGAACATGTGTTTAGTTGATTTTAAAAGTCAAGTTAGAAGGATTAACTTTTGTTTGCGAACAAGTTTAGAATTAACTAAACTATGTTCTAGTGATTACAAGTTTAAACCTTCGAATAAGATAGCTTTATATGTATGAATCGAATGATGTTATGAACATCATTACTACCTTAAGTTCCTTGGATGAACCTACTGGAAAAGAGAAAAATGGATCTAGCTTCAATGGATCCTTGGATGGCTCAAAGTTCTTGAAGCAAAATCATGACACGAAAACAAGTTCAAGTAAGATCATCACTTGAAATAAGATTGTTATAGTTATAGAAATTGAACCAAAGTTTGAATATGATTATTACCTTGTATTAGAATGATAACCTACTGTAAGAAACAAAGATTTCTTGAGGTTGGATGATCACCTTACAAGATTGGAAGTGAGCTAGCAAACTTGAAAGTATTCTTGATTTTATGAAACTAGAACTTTTGGAATTTATGAAGAACACTTAGAACTTGAAGATAGAACTTGAGAGAGTTCAATTAGATGAAGAAAATTGAAGAATAAAAGTGTTTGTAGGTGTTTTTGGTCGTTGGTGTATGGATTAGATATAAAGGATATGTAATTTTGTTTTCATGTAAATAAGTCATGAATGATTACTCATATTTTTGTAATCTTATGAGATATTTCATGCTAGTTGCCAAATGATGGTTCCCACATGTGTTAGGTGACTCACATGGGCTGCTAAGAGCTGATCATTGGAGTGTATATACCAATAGTACATACATCTAAAAGCTGTGTATTGTACGAGTACGAATACGGGTGCATACGAGTAGAATTGTTGATGAAACTGAACGAGAATGTAATTGTAAGCATTTTTGTTAAGTAGAAGTATTTTGATAATTGTATTGAAGTCTTTCAAAAGTGTATAAATACATATTAAAACACTACATGTATATACATTTTAACTGAGTCGTTAAGTCATCGTTAGTCGTTACATGTAAGTGTTGTTTTGAAACCTTTAGGTTAACGATCTTGTTAAATGTTGTTAACCCAATGTTTATAATATCAAAAGAGATTTTAAATTATTATATTATCATGATATTATGATGTACGAATATCTCTTAATATGATATATATACATTAAATGTCGTTACAACGATAAACGTTACATATATGTCTCTTTTCAAAATCATTAAGTTAGTAGTCTTGTTTTTACATATGTAGTTCATTGTTAATATAATTAATGATATGTTTACTTATCATAATATCATGTTAACTATATATATAACCATATATATGTCATCATATAGTTTTTTTTTACAAGTTTTAACGTTCGTGAATCACCGGTCAACTTGGGTGGTCAATTGTCTATATGAAACCTATTTCAATTAATCAAGTCTTAACAAGTTTGATTGCTTAACATGTTGGAAACATTTAATCATGTAAATATCAATCTCAATTAATATATATAAACATGGAAAAGTTCGGGTCACTACAAAAAATATATTCTACGTTGAGTTGTACCACTGGCATACTTCCCTGTAGCTTGGTAACTGTTATTTACAGCGGTATTGTAAACGCGAATCCTGTTGATAGATCTATCGGGCCTGACAACCCCAACCGGACTGGACGACCAGTATTCAACGGTTGCACAGTACTTCGTTTTGTGACTACACTTGGTACGGTGTAGTAAGATTTCATAATAAAGGGAATATGCGACGTGATTAAATGTTAAGTATGGTTACCAAGTGCTCAACCACTTAGAATATTTTTATTAAACTGTTTATATACGAAATCTTGTGGTCTATATATATATATTGCTGCCGGCATTAAACCTATATCTCACCAACTTTATGTTGACCTTTTAAAACATGTCTATTCTCAGGTGATTACTAAAGCTTCCGCTGCATTATGTTGAATTTGAGCAGGATCTTGCGTACGCATATTTGTGTCAAAAATAAAACTGCATACCCAAGGATTTGTGTTGTAAAATATGCTCGAAATCGTGTTGTTATCATTACATGTAAAGTTTGTAAGTCGAAGATTATCGCTAAACGATAATCATCTTTTTATTGTCTAAAGCTTGTAACAAAAATAATGGTTATGGTTTGTAATGTATAATATATGCAGTTTCTCTTTTAAAAATGTCGCATATAGAGGTCAATACCTCGCAATGAAATCATACGTTATCTAACACGTTCTTATGGTTAAGGACGGGTTATGACATGTGGTATCAGAGCGGTGGTCTTAGCGAACCAGGTTTGCATTAGTGTGTCTAACTGATAAGTCGTTAGGATACATTAGTAAGTCTGGACTTTGACCGGGTTTGATTTAAAAACCATTGCTTATCATTGTTGGTTAAAATTTATATGTAAATATTATGTAGTACTAATGGGTTAGTTGTTGTGTGATAGATGTCGGGCTAAAAACTTATCATCACGTTCAGCGACTCCGAACCAGAATCTTCAGATGGTGTTCCAGTCATTAACCTATCCGATGACGAAAATAATATCTTTGGGGAAGACTCACAAATTCCGGATGAACCGACTATAGAGAACCCGGAAAGTGAACCCGAGGAGGAAAGTGAACCCGAGGAGGAAAGTGAACCCTAGGAGGAAAGTGAACCCGAGGAAGAAATACAGGAAATTACAAAAGACGAGTTCGAACTAGGAAAGAAACGAAAGGCTAATGAATTAGGAAATTCAAATCCCGAGTTTAGTAAGGATGATGTGGCACCAACTCCACTAGACACTACCACCCCTATTCCCGCTATTCCTATTCGTTCTATCCCGGCATCCAGTTCTTCAGTCCCACAGCCAAAATATAGGCAGACAGCCAGGATAAGCGTTAAGCGATTCTTTGAACCTAAACGTCCTAGAAAATAGACCAAACGATGCGCTGCCGTATTAAACCATGGGATCATATAATGTTTTGTATAATATTATTAGTGTGGTTTGCTTAATGTTCGATGTAAGATAAGCATATGTAAAATAGTGAAGTGTGAAATGCAATAATTTTCCATGGTTAAGTATTATTTAGATGGTAGTAATTGATTCTGTACTAAGCTATTAAGTATGGACATTAACGGGTAGGTACTACCCTAGATATAATTATAAAACGCTAATAAGAAGAAAAGGCTTTTATAATAATACCTGGTTCATATTATTAATAAGCTATAATGTACTGTAAATATACACTACATCTATAATATTCCATGTGAATAATTATTTTCTTTTCATTCTTATAGAAGAATATGGCGCGATTGAACCGAATGACGGAACAAGAAATCCAGGAACTCATCAATCAACGAGTGAACGACAGAATGTTATGGGTCGAGGCTGCAAGAGGTACTGCAGTTAACCCAAATCCTCGTGTGGGGTGCACTTACAAAACTTTTCAAGCTTGCAAGCCCTCATCATTCAGTGGAACAGAAGGACCGATCGGTTTAACCCGGTGGATAGAAAAGATGGAGACTGTGTTTAAAATCAGTGGTTGTGTTGAAAAGGACATGACCAAGTATGCATCGTGCACTTTACAAGATAGTGCACTCACGTGGTGGAAAAATTATGTGAAGGCTGTAGGAGGAGATGTAGCTTATGATACTCCGTGGGAAGAATTCAAAACAATGTTAATCAACGAATATTGTCCAAGGAACGAGGTTAGGAAGTTGGAAGATGAATTACGAAGTCTAAAGGTTGTTGGTACTGAAATCACCAACTACAATCAGCGATTCATGGAATTAGTTTTGCTATGTCCTGAATTGGTTCCAACTGAAGAACGGAAGATTGAAATGTACAAAGATGGTTTGCCCAAAAAGGTCAAGGCAAACGTTACAGCATCGAAACCTAAGACAATTCATGAAGCTATAACCATGGCAAACGAGCTAATGGATCAGGTTATCATGGATAAGAAAGTATCCAATACTGATGTGAAGGTATCAGGTAACAAAAGAAAGTGGAATGGAAATTATGATCGAGGTAACCAACAACAATCTTTTAAGAAACAAGAAATCACGCAAGGTGCGGGTAGTGGTTTAAGCTTTCGTTATAAAGGACAAAATCCTTTATGCAACCGATGCCACAAACATCACTCTGGTTACTGTAATGTGGTATGCAACAAATGTAATCGAAAGGGTCATCTTGCTGAAGATTGTAGGGCTCTCGTTATAAATACAAATGGTACCAAGACTCCTGCCACCAATGCAAATAGAACTGCTTTGGCTACCATTACTTGTTATGGGTGTGGAAAAGAAGGTCACTATAAGAGCCAGTGCCCGAATCCAGAGAAAAATATCGGACCTGCACGAGGGAGAGCATTTGTTATTAATGCTAGAGAGGCGTGTGAAGACCCGGAGCTTGTTACGGGTACGTTTACCATTAATAACTTATCCGCATCTATTATATTTGATACTGGTGCTGATAGAAGTTACGTGTGTAGAGACTTTCACGCTAAATTGAATTGTTCATCATTACCTCTAGATGCTAAGTACATGATTGAGTTAGCTAATGGTAAACTAATTAAAGCCGATAAAATTTGCCGTGATTGTAAAATAAATTTAGCCGGAGAAACATTTAAGATTGATTTGATACCCGTAGAATTAGGAAGTTTTGATGTAATAGTCGGCATGGACTGGATGTCCAAAATAGGAGCCGAAGTTGTGTGCGCCAAGAAGGCAATTCGCATTCCTCGTAAGAATAAAACGCCAGTAATGATTTATGGAGAGAAGGGTAACTCAAAGCTAAAACTCATTAGTTATTTGAAAGCTCAAAAGTGCTTGAAGAAAGGGTGCTATGCTATCTTAGCACATGTTAATAAAGTCGAAAAGAAAGAAAAAGAGAAGTGCATAAATGACGTGCCTGTGGCAAGAGATTTTTCTGAAGTATTTCCGGAAGAGTTGCCGGGATTACCTCCATTTAGATCTGTAGAATTTCAAATAGATCTTGTACCAGGAGCTGCACCGGTTGCCCGTGCTCCATATAGACTTGCACCGTCCGAGTTAAAAGAACTTCAGAGTCAGTTAAAAGAATTACTGGATCGTGGATTCATACGACCAAGTACTTCACCGTGGGGAGCTCCAATTTTATTCGTCAAGAAGAAAGACGGATCTTTCCGAATGTGTATAGATTATCGTGAATTAAATAAGTTAACTATCAAGAATCGGTATCCACTACCGAGAATTGACGACTTATTTGATCAACTCCAAGGATCATGTGTGTACTCGAAAATTGACCTAAGATCGGGCTATCATCAATTACGTATCAAAGAAGAAGATATACCGAAAACTGCTTTTCGGACACGCTACGGTCATTACGAATTTTTGGTCATGCCGTTTGGATTGACGAATGCGCCAGCTGTATTCATGGACCTCATGAATCGAGTTTGTAGTCCATATTTAGATAAGTTTGTTATCGTTTTCATTGATGATATTCTTATCTATTCCAAGAGTGAGCAAGAGCATGAGCAGCATTTAAGGTTGATATTAGAGTTGTTGAGAAAAGAACAGCTATATGCTAAATTTTCTAAATGTGCTTTCTGGTTGAAAGAAGTGCAATTTCTTGGCCACGTTGTTAGTAGCAAAGGAATTCAGGTTGATCCAGCAAAAATTGAAGCCATTGAAAAATGGGAGACTCCTAAGACACCAACGCAGATACGCCAATTTTTGGGTTTAGCCGGTTATTATAGAAGGTTTATTCAAGATTTTTCCCGAATAGCTAAGCCGTTGACAGCATTAACGCAAAAAGGGAAGAAATACGAATGGACCTCGGAGCAGGAGAACGCATTTCAATTACTGAAGAAGAAGTTAACTACGGCGCCTATTTTATCGTTACCTGAAGGGAACGATGATTTTGAAATATATTGTGACGCTTCGCGACAAGGTTTTGGTTGTGTTCTTATGCAACGAAAGAAAGTTATTGCATACGCATCTCGACAATTGAAGATTCACGAGCGGAATTATACGACGCATGATCTAGAACTGGGAGCAGTCGTGTTTGCGTTAAAGATATGGAGACACTACTTATATGGGGTTAGATGCACTGTGTTTACTGATCATAAAAGTCTTCAACATATTTTCGATCAGAAACAGCTGAACATGAGGCAACGTAGGTGGGTCGAGCTGATAAACGACTACGATTGTGAGATTCGCTATCATCCCGGGAAAGCGAATGTAGTGGCTGACGCATTAAGCAGAAAGGAATGAGAACCAATTCGAGTACGAGCGATGAACATAAAAATTCGCATGAATCTCAACTCACAAATCAAAGAAGTTCAACGAGAAGCACTTACTAAAGAAAATATAGGAAATGAAATAATGAAGAAGTATGAGAAGCAACTCGTTATGCGGGAAGATGGAATTCGATATTTTGCAAATCGTATTTGGGTACCGAAGTTGGGTGGATTAAGGAAGTTGATATTGAACGAGGCACATAAGACAAGATATTCGATACATCCTGGAGTTGGAAAGATGTACCAAGATCTTAAGACGCATTATTGGTGGCCTAATTTGAAGACAGACGTTGCAACATATGTTGGGGAATGTTTAACTTGTTCCAAAGTCAAAGCAGAACACCAGAAGCCGTCAGGGTTACTTCAACAACCAGAAATTCCAGAATGGAAATGGGACGGTATTACCATGGATTTCATCACGAAGTTACCAAAGACTGCCTGGGGATACGACACCATTTGGGTAATTGTTGATCGTCTTACCAAATCTGCACATTTCTTGCCTATAAAGGAAACAGATAGAATGGAGAAATTATTACGATTATATATAAAGGAAATAGTTTCAAGGCATGGAATACCTATTTCCATTATATCTGATCGTGATAGTAGATTTACCTCAAAGTTCTGGCAATCACTACAGGAGGCACTAGGAACTCGTTTGGATATGAGTACCGCATATCATCCGCAAACGGACGGGCAGAGTGAAAGAACAATTCAGACTCTTGAAGACATGCTCAGGGCATGTGTGATCGATTTTGGAAACGGATGGGATAAGTATCTACCATTAGCAGAATTCTCGTATAATAATAGTTATCATGCGAGCATTAAAGCTGCACCATTCGAAGCATTGTACGGAAGGAAGTGTAGATCTCCTATCTGTTGGAATGAAGTAGGAGATCGACAATTAACTGGTCCCGAGATCATACATGAAACTACTGAAAAGATAGTACAAATCAAAGAGAGATTGAAAACAGCCCGTAGTCGCCAAAAGAGCTACGCCGATGTCCGAAGGAAACCATTAGAGTTTCAGATCGGTGACATGGTTATGCTAAAGGTGTCACCTTGGAAAGGTGTAATACGTTTCGGTAAAAGAGGTAAACTGAACCCAAGATATGTAGGCCCGTTCAAGATCATCGAACGCATTGGACCGGTAGCTTATCGACTCGAGTTACCGCAACAACTCGCCGGAGTACATAATACCTTTCACGTCTCGAACCTTAAGAAGTGTCTTGCAAAGGAAGACCTCACCATTCCTCTTGAAGAAATCCATGTCGACGAGAAACTACAATTCATCGAAGAACCAATCGAAATCATGGATCGTGAAGTTAAACGGCTCAAGCAGAGCAACATACCGATCGTTAAGGTTCGTTGGAATGCTCGAAGAGGTCCCGAGTTTACGTGGGAACGGGAGGATCAGATGAAACAAAAGTATCCACACTTGTTTCTCGATGACGCAAAATAGGTACAATTTTAAAATTTCGGGACGAAATTTATTTAACGGGGAGGTAATGTAACGACCCGCACTTTTTCGATCGTTCTATACTTATAAGATTAATATTTACATAAATTAAACCTTACCAACATGACAAGCAATCCAAATTGTTGAGACTTATGTCTTCGAAAAGAGTTTTACACAACGTTTGACCGTTCAATTTGACCGATGATATCACGAACTATATAACATACGATAATTATACGTTTATGTATATATATGTATTTATATATAATTAACATGATCTAAGGATGTTTAACATCTCATTGGGTACTAATAACAATGAGTTATAAGTATATTTTGAGACTACTAACTTAAGTTTTCAAAACGATAACTATACGTAACGTTCTTCGACATAAATACTTATAACCTATAATACTTATACATGCATCGTATAGATATGTATTTTATCACTTTTAAAGGGCTTACATACATAAAACAATATAAGTATATTTACAAAAGATAGCTATATTTGAATCCTCGTTCCGTTTTCTCAAAGATTTCTACACGTATATCTAGGGTATATGTACCCGTATCATACGCAGCTTCTAGATGTATTTACTATTGGTATATACCAATAAAAATCTGCTCCTTAGTAGCCTTAAATGATTAAGAAACATGTGGAACCTGAAAGGACCCGTTCATATACATTATAAACGATTCATAATAGTTGATTACATTGCGAGGTATTTGACCTCTATATGATACATTTTACAAACATTGCATTCGTTTTTAAAAGACAATCTTTCTTTACATCAAAAATTGACAGGCATGCATACCATTTCATAATATCCACTATCCAACTATAAATTGATTTAATAATAATCTTTGATGAACTCAATGACTCGAATGCAACGTTCTTCGAAATATGCTATGAAAGACTCCAAGTAATATCTTTAAAATGAGCAAATGCACAGCGGAAGATTTCTTTAACACCTGAGAATAAACATGCTTTAAAGTGTCAACCAAAAGGTTGGTGAGTTCATTAGTTTATCATAATCATTTATTTCCATCATTTTAATAGACCACAAGAATTTCATTTCCAGTTCTCATAAATATACGTCCCATGCATAGAGACAAAAATAATCATTCATATGGTGAACACCTGGTAACCGACATTAACTAGATACATATAAGAATATCCCCTATCATTCCGGGATCCTCCTTCGGACATGATATAAATTTCGAAGTACTAAAGCATCCGGTACTTTGGATGGGGTTTGTTAGGCCCAATAGATCTATCTTTAGGATTCGCGTCAATTAGGGTGTCTGTTCCCTAATTCTTAGATTACCAGACTTAATAAAAAGGGGTATATTCGATTTCGATAATTCAACCATATAATGTAGTTTCGATTACTTGTGTCTATTTCGTAAAACATTTATAAAAATTGCGCATGTATTCTCAGCCCAAAAATATAAAGGGTAAAAAGGCAAATAAAACTCACCATACTGTATTTCGTAGTAAAAATACATATAACGTCATTGAACAAGTGCAAGGTTGGCCTCGGATTCACGAACCTAAATTAATTATATATATTTATGTGTTGGTCAATATTTGTCTAACAAATTAGGTCAAGTCATAGTGTACCACAATCCTAATGCTCGAGACTAATATGCAAAAGTCAACAAAAGTAAATTTGACTCAAAATAATTTCCAAAAATTTATACATGATTAATATATAGTTTAAATATCGTCGTTTTATATTTTTAAATATTTTTAAAAGATTTATTAGAGTAAATAATATAATTTATTTATTAATAAATAAAATTTTATATTATATTTATATAATAAAATATACTTTTATATATATTAAGTAATAAAATTTATAGGGTTCATTTAATATCATAAAGATAATATGATAGGTATTATTAAAGTAAGTTATTACACGTAGTAAAATATGTTTGTATCACATATTTATTTGATAAAATAATATCTATAATGATAGTAAGTAAAAGTTGTATTATTTTGTAATAATAATAATTATTATAAAAATATCAATATTTATAATTACTAAGATGACATTATGATAAAACGATAATTCTAATTATGATAACTTTAATATTTACGATAATTTTTAATATTATCTTTAAAATAATAATTCTATTTAAAATAATAATAATAATAATGATATTTTATAGTAACAATGACATTTCTATTAAAATGATAATTTTTGTTAAAATGATGGTTTTAATACTAACGATAATTTTAATAATAATAGTAATGATAAAAATAATAAGAACGATAATTTTATCTAACTAAATATCTTATAATATTTTAATTTCATCATGATACTCTTACCCATTATTTCCTAATCGTTTCGTTTAATAGCTTTTAATCGTCTTTTATATCGTGTTCATAATAATGATAATAATAGTAATCAAAATAATTAGGTGTTACAAATATTTGTTTTAATTACACTAATATTAATAATGATAGTTACTATAACATTTTTAACGATAATACTAATAATTATCTTAATGATAATATAGTAATAATAATAATAACAATGACAATATCCATCTTTAAATAATGATATATATATTAATAATGATATAATAATAATAATAATACTAATAATAATAATAATAATAATAATAATAATAATAATAATAATAATTGGATAATAATAATAATAATAATAATAATACTAATTATAACTTTAACAATAATAACGATAGTAATAATAAAAAAAACAATTTTTAATGATAAATCCATTTTA
Organism: Rutidosis leptorrhynchoides; assembly: GCF_046630445.1. Lineage (NCBI taxonomy): Eukaryota > Viridiplantae > Streptophyta > Magnoliopsida > Asterales > Asteraceae > Rutidosis > Rutidosis leptorrhynchoides. The sequence continues at coordinate 647,738,290 of NC_092335.1, forward strand.
TTGATAAAGATAATAATAATGATAATAATAAGATAAAACTAGAACGACGATAAAAACGACGATAATAATCATTTTTAATAAAAATATAGAAAATTCAATTGATTATAACTTCTAATCCGTTCATCGAAATCATTCGATATCTAAAGGAAAAGTCCTTAATTTTTCGCTAGCTTTCCAAGGACATGCATATCTTATACCTTATCTCAACCGCAAGTGTAACTAATTCAATATTCAACCTAACCTGTCTAAGGGCAATATCAAAAGTACAAGCATGCATAATCCTAAATACTCGAGCACTAGTCAGGGATACACTATTAGTATGTAAAAGTTAAATTATGAGTACTCACGTATCAATATTGAGATTCAATATTGCAGGAAAGGTACGTAGACGCAACGGAAATGATAAACACTATATTGACCTCACGAGCATACCCATGAACCATACTCAATCACCTCCATAGCTATAACCCATAATTTCCTTAATCCTATCCTACTCGAAAAACAATTTCGAAATCACTCGGACAGCACTCCGTCGTAATATTTTATGTATACTAATAATATCTTGAAATAATACGGAGTAAATATATATATGTAAATCGATTGAGAGAGTTTAGAGAAAAATATTTTCAAGTTTCTATGAAATAATGAAACCTATTGAATTCTATTTATAATAGATTTTTGAATTATTAAAGTGAATTATTAAAGTATGAATTATTAAAGTGAATTATTAAAGTATGAATTATTAAAGTGAATTATTAAAGTATGAATTATTAAAGTGAATTATTAAAGTATGAATTATTAAAGTGAATTATTAAAGTTAAAGTAAAGTAAAAATAAAGTAAAGGTAAAGTTTAAGTATAGTAAAAGTATAAAACTATGTACGTATAATACGCGTATAAATATATATAATATTAATTTAAATCGTTATATATATTTAATAAAATAAAATATAAATATCGTTATCTTTATCATACTAGTTAAGTAATGAGTTGTCAAAAGTGGTTCTAGATATTTATAAAAGTTATATACGTTTTAATAATAAAGTTCTTTTTAAACTGAAAACGTTTTTGTACGTTTGAAACTAAATAGATCAATCGAGTCTTTATGAGATTCAATCTTCCACTATCCTTTGTCTAGTTCTCAATGATTGACAATTTATTCTTATTTATAAATCACTTTACCATTTTCCAAATATTGTTAAAACAGAAAGATTTCTCAAATCAACGTGGGCCTTTCAACAGAGACTTGTAATCATAATTCAATATATCTGATAATTCAATCATTTGATCTTGTCTTCTAATTCCATTGATAAATATTTTGAAACAGATACAATCATATAAAGTATTTAATCTAATATTTTGTTTACGTTTCAAGTTATAATATATATACACATATACATATATAATCATATTCGTTTAATGGTTCGTGAATCGTTGGAACATGGTCGAGGTTGAATGAATGTATGAACGTAGTTTAAAATTCTTGCAATTTAACTTAACAAATATTGCTTATCGTGTCGGAAACATATAAAGATTAAAGTTTAAATTTGGTTGGAAATTTCCGGGTTGTCACAGTACCTACCCGTTAAAGAAATTTCGTCTCGAAATTCGAGTGGAAAGGTCGTGAATGATAATAAGTATGTTTTCATGATGCATACGGGCTGAAAATTAGAGTTTTATCATCAGCGAATAATTTGGATAAACAATCCATTTATATGAAGAGTACGAATGAAGCTAACATAGAAGAGTGAAATGAGTAAGTGTAGATTCATCTTATCATTTGACGTAGATATGATTGATTCCCAGATTTCAAGGGATTTGAAGAAAATCTTCTTAATAAGATTTGACTCTCCGGTAATCAAGGGAATTAGGATCCGCTTTAAATGCGATCGTCCATTTTAATTGTTCTGTAGGAGATTTTCTTATAAATTCACCTCCTTCGTTTTCTTACAACTCACACCTTCTGTTGATGCATTTTATGCAGTTCCTAGACATCTACCCGCGTCCATTGCAGGTACAACAGTTTACAGGCCACCATGATTGCTCGTTATTATCCTATCCATGTTTGTATGTGGTTACAGGAACTGCAGGAACGAGATTTAAATGTTTAACTATGTTAGACTTAGTCAGACGTACGAGTGAAGCCTCACTAGTACAGCTGACAGGCTCATACGCACGGTTGATGCTGAGCTAAGTCACAATTACAACCTAAATGAGAAGACACGAGTGAGTGATCACCCGTACGACTGATGAAGCCAACTCGTACGTGTGATGAATGAATCGTATAGGTGAGTCAACAGCAGGGTATATAAAGTCTTATGTTCTTCATTTTAGGTTAAGCCTCTCATTTGTTACACACACTCAGATCTAGTGAGCTCCTCCGATTCTCTCTCAGTCCAAATCACCCAGGTGGTGAATAATAGCTCTAGGTGTTGATCTAATCACACTTGATTTAGTTGTGGTTTGACTAAATTAATCAAAAAAAACTTAACCTATTCACTAGAGGGTTTGATTCACTTATTCTGCCATTGTGTGAGTTAAATCTGTTGATTTCTAAGTTCCTAGTCATGTTTCATCACCTTCTATTCTTTCCCCCTCAACTCATATTTTAAAGTATTCATCAATATGCTCCATCCAGTTCTGATTCTCGATATACTTATAACTTTCATATCGGTCATTCTTCTTTTTCATCTACCGCCGGAAGAATCTATTTACTTCTACTATACTCTTGGTTTTATAGTGTTTTTAGTTCTCCCGTGTCTTTATATTGCTATATGCATTGATATATACGGTTTGTGATTTCTGGGTTGTTGTTGGGTTTTATATCTTCCCTTATATTTCAAAGTCCTTGCTTCTTCTATAATCATTGTCATCCACAGTTAATGCTCTCTTCTATTTGCTATGATTTATACTCCCATTTCTAGTTCGGAGCTTTGTCCTTCCGTTTCTTCTTCTTGCGATTAAGCACCGCTTGTAATGGTCCAGAATTCGCAGATATAAATTTCGGAATGAACATTGTTAATGTTCTAGGAAGGAAATTGTAATGACACGATCTTAACTTGTCAAATTATCAGAATACCTCGAAAAATGCCAAATCATCAAGAAATATTTTCTTGATATTTAGAGATCAAAGAGAATACAAGAGTCGTGTAACATAGCACATGATGACGTTATGATCTGTGAATCATCATGTTTCATTTAGAAACTCAGCATGAATTACTGTAATATAATCACGTTGATCAAGTGTCATTATATTATACTAACTCATGCTTCAGCTCCCAACACTTCTTCAAGAATATTCCTATTTTAAACTCGAATGTTTCAGAATTTAGAAACTAAAATAGTTTCTTTTATGATATAATACAGATAGCGCGAAGAGGTAAATGATTTCAGATAAGAATAATTATAAAAATATCTTCAGAAGTATGGATGATATTTATAATGAAAGATACGATGATATCTTAGAATGTCTAATATCAGAGGATGATGAAGGATATTGTCCGCAAGGGTTTAGAGTCAGGAGCAAGGTATTCGTTAATGACTTCAGCAAGTACTGAATCATTTGGATTCTTTGAAGGCAGGTTCAGCCTTTGTGATTTGTCCACAGCCTCATTCATACTTTGCTCAATCCGTTTTCCAGTTCCAAAGCTTCTCTTTTTCTGAGCTTTGCCAATATACTATCCTTTATCATCCAACTTTTTACTGTTAAGGTCGTTTACAGTTTTTTTCTGCTTCATCAGCATTTTTCAAAATTTCGAGAACTGGTTCGCAGTTTAGGGTGTTTTTCAGAAATTTCTCATTCAAAGAATGTAAGTCTTGGAGGTAGACGTTGTGTGTATATGTAATTGTTGATGTAGACATGCTGTTAGGTTTCAAAATACTGATTGCTGATTCTCAATAATTGGTATGGCAATTCTTGTTATAAGGTACGAATGAGTATATGATAGGGTTTCGATAATTATAATGATTTTTTTTTTTTGAAAGTCAAAGTTCAATGAAGTTGTTGGTAAGTTTATTGCTAATGTGGTGAATATAAACGATTCCCCGGTAACGTTGGCGAAAGGGCAACGTATCTATCGAGGTTATAATAAGACTTTTTTTGATTGAGAAGTCGAAGATGACTTGCTGGAGCTGTGACAAAACTGTCTATTTTGAAACGGAATTGAAAAGTTATTTTAGCTAGTAAATGCCAAAGGGTCTAACACGGATACGTGTCGAACTATGACTTGGGTTTTGAGAGTTTTTCAGGTGTATAACTGTGGGTAACATGTGGTTGGATCATCATCTCGATTGTTCCTTAGTTGAAGTGTCTTCAGAAATTTCGAAGGGTTTGAACACAGATTGTAATCGTTAACATACATTTGATGTTCTAACACAGTTTTGAAGTCAAAATATAGCTTGTGAAAGATGTAAGGATCTAAGAGTGATGATTTTGGTCATATCTCAAGTTGAATTTTGAGATTTCAAAATCAGAATATGTAATTAAATTTTGAATGAGTATGGTTGTTTTGATTTATACGAAAGAATGGATATTGTTGTGAAAGTAGGGAGTATAGTTGATGATTGCTGAATCAGTTTCGAAAAATGTAATATATTAATTGTGAATTTATATATCTCTCGGGTATTACCTACCCGTTAAAAAAAATTTCACAATTAATATTTTGTACAAAAGAAGTTTATTACAGTCTTTATGAAAATATATGTGTATATTTTCTTTAGATGTAATATAGATTTAATGAGTTAATATTAAATTAAACTCATTTGTTTTATGGTTGGAACTAGAATTGAGTAATCCCTAAAACTTTATAAATTGCATAAGTATTTCTTCAATAATATTGAAATTATGAATCATTACTTTGTTATTTGTTGGTTTTCGTAAAATTCTTGTGAACTTCGCAAGGTACGAATGATGTTATTTGAAAAGTTTCGAGTACATCGATGATGAAAGCGTAAAATCAAACATATATTCGAATAATACACTTGATTTATTATAAATTGGATTTTTTTATTGAATTGAGACAGAGATTGTAATTAACGATGGTTAAGTTGCGGACGAAGGACGTACATCATTGCATATTTGTAATATGAATTAACTGAGTAGTTAAGATTCACACATAATAGCTTAGTACGGGAAGATTTATTATGGTTTAAAAATTTATACATATAAATCTTTCGATTGGAAATGAGTTAATACTTCATAACTCGTTGATACAATATATTTGTTGTTGATTCGTAATAATGTCCACAATGATTCTTGAACTGACAGAGTTTGTGATGTTACAGGTGCTGTTGATTCTGACGATACTGACGGCACTGACTGTGTTGATGATGCTACGGTCCTGTTGATGTTGTTGGTAAAACAATTCTAGCTTGTAAATCGTACACCATTTTCGATCAAAGTTTCTACTCTACCATCTCCGTTCACTCATCCGATTTACGGTCAGAATTAAATAATCTCTAAGATTTTGGAGATTACATAACTGCCGCAGAGATATCTCTTCAATGAAGTTTATGAATTAATACTTCATTGTTTGTTGTTGTTGATATTCCTGGATATTTACAGGGCGTATGACGTTGATGTTTGAGATACATATTGTGATGTTGCGGTGTGGGATGTGGATGTTGTTGTTGGTGGTGGTGATGGTACTATTGGTGTTGCTGATGGGGGTACTGTTTATGCTGTTGGTGCTGCTGCTGGTGTTTGTAACCTTTGCACCATATTCTCCAAAGCCACTACCCGAGCGCGAAGCTCGTTGACTTCTTCTATTACACCGGGGTGATTGTCGGTTCGGACGAGCGGATAAATAAAATCTAGAATTTGGTGTAGTATGTAATCGTGACGAGATACTCTAGAAATAAGAGAGAAAATGGTGTTTCGGATAGGTTCGCCGGTAAGTGCTTCAGGTTCTTCGCCAAGAGGGCAATGTGGTGGATGGAAGGGATCACCTTCTTCTTGTCTCCAATGATTAAGGAGGCTACGAACCCATCCCCAATTCATCCAGAATAGATGATGACTAATTGATTGATCCATTCCGGTCACACTACTTTCGGAACTTGAGTGGGATTCCATTTCGGAATCCGAGGGACTTGAACTAATGACGAATTCCATTTCGTACGATTGAATAAAGAATTTTTCGATATGAAATGATTTTCCGGCTATCGGGTGGTATTCTAATTATATAGAGCAAAAGGTTTCGTAGATTACGGAGGAATTTACGGAATATGTCAGGCAAAGTTTACAGTAACAGATACGCTAAGATATGAATTAGCAGATACGGTAAGATATGAATTTTGTCTATACACTATTCATGCAATCAATGCAATAAGATGTGTCTAGACTAAGAATGATAAGCAGGTAATTTCCGACAAGAATGATGAGCAAAACTTTTGAAATGCAGACACGGTCGAAGTCCAGACTCACTAATGCATCCTAACGACTATCAGTTAGACACACTAATGCAGACCTGGTTCGCTAAGACCACCGCTCTGGTACCAACTGAAAGGACCCGTTCATATACATTATAAACGATTCATAATAGTTGATTACATTGCGAGGTATTTGACCTCTATATGATACATTTTACAAACATTGCATTCGTTTTTAAAAGACAATCTTTCTTTACATCAAAAATTGACAGGCATGCATACCATTTCATAATATCCACTATCCAACTATAAATTGATTTAATAATAATCTTTGATGAACTCAATGACTCGAATGCAACGTTCTTCGAAATATGCTATGAAAGACTCCAAGTAATATCTTTAAAATGAGCAAATGCACAACGGAAGATTTCTTTAACACCTGAGAATAAACATGCTTTAAAGTGTCAACCAAAAGGTTGGTGAGTTCATTAGTTTATCATAATCATTTATTTCCATCATTTTAATAGACCACAAGAATTTCATTTCCAGTTCTCATAAATATACGTCCCATGCATAGAGACAAAAATAATCATTCATATGGTGAACACCTGGTAACCGACATTAACTAGATACATATAAGAATATCCCCTATCATTCCGGGATCCTCCTTCGGACATGATATAAATTTCGAAGTACTAAAGCATCCGGTACTTTGGATGGGGTTTGTTAGGCCCAATAGATCTATCTTTAGGATTCGCGTCAATTAGGGTGTCTGTTCCCTAATTCTTAGATTACCAGACTTAATAAAAAGGGGTATATTCGATTTCGATAATTCAACCATATAATGTAGTTTCGATTACTTGTGTCTATTTCGTAAAACATTTATAAAAATTGCGCATGTATTCTCAGCCCAAAAATATAAAGGGTAAAAAGGCAAATAAAACTCACCATACTGTATTTCGTAGTAAAAATACATATAACGTCATTGAACAAGTGCAAGGTTGGCCTCGGATTCACGAACCTAAATTAATTATATATATTTATGTGTTGGTCAATATTTGTCTAACAAATTAGGTCAAGTCATAGTGTACCACAATCCTAATGCTCGAGACTAATATGCAAAAGTCAACAAAAGTAAATTTGACTCAAAATAATTTCCAAAAATTTATACATGATTAATATATAGTTTAAATATCGTCGTTTTATATTTTTAAATATTTTTAAAAGATTTATTAGAGTAAATAATATAATTTATTTATTAATAAATAAAATTTTATATTATATTTATATAATAAAATATACTTTTATATATATTAAGTAATAAAATTTATAGGGTTCATTTAATATCATAAAGATAATATGATAGGTATTATTAAAGTAAGTTATTACACGTAGTAAAATATGTTTGTATCACATATTTATTTGATAAAATAATATCTATAATGATAGTAAGTAAAAGTTGTATTATTTTGTAATAATAATAATTATTATAAAAATATCAATATTTATAATTACTAAGATGACATTATGATAAAACGATAATTCTAATTATGATAACTTTAATATTTACGATAATTTTTAATATTATCTTTAAAATAATAATTCTATTTAAAATAATAATAATAATAATGATATTTTATAGTAACAATGACATTTCTATTAAAATGATAATTTTTGTTAAAATGATGGTTTTAATACTAACGATAATTTTAATAATAATAGTAATGATAAAAATAATAAGAACGATAATTTTATCTAACTAAATATCTTATAATATTTTAATTTCATCATGATACTCTTACCCATTATTTCCTAATCGTTTCGTTTAATAGCTTTTAATCGTCTTTTATATCGTGTTCATAATAATGATAATAATAGTAATCAAAATAATTAGGTGTTACAAATATTTGTTTTAATTACACTAATATTAATAATGATAGTTACTATAACATTTTTAACGATAATACTAATAATTATCTTAATGATAATATAGTAATAATAATAATAACAATGACAATATCCATCTTTAAATAATGATATATATATTAATAATGATATAATAATAATAATAATACTAATAATAATAATAATAATAATAATAATAATAATAATAATAATAATAATAATTGGATAATAATAATAATAATAATAATAATACTAATTATAACTTTAACAATAATAACGATAGTAATAATAAAAAAAAACAATTTTTAATGATAAATCCATTTTATTGATAAAGATAATAATAATGATAATAATAAGATAAAACTAGAACGACGATAAAAACGACGATAATAATCATTTTTAATAAAAATATAGAAAATTCAATTGATTATAACTTCTAATCCGTTCATCGAAATCATTCGATATCTAAAGGAAAAGTCCTTAATTTTTCGCTAGCTTTCCAAGGACATGCATATCTTATACCTTATCTCAACCGCAAGTGTAACTAATTCAATATTCAACCTAACCTGTCTAAGGGCAATATCAAAAGTACAAGCATGCATAATCCTAAATACTCGAGCACTAGTCAGGGATACACTATTAGTATGTAAAAGTTAAATTATGAGTACTCACGTATCAATATTGAGATTCAATATTGCAGGAAAGGTACGTAGACGCAACGGAAATGATAAACACTATATTGACCTCACGAGCATACCCATGAACCATACTCAATCACCTCCATAGCTATAACCCATAATTTCCTTAATCCTATCCTACTCGAAAAACAATTTCGAAATCACTCGGACAGCACTCCGTCGTAATATTTTATGTATACTAATAATATCTTGAAATAATACGGAGTAAATATATATATGTAAATCGATTGAGAGAGTTTAGAGAAAAATATTTTCAAGTTTCTATGAAATAATGAAACCTATTGAATTCTATTTATAATAGATTTTTGAATTATTAAAGTGAATTATTAAAGTATGAATTATTAAAGTGAATTATTAAAGTATGAATTATTAAAGTGAATTATTAAAGTATGAATTATTAAAGTGAATTATTAAAGTATGAATTATTAAAGTGAATTATTAAAGTTAAAGTAAAGTAAAAATAAAGTAAAGGTAAAGTTTAAGTATAGTAAAAGTATAAAACTATGTACGTATAATACGCGTATAAATATATATAATATTAATTTAAATCGTTATATATATTTAATAAAATAAAATATAAATATCGTTATCTTTATCATACTAGTTAAGTAATGAGTTGTCAAAAGTGGTTCTAGATATTTATAAAAGTTATATACGTTTTAATAATAAAGTTCTTTTTAAACTGAAAACGTTTTTGTACGTTTGAAACTAAATAGATCAATCGAGTCTTTATGAGATTCAATCTTCCACTATCCTTTGTCTAGTTCTCAATGATTGACAATTTATTCTTATTTATAAATCACTTTACCATTTTCCAAATATTGTTAAAACAGAAAGATTTCTCAAATCAACGTGGGCCTTTCAACAGAGACTTGTAATCATAATTCAATATATCTGATAATTCAATCATTTGATCTTGTCTTCTAATTCCATTGATAAATATTTTGAAACAGATACAATCATATAAAGTATTTAATCTAATATTTTGTTTACGTTTCAAGTTATAATATATATACACATATACATATATAATCATATTCGTTTAATGGTTCGTGAATCGTTGGAACATGGTCGAGGTTGAATGAATGTATGAACGTAGTTTAAAATTCTTGCAATTTAACTTAACAAATATTGCTTATCGTGTCGGAAACATATAAAGATTAAAGTTTAAATTTGGTTGGAAATTTCCGGGTTGTCACAGAACCAACCATTTGTCAAGTAGCATGAATTATTTAGCAAGAAAACAAAGTTAGGTATATTTTTTTTCCTTTATAACCTAAAAACGTTTTTATGCATGCACACCATTTCTTCACCCCATTTTCTCATACTTACACTCCCATTTCTCTCTCAAAATACTCTTAACTTCATACTTGATCATCTCCAAGCATTTTCCCCATCATTTAGCTTCAAAAACATCACTTAATCACCATAAGAAAACCCTTACAAAAACACTTCAAGAATCCTTCCAAGAACACAAACTTACTTCCAATCTTTCATCCAATTCCATCACCCTTTTAGTTCTAGGTTCTTACTCCTCTTTTACAGCAACCTTGTCCAAGGAACTTGAGGTAGTAACTATGTTCATAACCTTATTCGATTCATATATATATAGCTATCTTATTTTGTGGTATAAAATTTTAACAACAAGAACATAGTTTGAAAGTTTTCAAACTTGTTTGCAAACTAAATAGATCCTTCTAACTTAACTTTTAAAATACTCCAAGACCTGTAATATAACTTAAATATATGCTAATTTAACAAGGTATAACTTGGTTTTTCAAAGATTATCTTAAAAACTATTTTTACGACGTCGGAGTGCCACCGGGGGCTGTTTTGGGTTGGATAATTAAAAACCATCTTAAACTTTGAATTGGAGGTTTATTTTCTGGAAAAATGATTTTTACTATGAATATGATAACACATAAAAATTTCATGATTTAACTCAAAGTATAAGTATTTTTAGAAAAATAATCATTTAAGGTTGTTTACATGATGGAAAATGATTAACTTCATAAGTTTCACTAAAGTTTGACCTATGCCGTGTGATTTTGAATACAAACTAAGGTATTTACAGTTCATAGTCTTAAAGAGGGACTCGATCCAAGGAGATGGCAAGTTGAATCAACGAAAACGGAGTTGTAACGAAGAAACTATGACCGAAACAAAATCGGATATCCAAGACTAGTTTAGCCACGAAAATAATTGGGAAAAATTAAATAAATCATATCTTTTTAAGTTAACATGATATTTTATATATATGTACTTATAATTCAATTTTATATGGTTCAGGATCACCCGTAAACAACACGAGAAGATTAATCATAAGATCCCATGATTGTACGCAACACGTCATTTGACAACACCGGTACTTTATGTACGCAACACGTCATTTGACAACACCGGTACCGTGGGTCAAGATTAATCTCGACCAATACATATACGATGGGGTTTTATTTATTTCGTTAGGGGGTTTTATTTATTTCATTGCGGGTATATTAAACATCTACAAATGAACCATTAAAATTGAATTACTAACAACGAAATGCTAACTACGGACTAAGGAATTATTCAAAGTATTAAAAGTATAACAAGTATATATATGAGACGTTTGTTTAAAAAGAAAAGGTATTGATATATTATATATGGATAGGTTCGTGATATCAACCGGAAGACCAAGTCAAAAATATATATAGCTTCAAGACGAACGTGAGTATATAGTCCCACTTTTAAACTCTAAATATTTCGGGATAAGAATACATGTATTTTATGTTTTACGTTATGGACATAAGTAACTGAAAAATATATTCTACGTTGAGTTGTACCACTGGCATACTTCCCTGTAGCTTGGTAACTGTTATTTACAGCGGTATTGTAAACGCGAATCCTGTTGATAGATCTATCGGGCCTGACAACCCCAACCGGACTGGACGACCAGTATTCAACGGTTGCACAGTACTTCGTTTCGTGACTACACTTGGTACGGTGTAGTAAGATTTCATAATAAATGGAATATGCGACGTGATTAAATGTTAAGTATGGTTACCAAGTGCTCAACCACTTAGAATATTTTTATTAAACTGTTTATATACGAAATCTTGTGGTCTATATATATATATTGCTGCCGGCATTAAACCTATATCTCACCAACTTTATGTTGACCTTTTAAAACATGTCTATTCTCAGGTGATTACTAAAGCTTTCGCTGCATTATGTTGAATTTGAGCAGGATCTTGCGTACGCATATTTGTGTCAAAAATAAAACTGCATACCCAAGGATTTGTGTTGTAAAATATGCTCGAAATCGTGTTGTTATCATTACATGTAAAGTTTGTAAGTCGAAGATTATCGCTAAACGATAATCATCTTTTTATTGTCTAAAGCTTGTAACAAAAATAATGGTTATGGTTTGTAATGTATAATATATGCAGTTTCTCTTTTAAAAATGTCGCATATAGAGGTCAATACCTCGCAATGAAATCATACGTTATCTAACACGTTCTTATGGTTAAGGACGGGTTATGACACGATGGTTCAAGAACGGCGAGATTTCTTAGATGTTGACGTTGTTTCTTTCTCGGCCAAACGTTTGGATTTTGGTTTGGATAGTTCTTTTTCCAATTCCTCCCAATTAGTTCTTTCGGCTAATTGTTTGGGAGCAAAACCAACAGTCGTTATACGAGCGGTCATTTTATAAACTGGTCTCTTAGGTGGTTCAGGTGGATGATCACAAATATTTTGGGTCATAATAGGTTCATCGGGTTTGGGATCGGGTATAACAGCCAAAGATTTTCCCAAATCACGTTGTGGTTCGGTAATTTCCACAACTTCTTCAGAATCCTCTTCTTCGGGTTCCTCTTCGGGATCTTCTTCTGGATCCTCTTCTGGAACCTCTACTAGCAATTGTGAATCTTCCTAATTTTCCCAACAATTTTCCACTTTAATGGTAGCATCAAAAGTTAACTTTTCTGTTGGTTCATAAGTCATATGCTTTGACTCAGCCTCCGAATCACTTAATAAGTAAATGAAATCTGAATCACTAGAGATGCTTATATGATCGGATGAAGTCATCTATCACATAATAGCAGGCACGTTAAGAGAATGATATATCTTATATTATTTATATGTTAATAATCTTATGTTTCCAACAATTATATTAAGCAATCATTTTTAAAATAATTACGGTCGAAGTCCAGACTACTAATGTATCAAAAATCAGTTAGACACACTAATGAAAAATTTCTGATTCTCTAAGACCAAAGCTCAGATACCAACTGAAATGCCCCGTTCATATTAATTATAAACATTTCATATTAATTGGTTTCTTTGCGAGGTTTTTACCTCTATATGAGACGTTTTTCAAATCTTGCATTCGTTTTTTTTATAAAAAAAACCATAACCTTTATTATTAAATAAAGGTCTTAATGACATAATTTAGATTGTCTATCAAAGACAATCTCCTCAAATAAATAAGTTTTTACACAACCCATTACAATATGATCAAATATATTACAACAAATACTCCGAATGCAAGTTTAAACAATATAAACAATTATCCCGACTCCAAATCTTGACCTTGGGTTGGCATACGATAGCGGAAGCGTTTTTAATATTCACCTGAGAATAAACATGCTTAAAACGTCAACAAAAATGTTGGTGAGTGATAGGTTTAATTTCTATATAATAATCATAACATTTAATAAGCCACAAGATTTCATTTAATTAAATACGCAGGATCATTACAACTGCAAAAATCATTCATACGATGAGTCGCCTGGTAACCGACCTTAATATAGAGCGCTTAAGATATCTGGCATCATGCATTCCACTATTCAAATGTATGACAAGAACCCATCGAAGTACTAAAGCATTTCCACTATTCGAAAATGGGGGTGGTTGGTGCCCGTAGATCTACCTTTAGGATTCGCGTCAATTAATGTTTTTCACTAATTCTTAGGTTACCAAGCATAATAATAATAAGTACAGATATCCGGTATAACAAAACAATCATAGAATGTAGTTTCATGAACTTGTGCTTATTTTGTAAAACATTTATAAATTTTGCATGTATTCTCATCCCAAAATAATTTAGATAGTAATAATGGGACTATAACTCACTTGTGATGATTTTCGAATAGATGGTGATAAGACTTGGCCTTTTGACAAATTCACGAACCTAATAATAATATTCTTGTGTCAAGATAAATATATATAATTAATATTCCATACTTATGATACTTGTGATAATTTTAATTGTCCATTGTTAGTAGTCCAACGTTCGTAGTCCAATAGTCCAATAGTCCAATAGTCCAATAGTCCAATAGTCCAACAGTATAAATATATATATATATAAATATAAATGCGTATATTGTGTTAGAATTCACTAACACTATAATATATTGTCTTAATATAATAAGACACATAATATGTATATTGTCTGAAGTAATTCGCGACCCATTGTATACATGTCTCAGGCTCGATCACAACTCAAAGTATATAATATTTTGGAATCCACTTTGACCCACAGCTAACTCGAGATTACTGCCAATGGTGTCTAATAGTTCATTCCAATAATATATATAGAAGAAGTCAAAATGATATGTCAAAACTTTGTATACGAATCCACGGTGATCAAGTCATATATATATATATATATATATATGGTGTCTTACGATCTTTATTAAGACTATAATATATTGTCGTAGAACTTAATCACGACTATTATAAATTGTATTTCCATAAGTTAGGGAACAAGACATGTATAAATACATGTAGGATACAAGGTAAGTTAGCTAGGGTAAGGTTAGCATCCATTTTTATAAATCATGTCCGTAGCTAAAAATTAAGAAAAATATCCAATTTTGTTTTACCCATAATTTCTTCGTTACAAATCCGTTTTGAGTGATTCGAGTTGCCATGGTTTCGTATCGAACTCAACATTATTAATCTTAACAGAAAAAGTATAGGTTTATAGTCAAAAATACAGCTTAGGTGTCAAATAAGAGAAGATAGTCATATCCGTCATAAGAACGACATCTTGATGACCCTTTTGAAAAACATACTTCCACTTAGAGTTTAACCATGGATTTTGGACATATTTCATATCCATATAAAATAAGATTTTTCACCAAAGAAAATCTTTTAATTCAAAGTTTAAGATAGGTTTTTAAAATTAAACCCAAAACAGCCCAGGTTCGGCTAAGACGGCGTATATTCGGTTTTAAGGTGTTCTTCATGTTTACAAGTTTTATATCCTTATGTTAGCTTGACATACTGTCATAATACATGTGTTGAAGTATTTTAAAAGTCAAGTTAGAAGGATTAAGTTTATTTGCAAACAAGTTTAGAAATAATCTAAACTATGTTCTTGTTGTTATTAGTTATAAACTCAAAATAAGATAGCTATATGAATATGAATCGAATAAGATTATGAATAAGGTTACTACCTCAAATCAAATGAATAAAGTTGCTGGAGAAATATGGAGAATATCTTGAGTTCAAAGATATCCCTGATGGCTTAGAATTCTTGAAGTAAAATCATGAAATGAACAAAAGTTCGAATAAGAATTCTATCTTGATTTTAAGATAGTTATAGTTATATAATATGAAACCAAAGCTTATATATGATTATTACCTTGATTATAAGATTAAAGACTACTGGAATGAAAGTGGAATTCTTGATCCTAAAGAGTTTTTGAGTTGGATTAAAAAGGTTGGAAGTAATCTTCTTCAAATGGGTGGTTATTTTGATATGTTATTGAAAGAGTTTTCTTATGGTGTTTAAGGCTTAGCTTATGACCCAAAGGTTGCTGAATATGATGAAGGTTATGAGAGTGTTTGAGTATGTGTGTGTAGAGAGTAAATGATGTAGTAATCTTGAATCAAATGGATGTGTATTTATCCTCCATTTTGGCATGAGACATGGGGGAGACAAAAACAAATTTCCAATTTGTTATTTTGTGTAATAATGTATGCTAACTTCCAATTTAAGTTCCCTCTCATCTAGGTCAGATCTAAATCTGTTAAAAAGGTTAACTTTGATGTGTATATACCTATAGTAAATACCTTTAGAAGTTGTGTATGATACGGGTATGAATACCGAATAAATACGAGTAGAATTCTTGATGGAATTGAATGACAATATGAGTATAGCTATCTTTGTTGAGTATAAGTATGTTAGTATATATGTTTAAGTCCTTCAAAAGTGTATTAATACATATTAATACAATACATATACATACATTTTAATTTAGAAGTTATTACAACGTTAATCGTTATATGTATGTATATAGTCTTGAAGTCCTTAAGTTAGTAATCTCATTTTATGTATATAACCAATTGTTATTATATGTAATGAGATACTTAAATATCATTTTATCAAATCATAAGTATATATATATATATATATATATATATATATATATATATATATATATATATATATATATATCCATATATACATCATTATATAATTATTTCGAGTTATGACGTTCGTGAATCGTCAGACAGACTGGGTGGCCAAACATTTGTATAAAATTCATTTCAAATAGATTGCTTAACCTGTTAGAAACATTAATTATGTAAATATTAATCTTCTATATATTAGCGGAAAAATCCGGGTCGTTACAGACATGAACCCAGTTCAATCTTGAGCCTTTACTAGTTCGTCAAGGAGTATTCATTTTTTAGACATGAACCCAGTCCAACTTAGACCTTTATTGGTTCGCCTAGGAATATTCATATTCCAACATGAACCCAGTTCATTCTTGAACCTTGTTTGGTTCGCTTAGAATATTTGAGTTTCCTTTTCCTGACATGAACCCAGTTCAACGTAAACGTTGTTTGGTTCGCCAGAAATATTTAAGTTTCTCTGACATGGACCTAGTTCCATTTGAACCTTATTTGATTCGTCAAGTAATATTTAAGTTTCCCGACATGAACCCAGCTCCATTTGAACCTTGTTTGGTTCGCTTGGAATTTTTTATGTTTTTCCGACATGAACCCAGCTCCACTTGAACCTTCATTGGTTCGCCAGACAAGAACCCATTTCAATCTTGAAACTTGTTGTAGTTTGCCTGACATGAACTCAGTTCAACATTAGCTTTGTTTGGTTCGCCTGGAGTGTCTTTCTTTAAATCGTTTGATGTCCCGATAATCAACTCACGGTGCCACTGGAATCAATCTCCCCCTCACCGTGTGTTGGATATGTACCAGAAAGATCATAAAAACAAATGATTAGTTACTTCGTAATCATATTTGTTTTTCATTTTAATTTTGTGTCACCACAAATTCAGGGCTATTTGCACGTTAAAAATAATACTCCGTATCTATTGACTTTTTCCCATCTTGCCCACGTGACATACCAAAGCATCTTGCTTTATCATACCTTTTTTTTTTCACGCCAACAAACACCATACACCAACCCCTTTTCTTTTTTAACCTATATTTCAGACCTAGATAAAGACAGTTTGGGGAAAAAAAGTCGAAAGAATAAATTGTAAACATTTATGAATTTTGAAAGAATCTAACATGAGTTTGTTTACCCTTTTAGTTTTACAAACAAAACAATTTTCCCATTAAAACATTAACTTTGATCAAAAAACAATTCTGACCACAATTTTAAAGCCACAATAAAATAACTTACCCTTTTCTTTTAGTCAATGAAATAAAACTAAAAAAAAGTCCCCTCGTGAATATAGTGTGAATAATACTGTATCTTCAAAGAATCTTGATTTTTGAAAGGTCACCACTTTTCTATTTTGACTCCTCATTAACTTGAATGATCATATATACTAATAGCAAAAAATTATGAATAGTACTATTCAGACGCATCAATCGCTTGTACATTTCGCAACAATGATTGTACACCTGTCACTATTCACCTGAATGATCATACTTTTAATAAAAAAAAGTTTCTTAATCTCTTACCCCAACAATCATCCACCATACACCACCATAATCCACCTTCCAACCACCTCCTTCATCCACTTCCGATAACCTTTTTCATTTAATTTTTGACATCTTTTTTCCTAAAACCACCACCAAGGGTTTTATTTATAATTCGATTCGATTGTTAATCAGAGGGAAAAATCAAATTCAACATCTTCAATTTTCAATAAACTCTAAAAGCAAATTGTATCTCAAAACTGTAACATTAAACTACAGTCCATCCTGAATACTTTTCACAAACCAAACCGTATCATTTCATCCACCCAATCCATCATCTCCTCCGGTCAGTCCTCTGGCCGATGATGATGTAATACCTATGTCGAAGCCAAATGGCTTTTCGCCTACAAAGTCGAGTGATATGTTACATCGTTTTTGATTTTCAACTTTCCGGATTATTGGTCTCATGATGATTGTCGAAGAGTTTTCGAGAATTGTGGGACTCTCAAAGACGTTTACTTTGCTTAGAAGAGATTGCCGAGCGGCCAACGCTTCGGTTACGTCCGTTTCGATGGCATTTCCGACATCGATTCCTTTATGAAAGTTTTAAACAACATACATTTCAACGGGAGGTGGATTCGTGCCTATAAAGCTTTAGAGAGAAATGTAACCAAACGCGTTCTGAATAAAGGTCGTGCTTCTAACCTGAATACTGATGCTTATGGTCGTGTTCCAAATCTTAATGTCGATGATTATGATGAATTTCCACATGCTCCTTGGAGTCGTGCTTCGTTGAACCCGTCAAATCCAATTAGTTAGGAAGGTAAAACCTTCGCAGATTCTGTTACTGGGTCTAACCAACAACCCAATGTGTCTCAGCATAATAATCCAAATCGTATCGAGATAAAAGTCAGAGGTAAATGGATCGACTTTGATATTCCGGAATCGGTGAGCAATCACAATCTTGTTTTTAGTTTTAACAAGGATCGGATTTCGTGGTCTCTAATCGAAGTTAATAAGTCCCGATTCGAAGATGCTGATGGTGGGTTTCAATCGAAGCAGGCCATGGGTTTTAATTTGGGTGATAATAAATAGTCAGATGTGGATTCAATTTCGTCAAGTGAGCTTAATGTAACGGCAGAAGGGGATGTTCATTGTGAAGAAGATAAGACAGAATTTCAGGGTGATAATCTGACTGTGAATGTTGATGGTGTCGTTGATGAGGAGGTTAAAGAGGGAGAGGTCATGACGGTTGATTTTGCTGATAATTTAGTTCCGCCACAATCCGACGACCCTCCACCCTCGACGTTCACACTGGATTTCAATTTAGGCGGCAACTCACTGCCCAAAATTTTTCTGTCACCGATGTCTTCTGATGCATTTTCCAACGATGAAGGTGCTGTATTCGAGGAAAGCAAGGGCACGCGTGCGCCTGTTTATCCGATTCCCCATTCGTACAGTTCCCAAAATCAACATCAAACTGGGCCAGTTCCTCATACAGGGCAAGTTACTCATGTTGGGCAAGACTCTTCTTGTGAATTTGCTATGGACAATCAGGCCCTAAACGGCTGGAACTGGGCTCAGATGAGCGTGATGTGGGTGACCCTAGCCCAATAGAAAATGTTCAAGCTGACTTGCAGGACGTACCCCTCTGTCCTTCTTTTACCGCGGTAGCTCGGTTTCGTGTTAAAAGGAAAAAAGCTCCTCCTTTGATCAAAAGTCATTTTATTAAACACGTGTGGGGTAGGAATAATATGAAGCGTAACCGACGTCGAGATAATTTTCGGTGGCACGATAGATATTTTATTGAGAATGTGATGAAAGACTCGGAAGTGGATATTGGTTGTTGCTCGTGTTGCTCTTCTTGCGCGTCATCGGACTCGGAAACATAGTTTTTTAGTCATCGTGTCGTGTCCTCGTAACTGTGTGTCGTCTTTAGTTACGAGCCTGTGTGTGTGCGTGCGTCCTTTTTTGCGGTTGTGTGTTGGTCCGTGTTTTGTCTAGCTCCTTGCTAGTCTTTATTCGTGTTCTGTTTTATCCTTAATAATAAAATCTGCTTGCCTTTCAAAAAAATAAATAAAAAAATAAAAAAGGTTTCTTTCTTAAACCTTTAAATAAGGTTTCTTTCTTAAACCTTTAAATACAAGGATATAATCCCAATTGGATCACAAAGAACAACCGTCACTAATAAACTGAAAAGAACATCGACCACCCTTTTTTTAAAGAATTGATAAACTGAGTTTGTAAAACAAGGGCTTAATCTTTCATCACAACCCCCACATACTCTTCAATCGGGTTTAAAAAGGAAAAAGTTTTGAGGATTGAAGGGTTTGAGGTGTTAACATAAACCCTTTACCTAATTTACGGATTTTTCGAAGCAATGAAATCGAAGACCTTTCTGGTGTCGATGCCTTCGCTAGTAATATTCTGTTCGCCGTCATCAACCTCCAATCGATGCCAGCGTCGCCACCGATGTCATCATCTCCACCATTCTAAACCTATTACCCCTTTGGTAAGCTAAGAACTTCTTTGTTTTGATAGTAACAGGTGGTAAATAGCGAACTTCAATTGACAGGTTAAAAATAACCAAGCCTCTCCTCTTCGTTTGCTCTTCAACTTATGGTGCTCTGAAACTTGATAAAGACCATCAATCGCCGCCACCTGTTTTCTTTGCTCCGGTGGTGGTTTGCATACATCCAGGTAACTTTTCTGTTGAGCCTTATTTGCTTGGATTTGGTACTTTCGGTGCTGAAATCATTGCAGCCGGTTTGATAAATTGAGCTGCCATTATATTTGACATGGCATTTTTTTTTTAAACTGTTTATTGAGTTACCGTCCTTAGACATGGCAGCTCAGATTTGAGGTAGATGATTGAAGCTAAAATACGAGTATCTTGATCAAAGGATCGATACCGTTAGCTCTGATACCATGTTAACAATTGATATGCGGAATATGTTTGATTGTTTATTGATGATGAATTGATTGTTTATTAATAATGAAGTGAATGTTAACTAATCTTGATCTAAGTTGTAAACTAGAAAAAGATAAAAGAGAACAATAAACTTGAAGGACTACATTTTTAATAGATTTTTTGTTGGTTACTTGTACAATTACAAAGAAAACATATTTATACTACGAAAGTCTAACAGCTAATTCTAATACGGGTATGATTCCAAACACACTTTTGGAACCACTTTAATATAAATGGAAAAGATGCTTTGTTGACTGTTTTCTTTGTAGCAGTTTATGTGTTTTGTATGGTGACATATTCTATCACATTGCGACCCATCTAAGTCAATCTTGTGAAGTCTTAATATTGCTTGTGAGTCACCATAAATGGAAATACTTAAAGGATCTTTCGGATCTAAGTAGTCATCATTCCTGTTTTTGATATTATTTGTTTTATTTTCTAACACTCCCCCTCAAGTTAAATAGTGAGATTTCCACAATTCAACTTGCCAAATGCATCATTGAAGAGTCTTTCATTGACTAGTCAATCACGAGCTAGTCTTCAACTTTGTTCAGTCGATTCCAGACTTGAACTTCTTTGATTTGCCTCGATCATCAAGCTCCCGACATGAACCCAGTTCAATCTTGAACCTTTACTAGTTCGTCAAGGAGTATTCATTTTTTTAGACATGAACCCAGTCCAACTTAGACCTTTATTGGTTCGCCTAGGAATATTCATATTCCAACATGAACCCAGTTCATTCTTGAACCTTGTTTGTTTCGCTTAGAATATTTGAGTTTCCTTTTCCTGACATGAACCCAGTTCAACGTGAACGTTGTTTGGTTCGCCAGAAATATTTAACTTTCTCTGACATGGACCTAGTTCCATTTGAACCTTGTTTGATTCGTCAAGTAATATTTAAGTTTCCCGACATGAACCCAGCTCCATTTGAACCTTGTTTGGTTCGCTTGGAATTTTTTATTTTTTTCCGACATGAACCCAGCTCCACTTGAACCTTCATTGGTTCGCCCGACAAAAACCCATTTCAATCTTGAAACTTGTTGTAGTTCGCCTGAAATGAACCCAGTTCAACATTAGCTTTGTTTGGTTCGCCTGGCGTGTCTTTCTTTAATCCGTTAGATGTCCTGATAATCAACTCGCGGTGCCACTAGAATCAATCTCCCCCTCACCATGTGTTGGATATGTACCAGAAAGATCATAAAAACAAATGATTAGTTACTTCGTAATCATATTTGTTTTTCATTTTAATTTTGTGTCACCAAAAATTCGGGGCTATTTGCACGTTAAAATAATACTCCGTATCTATTGACTTTTTCCCATCTTGCCCACGTGACACACCAAAGCATCTTGCTTTATCACACCTTTTTTTTTCACGCCAACAACCACCATACACCAACCCCTTTTCTTTTTTAACCTATATTTCAGACCTAGATAAAGACAGTTTGGGGAAAAAAAAAGTCGAAAGAACAAATTGTAAACATTTATGAATTTTGAAATAATTTAACATGAGTTTGTTTACCCTTTTAGTTTTACAAACAAAACAATTTTCCCATTAAAACATTAACTTTGATCAAAAAAAAAAAATTCTGACCAAAGTTTTAAAGCCACAATAAAATAACTTACCCTTTTCTTTTAGTCAATGAAATAAAACTAAAAAAAAAAGTCCCCTCGTGAATATAGTGTGAATAATACTCTATCTTTAAAGAATCTTGATTTTTGAAAGGTCACCACTTTTCTATTTTGACTCCTCATTAACTTGAATGATCATACTTTTAATAAAAAAAGGTTTCTTTCTTAAACCTTTAAATACAAGGATATAATCCCAATTGGATCACAAAGAACAACCGTCACTAATAAACTGAAAAGAACATCGACCACCCTTTTTTTCTCAAGAATTGATAAACTGAGTTTGTAAAACAAGGGCTTAATCTTTCATCACAACCCCCACATACTCTTCAATCGGGTTTAAAAAGGAAAACGTTTTGAGGATAGAAGGGTTTGAGGTGTTAACCTAAACCCTTTACCTGATTTGCGGATTTTTCGAAGCTATGAAATCGAAGACCTTTGTGATGTCGATGCCTTCGCTGGTAATCTTCTGTTCGCCATCATCAACCTCCAATCGATGTCGGCATCGCCACCGATGTCATCATCTCCACCATTCTCAACCTATTACCCCATTGGTAAGCTAAGAACTTCTTTGTTTTGATGGTAACCGGTGGTAAATAGCGAACTTCAATTGACAGGTTAAAAATAACCAAGCCTCTCCTCTTCGTTTGTTCTTCAACTTATGATGCTCTGAAACATGATAAAGATCATCAATCGCTGCCACCTGTTTTCTTTCTTTGCTCCGATGGTGGTTTGCATACATCCAGGTAACTTTTCTGTTGAGCCTTATTTGCTTGGATTTGGTACTTTCGGTGCTGAAATCATTGCAGCCGGTTTGATAAATTAAGCTGCCATTATATTTGACATGGCAGCTTTTTTTTATTTTTATGTTTTGAAACTGTTTATTGAGTTACCGTCCTTAGACATGGCAGCTCAGATTTGAGGTAGATGATTGAAGCTAAAATACGAGTATCTTGTTCAAAGGATCGATACAATTAGCTCTGATACCATGTTAACAATTGATATGCCGAATATGTTTGATTGTTTATTGATGATGAATTGATTGTTTATTGATAATGAAGTGAATGTTAACTGATCTTGATCTAAGTTGTACACTAGAAAAAGATAAAAGAGAACAATAAACTTGAAGGACTACATTTTTAATAGATTTTTTGTTGGTTACTTGTACAATTACAAAGAAAACATATTTATACTATGAAAGTCTAACAGCTAATTCTAATACGGGTATGATTCCAAACACACTTTTGGAACCACTTTAATATAAAAGGAAAAGATGCTTTGTTGACCGTTTTCTTTGTAGCAGTTTGTGTGTTTTGTATGGTGACATATTCTATCACATTGTGACCCATCTAAGTCAATCTTGTGAAGTCTTAATATTGCTTATGAGTCACCATAAATGGAAATACTGAAAAGGATCTTTCGGTTCTAAGTAGTCATCATTCCTGTTTTTGATATTATTTGTTTTATTTTCTAACACTCACCCTCAAGTTAAATAGTGGGATTGTCACAATTCAACTTGCCAAATGCATCATTGAAGAGTCTTCCATTGACTAGTCAATCACGAGCTAGTCTTCAACTTTGTTCAGTCGATTCCAGACTTGAACTTCTTTGATTTGCCTCGATCATCAAGCTCCCGACATGAACCCAGTTCAATCTTGAACCTTTACTAGTTCGTCAAGGAGTATTCATTTTTTTAGACATGAACCCAGTCCAACTTAGACCTTTATTGGTTCGCCTAGGAATATTCATATTCCAACATGAACCCAGTTCATTCTTGAACCTTGTTTGGTTCGCTTAGAATATTTGAGTTTCCTTTTCCTGACATGAACCCAGTTCAACGTGAACGTTGTTTGGTTCGCCAGAAATATTTAAGTTTCTCTGACATGGACCTAGTTCCATTTGAACCTTGTTTGATTCGTCAAGTAATATTTAAGTTTCCCAACATGAACCCAGCTCCATTTGAACCTTGTTTGGTTCGCTTGGAATTTTTTTATGTTTTTCCAACATGAACCCAGCTCCACTTGAACATTCATTGGTTCGCCCGACAAGAACCCATTTCAATCTTGAAACTTGTTGTAGTTCGCCTGACATGAACCCAGTTCAACATTAGCTTTGTTTGGTTCACCTGGAGTGTCTTTCTTTAATCCGTTAGATGTCCTGATAATCAACTCGCGGTGCCACTAGAATCAATCTCCCTCTCACCGTGTGTTAGATATGTACCAGAAAGATCATAAAAACAAATGATTAATTACTTCGTAATCATATTTGTTTTTCATTTTAATTTTGTGTCACCAAAAATTCGGGGCTATTTGCACGTTAAAAATAATACTCCGTATCTATTGACTTTTTCCCATCTTGCCCACGTGACACACCAAAGCATCTTGCTTTATCACACCTTTATTTTCATGCCAACAACCACCATACACCAACCCCTTTTCTTTTTTAACCTATATTTCAGACCTTGTGACGATCGCTCCAAATTCATATGGACGAACACGTCATTCATTGATTTTATTGCGAGGTATTTGACCTCTATATGATATGTTTTGTAAACATTGCATTCTTTTTGAAAAGGCACACCATAAATAAATATTTAAATCAAAGGTTTTCGATATCTGATGATTTTTACATATAAACAATCACCGTAAATAATAGTTTACAATAGTACTTCAGTTGACAATGCAGTCAAAATAAGATAGATGGTGATGATTTTGTGAATGCAACGTTTTCTTGAATAAATCATATATGACTCCATGAACATGGCTTGTATAACATATAAGCAAATAGCGAAAGACTTCTAGGGAACCTGAGAATAAACATGCTAACAAGTGTCAACACAAAGGTTGGTGAGTTCATAGTTTTAGTGTTACGCATAATCTGTTTATAAAGGTGGATCACAAGATTTCAGTTGTTTCATCCAGAAACGTTTATCAATAGATTCTACATAACAGAGCACCCTGTTAACTAAGCTTTAACGTTATAATGATAAATACCCCATTCGTTTTAATACACGCAAACCAACGTGTCCTAAACTTCAAATAACACACGTCCGTTAAAAAGCTAGTGCTCTAGCTCGGACGGGGATGTCAAGCCCTATGGATCCATATACTGTTATTCGCGCCCACCAGTCCATATCCTATGTACTGACAGTTACTAGTTACCAAAGCTAATGGATTTTCGGTTTAAACTCAGCGTAGAATTAAGTGTGTACTTGTATCCATTGCGTTTAAAATAAATTGCATGTATTCTCAGCCCAAAAATATAGATAAAAAGGGATCATATGAAACTCACCTTAGCAGCACATAAAGTTGTTCATCGTAATGTGACTGAAACTCGGATTATCAAATAATCGTAGATCTCAACCTAGAGAACATATGTTGGTCAATAAATGTCTATCAAGCTAGGTCTGGTCATAGTGTATCACAACCCTAATGCTCGAGATCGACATATAAAAGTTTATCAAAAGTCATTTCAAAAAGTCATTCTGACTTTAGTTCAACAAAACGAGACGTGCCTTATATAAGGATTCATTTACTCGGTTGGTAATATTTAAAAATCCATTTTATCAATCTCGTAAACAAGTTGTTTAAATCTTAATTGCAGATTCAAAAGCAATTTCAATTAACGTCAATCATAATTCAGTTGCTTATATCTTTTAATCCGTTCATCGAAACTATTCGATATCTAAATGAAAAGTTATTGATTTTTCGCTAACTTTCCAAAAACATGTATATCATATACCTTTTACCAGTAATATATGTATTTAATTCGTGATTCATTATAAACTGTTTAGTGATAAAATTTAGCATACAAGCATGTATAAATATATATATACTCGAGCACTAGACATGGATACACAATTACTATATAAAAGATAAAATATAAGTACTTACATATCAATATTGAGATTCAATATTGTAGGAAAGTACGTAGACGTAACGGAGATGATAAACACTAGGTTTGATTCATAAATATATCCCCGAATATTACCCATAACCTCCTTGGCAATAACTCATAGTTTCCTTAAGTTATAATCGGTTTGTAAACCCGTTTTGAAAAATAAAAATAAAATTGATGTAGAGTAATTATAGATCAAACGATACGGAGTAATATAAAATTTTGATGCGGATGATATGCATATATATATATATATATATATATATATATATATATATATATATATATATATATATATATATATATATACACATATATATAATATAATAATATAAATATAAAAGTATAATAATAATAAACTGTGCCTAATTTAAGAAAAAGGCAAGCCGCCATCACTTTTTATGTTGACAAACATTACTCGTTTTACGTAGATAGGTACACGGTCCGCATATGGTTTCTTCACGAAAGTTGTAGATTTTTTAGTTATGGACGTCTGGACACCGGAATTACTCTTTTTCGAGTCAGTATGATTTAGTTATGATTTTTCTCGTGCAAGTGCGCAGGTTTAGTGATTTCCATCATTTTAACTTGAAATCTTGAGATGAAATGTTGTAGTCTTTTAGTGCTCATTAGAAACCTTTATTTTATCTTTATTTTCATTTTCATATCAATGAAAATCCATAAAAACATTTTAACAATCAAATTCTATTATATCGAAAAACGTGTCCATACTAAATCGAATAACTATAGTTCTCTAAAACTAATTACATTCACATCTTTTTATCGAAACGCTATAATAATTAAAAATCTATTATTTTGAAGAACGCTTTCATATATTTGAACTAAATCGAATAGATATAATTTAGTTTTCCAGAATTAGTTATATTCAAAATCATTCTTTAAAAGGTTTCATCTATGTCGTAAAACGTTTTCAATATTAAGAAAACTAAATAATTAACTTATCAAGAGACACGAGACAATCATTGTGTTGAAAGTTAATCTCTACTAACCTTTGTCCAGTAATCGTTAATTGACATATTTGTTCTTACTTGTAAATCACTTTACCATTTTTCGAATATTGTTAAAATGGAAAGATTTCTCAAATTAATGTGGACCTCTCAACAAAGATTTGTAATCATATCACAATGTTTCTAATAATTCAATCATTTGATATTATCTTCTGATTCCATCGATAAGCATAGTGAAGCAAATACGTTCATGTAAAGTATTATACATTTAATACTTTGTTAACGTTTTCAAGTTATAATACACACACACACACACACACACACACACACACACACACACATATATATATATATATATATATATATATATATATATATATTGGACCAATCCATGGATAAACACTAAATGGGGCACAAACTGGATAAGTAAAATTTCAAATTTTTTTTTTTTTTAAAAAACGATCCTTTAATATGCAAATAGAAGAAAACGAAAAAATTTTAAAAAGTTTTTGAACAAAATCGTTCGAAAATCGATGATGAATGGTAAACATCGATGATGAATGGTAAAAATTGATGATGAATGGTAAAATTAACCATTCATCTAGTTAATTTATCATTCATTTTTGTTCGCGATGAATGATAAAATTAATCAATGCTAAAAAAAGGCAGATGAATGGTTAATTTAACCATTCATCTGTTTATGATGAATGATAAAAAAACAGATGAATGGTTAATTTAGCCATTCATCTGGGTTTTTTTAACATTGATTAATTTTATCATTAATCGTAAACAAGATGAATGATAAATTAACCCGATGAATGATTAATTTTACCATTCATCATCGATTTTTGAAAGATTTTGAACTTTTTTTTTTATGAAAAAAATTGATTAGAGGTGCATTTTAATGCAGATTTATGAATGTAAAAAAAATTCAAAAAAAAAAAATTTTATTTTGCTTATCCGGTTTGTACTCCTTTTAAGCTTATCCATGGATCGTGCCCCTATATATATATATATATATATATATATATATATATATATATATATATATATATATATATATATATATATATATATATATATATATATATATATATATATATATATATATACATATTCATTTATATAACGGTTCGTGAATCGTTGAAATTTGGTCAAGATTACATAAACACAATTCAAAATATTTGAGATTCAACTTAACAAACTTTGCTTATCGTGTCGGAATAATATAAAGATTAAAGTTTAAATTTGTTCGGAAATTTCCGGGTCATCACCGTACCTACCCGTTAAAGAAATTTCGTCCCAAAATTTGAGTGAGGTCGTCATGGTTAACAATAAAAATGTTTTTATGACGAATATGAGTCGATAAATAGAGTTTTATCATCGTTGAATAATATGGATAAAACAATCCAATTACTCAAAGCGTATGAGGGTAGTTATCGTAATAAAGTGAAATAGAGAATAGAGATTCGTCTTAACTCTTGACGTATTAACGATTGATTTTCGTAATTTAAGGAATAGAAAATCTTCATAATCTAAATAAGATTTGATTCTTCGGAATTTAAGGAAATTAAGATTTCCTTTGATTAAATGCGTAATCTGCCTCGATTGCCATGTCTGATATTTCGCTATAAATTGACAACTTCCGTTTCATTTATTTTCCACCACTCATATAATCTTCTTCCTTATTTCATACTTCCAAAAGATTGTGAAAATGCTTCATCCAGTTCTGATTCTTGATATACTCCTAACTTTCATATCTGTCATTCTTCTCTTTCATTTACCGCCGGAGGATTTTATTTACTTTTACTTCTATCTTGGGGTTATAGTGTTATTAATTTTTCCGTGTCTTTACGTTGCAATACGTATTGATATACACGGTTTGTAATTTTTCAGGGTTGTTATTGGGCTTTACATTCTCCATTATATTTAGGGGCTTCATGTTTTTGTTTTCTCTTCCCGACTTCAAGTCAAGCGAATAATGGTCCAGAATTCGTAGGTATGGAGTTTCGAATGATCATAATATACAAAGTAGAAAGGAAAGGTAATAGCACAATTTGATTTGTTAAATTACCAGAATATCTGGAAAAGACCGAATCATCAAGAAATATATTTTCTTGATATATTTGGAGATTTTATAGAATGAAAGAGTTATGTAACATGGTTCATGATAATGGTAGGATCTGTGAACCTTTATCACGTTCCATTAGAAACTCAGCATGACTTACTGTAATATAATTAAGTTGATCAAGTATCATTATATTATACTAATTCATGCTTCAGTTCCCAACACTACTTCAAAACATTAAATTTTTCGAATTTTTCAGATGTTAGAAACTAAAATAGTTTCTTTTATGATGTAACACAGATAGTGCGAAGAGATGAATGATTTCAGATAAGAATGGGTATGAAAAATATCTTCAGAGATATGGAGGGTATTTATAATGGAAGATACGATGATATCTTAGAATATTTAAGATAATGATGATGATGAAGAATATTGTCCGCAAAGATTTTAGAGTAAGGAGCAAGGTATTTACTAAGGATTTCAGCAGACACTGAATCATTTGGATTCTTTGAAGGCAGGTTCAGTCTTTGTGATTTATCCACAGCCTCCTTCATACTTTGCTCAATCCGTTTTCCAGTTTCAAACCTTCTCTTTTTCTCAGCTTTACCACCCTACTATTCTTTATTATCAAACTTTTGACTGTTAAGGTCATTTACAGTTTTTGCTGCTTCATCAGCATTGTTCCAATTTCAGAGAACTAGTTCATAGTTTGGGGTGTTTTTCAGAAACTTCACATTCGAAGTATGTAAGTCTAAGAGATAGACATTATATGTATATATATAACTGTTGGCATAGAAATGCTGCGAGATTCAAAATACTGATTGCTAATTCCCGGTAATTGGTATGGCAATTCTCGTTACAAGATGCGGATGAGTACATGATAGGGTTTCAATGAGTATAAGGATTAATGAAGTTTTTGATAAATTTACTGCTAATGTGGTGGAACATAAAAGGTTCCCCGGTAACAAAAACATATATGTCAAGGTTACAATAAGGTTAACCTGAAAAGTCAAAGTTGACTGGTTGGAAGTGTGATGAAAATTGATATCTTGAAAAGAATTGCAAGATTATTTTTGGTAAAAACAATGTTAAAGTATCTTTCACAGTTTTGAAGTCAAAGTATAGCTTTGAAAGATGTAGAGATCTAAGAATGATGTCACCGATTCAGAGTTATTACTTGGATTCTGATCCGTCAATATCAGAATATGTAATTGAATTTGTATGAAAACGATTGTATATCGTTGTGAAGATAGTGAGTATAATTAATGATTTTTGAATCAAAATTGAAGAATGTACAGTGTAACATATTAATTGTGAACTTATATATTTCTCGAGTATTACCTACCCGTTAAAGATTTCACAATTAATATTTTGTACAAAAGAATTTTCATTACAATCTTTATGAAAATATATTTATGTATATTTCTTCAGATGTAATACAGATTTAATGAGTTAATATCATATTAAGTTCATTTGATTTTTGGCTTGAATTATAAATGAATAATTTCTAAAACATTAGAGATTACATAAGAGTATTTCACTAATGAATCAATACTTCATTATTTTTTCTTATTGATATTCCTTGGTGAAGGATGTTAATGCTTGTGGAATTCTTGCGAACTTCGCAAGGCACAGATGGTATTTTCTGGAAAGTTTCGAGTACATCGAAAATGTAAAATCAATTATGTAATTGAATAATACACTTGATTTATTATGAATTGAAATTCATTGAATTGAAACAGAGATTGTAGTTAACGATGGTTAAATCGCTAACGAAGAATGTACATGATAATGCTAAAAACGAACATATATTTCATAGCATTATCCCTCAAGAAAGACAAGCTTTTAGTTGCAATTGTTCTATTTACAAGTGATATTCGTTTAAATAATAAAAGGTGAAGACAAAAGACAGATTCGACGAATTGAAGACGCAAACGACCAAAAAGCTCAAAAGTACAAAGTACAATCAAAGTGGTTCAAATTATTGATGAGAAACGTCTAAAAATTACAAGAGTACAAGCCGTGAAACACAAAGTACAAGATATTAAATTGTACGAAAAGGCGTTCGAAAATCCAGAACCGAGACATGAACCAACTTTCTGTGCGCGACGCAACGGGCCAAAAATTACAAGTCAACTATGCACAAAAATATAATATAATATATAAATAATTCTTAAAATTATATATATATTATATTTATATTTTAAAAAACCGTCGGCAAAGCTAGGATCCAAAGAGTGAGCTGGAATCAGCGCGGAGCTTTGAAGGCAAGAAAACCGCACTTGCGGAGCGCACAGTATCCAGATGGAGCCTATAAAAGGTAACGCATTTTGCTGAATTCGATCATCTTTTTCTTCTTCATTCACTCAACGATATATATATATATATATATATATATATATATATATATATATATATATATATATATATATATATATATATATATATATATATATATATATATATATATATATATATTATAATTTTAATTTTAATTTTAAATTCTAATAATAAGGGTATGTTAGCGAATGTTGTAAGGGTGTAAGTCGAAATTCTATCCGTGTAACGCTATGCTATTATTAATCATTGTAAGTTATGTTCAACCTTTTTAAATTAATGTCTCGTAGCTAAGTTATTATTATGCTTATTTAAATTGAAGTAATCGTGATGTTGGGCTAAATATTAAAAGACGGGGTAATTGGGCTTTGTACCATAATTGGGGTTTGGACAAAAGAACGACACTTGTGGAAATTAGACTATGGGCTATTAATGGGCTTTATATTTGTTTAATTAAATCGTAGTTTGTTAATTTAATATAAAGATTTACAATTGGACGTACCTATAAATAACCATATACACTCGATCTGACACGATGGGCGGGATATTTATAAGTACTAATAATCGTTCATTTAACCGGACACTGGAATGAATTAATAGTTAATTGACTTATTAAAACAGGGGTGAATTATATACAAGGACACTTGGTGTAATTATAGTTTAAGTCTCCAATTAGTTGGAATATTTGACTTCGGATATAAGGATAATTTGACGAGGACACTCGCACTTTATATTTATGACTGATGGACTGTTATGGACAAAAACCCGTCGGACATATTGAATAATCCAGGACAAGGTACAATTAACCCATGGTAATAAACTAAAATCAACACGTCAAACATCATGATTACGGAAGTTTAAATAAGCATAATTTATATATTTCATATTTAATTGCACTTTTAATTATCGCACTTTAATTTATTGTCATTTTATTTATCGTACCTTTTAATTATCGCAAATTTTATTTTATCGCACTTTTAGTTATCGCAATTTCATTATCGTTATTTACTTTACGCTTTAAATTAAGTTATATTTATTTTTAATATTTTACATTAGGTTTTAACTGCGACTAAAGTTTTAAAATCGACAAACCGGTCATTAAACGTAAAAACCCCCTTTTATAATAATAATACTACTTATATATATATTTGTATTTTTACAATTATAAGTTAAAACTAATATATCGTTAAACTTGGCGAGTTCCCTGTGGACGAACCGGACTTACTAAAAACTACACTACTGTACGATTAGGTACACAGCCTATAAGTGTTGTAGCAAGGTTTAGGTATATCCACTCTATAAATAAATAAATAACTTGTGTAAAATTGTATCGTATTTAATAGTATTTTGTTGTAAAAATATAACTATTTCATATACACCTCTTCGCACATCAAGTATTTTTGGCGGCGCTGCCGGGGAAAGTTAAAACGCCGAAAGCACAACGCTATATAAAAAAACAAAAAATTTATTAAGTTTTAGTTTATTTTTGTAAAAATACGTTTTAAATATTAAAAATACAAAAATATAAAAAAATATCTATATATTTTTAAGAATTTGTTTAAAATATATAAAATTATAAAGTATTTCTATTTCTATTTTTCAAATTATAAGTTTTTATTTATTTTATATAAATATTTTATAAAACATAAAAGTAAAAAAAAATATATCTGAACCTGCAAGAGATCGACCTGTATGTCAGCTGAATCTGAACCCTTCGCACTCGCGGAGGTTTTGAACTGAGGATATCCGCACTCGCAGAGGTTTCTGACAGGTCAAACATTGCAGCATTAATTACGAAATTAGGGTTATTTAATTATTTATTATTATTAATTAGGGTTTAATTAAAATATTAATTAGTTTTAGTTAATTAAATTTGTATTTTTAAGTTATATTTAGTTTTATTATTATATAAATTATTATAAAAGTAATAATTTTTATAAAAATTGTATTTTTATAACTTTAAGTTTTATTTTTATTTCGTACCTTTTTAATCGTTTATTCGTAATATTTATATTTTTCGCTCGTAATTAATTTTAAGACTAGTATTTGCCGTAGTTTAATTTTATTTTTAGATTTATAGGATTTGCCGTAAAATCCCTTAAGTGCTTTTTCTTTAGACTAAGATTTAGGTGCTTTAGAATTTTGCAACGTTGTTTATAAATTTTAAGTTCCTTTTTAAGTTTCGACGCGCTACCTTCTTATTATTTTTTGACTTTTTGTTTTTCGACGCGCTCTTTTTCTTTCTTATTTCTCGCCGCTCTAGTTTTTAGGACATAGAATTTTCTATTTCTTCTCTAAAATTTCTTTAAATTTCGACGAAAAATTATTTTAAGCAGTTAAATTGATAGACATCCAAAATTTTCTGGTTCGTAGTAATAGTTGGATTTGTTAGTGGCTGAGTTGCGAGCTTCCGATTTAAAGGGTTCTGGATCCCTGCTGCAACTATTGGCTATTCGAGACGTGGGCAAAAACAGAAAAGTCTATTAATTTGATAACTTATATAATTTTTATTTTTATAACTAATAGGATATTCCGACCAAATTTAAACCTTAATCTTTATATGTTTCCGACACGATAAGCAAAATCTATAATATTGAGTCTAGAAAATTTGAAATCTATATTCGGATAATCAGTTACCCTTTGACCAAGTCTGACGATTCACGAACCATTGTGTGTAAGTAAATATGTAAATAAATATATATAAATAAATATAAGTGTATATATAATGTGTTGAGTAAGAAAATAACATTTATTAAATTGAAATTAAACATATAAAATAATAAACAATTAATTGTTAATAAATAATTATATATACATGAAATATATCTATAGCTACGAAGTTTAATAAACATAAATTGATATGATTAATGAAGTGTATTATTGTCATATTAAACTTAATCACACGCTAAAATATAGATATCACATTACCTTCATTATTAATACTGATATTTGTAATATAAATATTATAAACTTAATATATAATACATAACTATGAGGTTTGATAAGCATAATTTATTAAATCAGTATTACTCTCAACATTAATATTATATTTAGTACCATTATCTATATTGATAATAATAATTTAATATATAATATAGTTATAAAATTTAAAATAACTAATTTATTATTATTAGTAATACTACTACTACCATTTTTATAATTATTACTATCATTATTATTTAAAAATGATATATTATTAATATATTTCTATTATTATTATTATTACTATTATTTAATTTTTTTTAATATATAATATGTAAATATAAATAAAACCGTGTATACCATTCCAATTCTGTTATTGTGTTATTCGTCTGTTCCTATTGATCCGTGACTTTTTCTTGTCGACATGAATTGGTACAAAACAAACTAGTGCCAGCTGTTTTCTCACAAGGAATCAATTAACCTCAATATATATGCAATTTGGGATTAAAAAAAAATAAAAACACAAGGAAAACCGTCGTATCCCCTCTGTTCTTGGTTATTTTTTTAAACCAATCGATTCTTAACAAATTTCGAATTTTGTAAATACAGTTCTATCAGAAAACACTCGATTAAACTATCTGGAAAGATTTAGGTTTCAATTCTTTGAATTGAAATCGAATTATGGAGTCAAAGATATTGTTTTAAAAGTCAAATGAATTTTCTTTAAACAAATTCGCAGTTTCTATGTCAAATTAAATCAAATTGATGATCCCTAAAGTTTCTATGAGGAATTTAAAACATTTTTCATGTTATAATCTTTAGCTAAAAGTGTCTAGATATTCAAAATCAGTTTTGAGTTCATGGGACCTTCGAATAAGCTGTTACAGAAATGTTGAAATTTTATTGTTGTTTGTTTTAATCAGTTCAATTAATCACACTGACCAATTCTGTTTTAAAACCATAAAAATAAGTTCATTAATTAGTTGTTAGGATTTGAGTAGAAGGTCGATTGTAAAACGAAGAAGGAGAAGGGATAGATAACAGGAACGTACGGGTTAATTAAAAGTGGTCAGGAAATATTACAGAAAGAAAGAAAATGGACGGGTGGTTTAAGGTGTTAGCGGGTATGTGAGTTTCATTTGCTCCCTTTTTAATTGCTTTTGCAATATATATTTTTGAGACTGAGAATACATGCACTGTTTTTATAAATGCTTTACGAAATAGGCACAAGTACTAAAACTAATTCTACGTGGGTTTAAACCAGAAATAAGAAATATACCCTTAGCTTGGTAACATTAAACTACTTGTCTATGTACGGTAGGCACGAATCCTAAAGATAGATCTATCGGGCCTGACAACCCCAACCGGGCTGGACGACCAGTTTTCAACGGTTGCACAGTACTTCGTTTCTGTATACTACACTTGGTACGGTGTAGCGATTATTTAAGAATATGCTGCGATGATTTAAATGTTAAGTATGGTTACCAAGTGCTCAACTACTTTTTCATACACTTGCGAGTGTATTATGTTTAAAATATGAAATCTTGTGGTCCATAGTTATAACGCTGCTAGCAACAAACCTATATCTCACCAACTTTATGTTGACGTTTTAAAACATGTTATTCTCAGGTACGAATTAAGTCTTCCGCTGTGCATTAGCTCATTTTAAGGACAATACTTGGAGTCGATCATCGCAATGGGACCAAATGTTGACGATTTCGTCCGGATGGATAAGGACGGGTTTTCACAGTTGGTATCAGAGCGTTGGTCCTAGCGTACCAGGTCTTGCATTAGTGTGTCTAACTGGTAGTTGTTAGGATACATTAGTGAGTCTAGACTTCGACCGTGTCTGCATGTCAAAAGTTTTGCTTATCATTTCTAGTCGGAAATCATCTGCTTATCATCCTTAGGAAATTGCCTGCTTATCATTCATAAGTCTAGACACGTCTTACTGCATTTACTGCATTGATAGTGTGTAGACAAAATTCATATCTTAGCGCATCTATAGACTTGCCTGACATATGCCGTAGGTTCTTCTGTAGTCTACGAAATCTTTAGTAATATATATATAGATATTCTATATAGTTAGAATATCATCCGATATCTGAAAATCATATCACATCGAAGATCCATTCCATTCACCAAATTGCCCTTTTGGCGATGAACCTTAATCACTTACCGGCGAACCTATTCGAAACACCATTTTCCTGCTCATTTCTAGAGTATCTCGTCACGATTATATACTATCTAATATTCCGAATCTTATTCATCCGCTCGCTACAACCGCCAATCGTCCCGGTACAATAGAAGAAGTCAACGAGTTTCGCGCTCGGGTAGTAGTTTTAGGGAATATGGTGCGAAGGTTACAAACACCAGCAGCAGCACCAGCAGCATAATCAGCACCACCATCGTCAACTCCGACAGTACCCTTATCACCCCAACCACAACCACGTCGTAAACCTCAACATCACAATCTGTACCTCAGATATCAACATCACACGCCTCGATAACCCCATCTGTACTTCGAGTATGATCTTCATTCTACATATCGTTCTACATCGATTATCTTCACTTTACGTATCATTCTACCTCATTTATCTTCGTTCGAAACGACGATCATGTAATCTCTAATGTTTTAGAGACCACGCAATCAAGTACTAACGATAAATCAAATGAGCTTAATATCTTATTAACTCATTAGATGCATGATTACATCCGAAGAAAATATATATGCTAGTATATTTTCATAAAGATTGTAATTAAAAATTCTTTCGTACAAACTGTTAATGATGAAAATATTTTAACGGGTAGGTAGTACCCGAGGAATATTTAGATTTCACATTAATAAGTTACACTGTACATTTCTTCGAATCTGATTCAACAGTCATTTACTATCATACTTACAACTACCGATATACGTATCCGTTCACCACAGAACAACCATTTACATTCAAATTACATATTTGGATTTTGACCTATCAGAATCCAACAAGTGGCATAACGAAGAAAACATTGGACAAAATAAAAAGTGTTAGAAACAAACAAATTAACTATGATGAATTTTGTTAAGATTTCACGCTAACTGTTCCTAGCTAACCGTTCCTAGCTAACTGGTCACATTTTATTTATCGCAATTTATATTATCGCAATTTACATTCTCGCAATTTTATTTATCGTCATTTAATTTATGTTATTTACTTTTACGCACTTTAAATCGGGACACATGTACACAATACGTCGGATTAATTCTGAGACAATACGTTGTACACGGGTCATGATATATATTTATTTGTTTTACGCACTTTAAATAACGGGACACGTATACAAGGTTTTGACCTATCATATCGACCCATCTATATATATATTTCGGAACAACCATAGACACTCTATATGTAAATGTTGGAGTTGGCTATACAGGGTTGAGGTTGATTCCAAAATATATATATGGTTTGAGTTGTGATCAATACTGAGACCGGTACACGGGTCACGATACGTATTAATTAATTCGAATATTATATATTAAATTATATATGAATATATTGGACTATTGGACAATTGGACTATTGGACTGCTAACTTTGGACAATTAAAATGAATTAAAATATTGATTATAACAAATGAAACTAAATAATTCTTCAAGTTTGCCACTTGATTTCATCTTAAACCTCATTCGTATCTTGACGATTACAATCTGCGTTCAAACCTTTCACGATTTTTGAAAACACCTCAATCGGGAGGATGAACCAGCCGCACTTCATCTACGGAAGAAAAGATTTATGCACCTGAAAAACTCTCGAACCCAAATTCATAGTTTAACACGTATCCGTGTTGAATCCTTTACCATTTATTAGCAAAAAAAAAAAAAAAACAACCTTACGATTTCTTTTCAAAATGGATAATTTTGTCACAGCTCCTACAAGTTAACTTCGACTTCTCAGTAAAACTAGTTTTATTATAACCTCCATATATACGTTATCCTTTCGCCGTCGTTACTGGAGAACCTTTTATATTCCACGACATCAGCAGCAGATGTACCAGCAGCTAGTTATCTCTTTGGCAGAATCCGCAATTAGTATTTTAAAATTTTCGCAGAACTTCTCCCGTCATACCTATAACGTCTATCCCTAATAATTACATACTTTGGATGTGAAGTTTCTGAAAAACCCCCTGAACTGCGAACTAGTTCTTGAAATACTGATGAAGCAGCAAAAACTGTAAACGACTTTAACAAGTCAAAAGTTTGACGATAAAGTACAGTACGTTGGTAAAGCTCAGAAAAAGAGGAGGGTTGAAACTGAAAAACGGATTGAGCAAAGTATGAAGGAAGCTGTGGATAAATCACAAAGACTGAACCTGCCATCAAAGAATCCAAATGATTCAGTGCCTGCTGAAACCGTTAGTAAGGACCCTAATCCTTATTCTAAACCATTCCAGATGATATTCTTCATCATCATCTTATCTTAGATATTATAAGATATCTTCATATCTTCCGTTATACATATTCTCCATATTTCTGGAGATATTTTCACAACTATTCTTATCTGAGATCATGTATCTCCCCGTAATATCTGCGTTACCATATAAAAGAAACTGTGTTAGTTTCTAAATTATGAACCCTTCGAGTTTAAAATAGGAATGTTTTGAAGTAGTGTTGGGAACTGATGCATGAATTAGTATAATATAATGACACTTGATCAACGTCATTATATTACAGTAAGTCATGTTGAGTTTCTAATGGAATGTGATGATTCACAGTACCATCGTCATGTGCCATGTCACACGACTCTTACATTCTATTCAAATTCTAAAAATATCAAGAAAACATTTCCTGATGATTCGGTCTTTTCCAGGATATTCTGGTAATTTGACAAATCAAAATCGTTCCATTACCACTTCTTTCTTAAAGCATTAGCTATGTTCATTTCAAAAATTTATATCTACTAATCCTGGACCATTACTCGCTAGACTCGAAGTCGGGAAGAGAAAACAAAAGCATGAAGCTCCGAAAAATAATGAAAATATAAAACCCAACAACCACCCAGAAATTACAAACCATGTATATCAATACGTATTGCAACATAAAGACACGGGAGAATGAGAAACATTATAATTCCAAGGAAATCATAGAAGTGAATAGATTCTTCTGGCGGCAGATGAAAGAGAAGAATGAAAGATATGAAAGTTAGAAGTATAACAAAGATCAGAACGGGATGGAGCATTTTAAAGAATACTTTAAGGTATGAATTGAGGGAAAAAGGATAGAAGATATGAGGTATGGAAGTAAGGAAGGGAAGGAGGTGGATTTATAGTGAAATACCCGACAGAGAAATCGAAACAGATTGCCGCATTAAATCAAAGAAGATCCTGATCACCGAAGAACCAAATTTTATTAAGTAAGATTTTCTTTAAATTCCTTAAATCCCGAAAGATAATAGTAACTACGTCATCGAATGAAACAAATATATTTATCTACTCATTTCGCACTTTTATGATAGCTTCACTCGTACGATTCACATGATCGAATCGTTTTATCTATATCTCTCAATAATGATAAAACTCCATTATCACCTCATATTCGTCATGAAAACATTCCTATTGTTATCCATGACAACCTCTATCAAATTTCGGGGACGAAATTTCTTTAACGGGTAGGTACTGTAATGACCCGAAAATTTCTGACCAAATTTAAACCTTAATCTTTATATGTTTCCGACACCATAAGCAAAATCTGTAATATTGAGTCAAGAAAATTTGAAATCTATATTCGGATAATCAGTTACCCTTTGACCAAGT
Source organism: Rutidosis leptorrhynchoides (assembly GCF_046630445.1). Taxonomy (NCBI): domain Eukaryota; kingdom Viridiplantae; phylum Streptophyta; class Magnoliopsida; order Asterales; family Asteraceae; genus Rutidosis; species Rutidosis leptorrhynchoides. The sequence goes on from NC_092335.1 coordinate 647,778,722, forward strand.
CTGACGATTCACGAACCATTGTGTGTAAGTAAATATGTAAATAAATATATTTAAATAAATATAAGTGTATATATAATGTGTTGAGTAATAAAATAACATTTATTAAATTGAAATTAAACATATAAAATAATAAACAATTAATTGTTAATAAATAATTATATATACATGAAACATATCTATAGCTACGAAGTTTAATAAACATAAATTGATATGATTAATGAAGTGTATTATTGTCATATTAAACTTAATCACAAGCTAAAATATAGATATCACGTTACCTTCATTATTAATACTGATATTTGTAATATAAATATTATAAACTTAATATATAATACATAACTATGAGGTTTGATAAGCATAATTTATTAAATCAGTATTATAAGTATTACTATCAACATTAATATTATATTTAGTACCATTATCTGTATTGATAATAATAATTTAATATATAATATAGTTATAAAATTTAAAATAACTAATTTATTATTATTAGTAATACTACTACTACCATTTTTATAATTATTACTATCATTATTATTTAAAAATGATATATTATTAATATATTTCTATTATTATTATTATTACTATTATTTAATTTTTTTTAATATATAATATGTAAATATAAATAAAACCGTGTATACCATTCCAATTCTGTTATTGTGTTATTCGTCTGTTCCTATTGATCCGTGACTTTTTCTTGTCGACATTAATTGGTACAAAACAAACTAGTGCCAGCTGTTTTCTCACAAGGAATCAATTAACCTCAATATATATGCAATTTGGGATTAAAAAAAATGAAAACACAAGGAAAACCGTCGTATCCCCTCTGTTCTTGGTTATTTTTTAAACCAATCGATTCTTAACAAATTTCGAATTTTGTAAATACAGTTATATCAGAAAACACTCGATTAAACTATCTGGAAAGATTTAGGTTTCAATTCTTTGAATTGAAATCGAATTATGGAGTCAAAGGTATTGTTTTAAAAGTCAAACGAATTTTCTTTAAACAAATTCGCAGTTTCTATGTCAAATTAAATCAAATTGATGATCCCTAAAGTTTCTATGAGGAATTTAAAACATTTTTCATGTTATAATCTTTAGCTAAAAGTGTCTAGATATCAAAATCAGTTTTGAGTTCATGGGTCCTTCGAATAAGCTGTTACAGAAATGTTGAAATTTTATTGTTGTTTGTTTTAATCAGTTCAATTAATCACACCGACCAATTCTGTTTTAAAACCATAAAAATAAGTTCATTAATTAGTTGTTAGGATTTGAGTAGAAGGTTGATTGTAAAACGAAGAACGAGAAGGGATAGATAACAGGAACGTACGGGTTAATTAAAAGTGGTCAGGAAATATTACAGAAAGAAAGAAAATGGACGGGTGGTTTAAGGTGTTAGCGGGTATGTGAGTTTCATTTGCTCCCTTTTTAATTGCTTTTGCAATATATATTTTTGGGACTGAGAATACATGCGCTGTTTTTATAAATGCTTTACGAAATAGGCACAAGTACTAAAACTAATTCTACGTGGGTTTAAACCAGAAATATACCCTTAGCTTGGTAACATTAAACTACTTGTCTATGTACGGTAGGCGCGAATCCTAAAGATAGATCTATCGGGCCTGACAACCCCAACCGGGCTGGACGACCAGTTTTCAACGGTTGCACAGTACTTCGTTTCTGTATACTACACTTGGTACGGTGTAGCGATTATTTAAGAATATGCTGCGATGATTTAAATGTTAAGTATGGTTACCAAGTGCTCAACTACTTTTTCATACACTTGCGAGTGTATTATGTTTAAAATATGAAATCTTGTGGTCCATAGTTATAACGCTGCTAGCAACAAACCTATATCTCACCAACTTTATGTTGACGTTTTAAAGTATGTTATTCTCAGGTACGAATTAAGTCTTCTGCTGTGCATTAGCTCATTTTAAGGACAATACTTGGAGTCGATCATCGCAATGGGACCAAATGTTGACGATTTTGTCCGGATGGATAAGGACGGGTTTTCACAAAAGCCGTGAGACTTCAAGGAGAAATTGTTTCGTTCACACAAAATCCAAACGAAACTCTATATAAAGCGTGGGCAAGATTTGGAAAGTTATTAAGAGGATGTCCGCAACATGGTTTAGACACCGGTCAAATAGTACAAATATTCTACCAAGGATGCGACATCACTACAAGGAAAGACATCGATATAGCAGCTGGTGGTTCCATTATGAAGAAAACCGCAACTGACGCTTACAAAATTATTGATAACACTGCTTCCCACTCACATGAGTGGCACCAAGAAAAAGATATCGTTAGATCATCTAAAGCAGCTAGAGCTGATTCTAGCCATGACTTTGATTCCATTTCCACAAAGATAGATGCTGTCGAGAGACGAATGGAAAAGATGACTAAAGATATTCACTCAATACGAATTAGTTGTGAGCAGTGTGGAGGACCACATTTGACAAAAGATTGTCTCAGTATTGAACTAACAATGGAACAAACAGAGAATGTTTCATACATAAACCAAAGGCCTGGAAATAATTATCAGAATAATTATCAACCGCCAAGACCAATCTACAATCAAAACCAGAAATATAACTGAAATGTTCCATACAACAACCAACAAGGTCCTAACAATCAACAAGTATCCAACAATACTTACAATCAGCAAAGACCTATTTTAGAAGACATGATGTCGAAGCTAGTTGAATCTCAAACTCAGTTTTTCACATCTCAGAAACAAACGAATGAACAAAATGCTCAAGCATTTAGAAATCAACAAGCTTCTATTCAAAATTTGGAACAAGAAGTGAGTAACCTAGCAAGGTGGATAGGTGAAAGAAAACTGGGAAGTTTACCTAGCGATACAAATGCTAACCCCCGGAATGAAACAGCTAAAGCCATTACCACAAGAAGTGGTATTACACTTAAACCACCAGAAATACCTATAATTTCTGATGACTCTATTCCTACTCCACAAGAACCACAATCTGAGCAAGATAAGGAAACAGAACCGGTAGTTGAAAAGGTTAATGAAGATAACACAGTTAAGGCTAAACCTTATGTTAAACCATACCAACCAACACTTCCTTACCCGAGTAAAATGAGAAAAGAAAGACTTGAAGCCGAGCAATCTAAATTTTTGGATATGTTTAAACAAATAAATGTCAATCTTCCTTTCATTGATGTGATTTCAGGAATGCCTAGATATGCTAAATTCTTGAAAGATCTAATCACAAATAGAAAGAAAATGGAAGAACTCTCGGCTGTTACTATGAATGCAAATTGTTCTGCAGTGCTGTTGAATAAGATACCAGAAAAACTATCAGATCCAGGAAGTTTCACAATTCCATGTTTTCTGGGAAGTCTTAGTTCAATAGAAGCATTGGCAGACTTATGTGCTAGTATAAATTTAATGCCGTATTCATTATACGCTAAACTAGACCTTGTAGAATTAAAACCAACATGAATAAGTATTAAACTAGCCGATCGATCAGTAAAATATCCTAGAGGTATAATTGAAAACATGCTAGTTAAAGTTGGTACTTTAGTATTTCTAGTAGATTTTGTTATTCTGGACATGGAAGAAGACTCTCGAGTTCCTCTCATATTAGGAAGACCATTCTTAAACACGGCCAAAGCAATAATAGACGTGTTCGGTAAGAAACTGACCCTAAGTATAGAGGACGAGAGTGTTACCTTTTCAGTTAATAGAGCCATGCAACAACCGCAATCTGCAGATGATACATGCTATTATATTCAAACTATAGATTCACATGCAGAATTGTTAGAAGAATTTCCAGAACTACAAGGAACAGGAGAATGTTCTTTAGGAGAAGGAACTGAACCAATTGATGAAACTGAAATGTTAGCTACACTTATGGCTAATGAATATGAACCAACAACAGAAGAAATTCAAATGCTAAAAGAAGAACACAGATATCGATATAAATCATCGATAGAAGAACCACCGACATTAGAGTTAAAGCCACTTCCAAACCATTTGGAATACGTTTATTTACATGGTGAATCTGAATTACCTGTAATAATATCGTCTTCTCTTACTGAAAATGAAAAATCTCAACTCATTTCTGTGCTAAAAGCTCATAAACCAGCTATTGCATGGAAGATTCATGATATTAAAGGAATAAGTCCTTCGTATTGCACACATAAAATCCTTATGGAAGAAGGTCATAAAACGTATGTGCAACGCCAACGAAGACTAAATCCTAATATGCAAGATGTTGTTAAGAAAAGAAATTATTAAACTACTAGATGCAGGTTTAATTTATCCAATTTCTAATAGTCCATGGGTAAGCCCAGTTCAATGCGTACCTAAGAAAGGTGGCATGACTGTCATTACAAATGAGAAAAATGAGCTTATTCCTACTAGGACTGTAACAGGATGGCGTGTTTGTATTGATTATAGAAAATTAAATGACGCCACCAGAAAAGATCATTTTCCCTTACCCTTTATTGATCAAATGTTGGAAAGATTAGCCGGAAATAGTTACTATTGTTTTCTTGATGGTTTTTCCGGATATTTTCAAATTCCAATAGCACCCGAGGACCAAGAGAAAACCACATTCACGTGCCCTTTTGGTACTTTTGCTTACAAACGCATGCCATTTGGACTTTGCAACGCCCCTGCAACCTTTCAAAGGTGCATGATGGCGATTTTTCACGACATGATAGAAGAATGCATGGAAGTTTTCATGGATGACTTTTCAGTTTTCGGTGATACTTTCGAAACATGTCTAGTTAATCTTGAACGAATGCTTATTAAATGCGAACAATAAAATATAGTTCTTAATTGGAAAAAATGTCATTTCATGGTTAAAGAAGGCATTGTTCTTGGACATAAAATTTCAAAGGAAGGAATTGAAGTGGATAGAGCTAAAGTAGATGTAATTGCTAAACTTTCACATCCCACCAATGTTAGAGGAGTTAGGAGTTTTCTAGGGCATGTCGGTTTTTACCGACGTTTCATAAAAGATTTTTCTAAAATTGCCACTCCTATGAATAAACTCCTAGAAAAGGATGCTTCATTCATCTTTTTGGATGAATGCATCAAATCTTTTAATATTCTTAAAGAAAAACTCACTAATGTGCCGATCATGATAACTCCAAATTGGAATCTACCATTTGAACTAATGTGCGATGCAAGTGATTTTGCGATGGGAGCCGTTTTAGGACAAAGGATTGAAAAACGATTTCAACCTATTTATTATGCTAGTAAGATGTTACAAGGAGCACAAAAAAATTATACAACTACTGAAAAAGAACTCCTTGCCATTGTCTTTGCTTTTGACAAATTTCGTTCATATCTCGTTCTAGCTAAAACGGTGGTCTATACTGACCATTCTGCTCTTAGATACTTATTTTCGAAACAAGATGCTAAAACATGATTAATTCGTTGGATCTTACTCTTACAAGAGTTCGATATTGAAATCCGAGACAAAAAGGGAGCAGAAAATCTCGCCGCTGATCATCTTTCTCGTCTTGAAAATCCTGAATTAGAAGTTCTAAATGAATCGGCCATACAAGACAACTTTTCTGATGAATATCTATTGAAGATAGATTATAATGAAATTCCATGGTTTGCAGACTATGCAAACTTCTTAGTATGTGAAATGTCCCGTTCTTATTGATTAAAAACGTTCCATATTAATTGATTTCGTTGCGAGATTTTGACCTCTATATGAGACATTTTTCAAAGACTGCATTCATTTTAAAACAAACCATAACCTTTATTTCATCAATAAAGGTTTAAAAAGCTTTACGTAGATTATCAAATAATGATAATCTAAAATATCCTGTTTACACGCGACCATTACATAATGGTTTACAATACAAATATGTTACAACGAAATAAGTTTCTTGAATGCAGTTTTTACACAATATCATACAAGCATGGACTCCAAATCTCATCCTTATTTAAGTATGCGACAGCGGAAGCTCTTAATAATCACCTGAGAATAAACATGCTTAAAACGTCAACAAAAATGTTGGTGAGTTATAGGTTTAACCTATATATTATCAAATTATAATAATAGACCACAAGATTTCATGTTTCAATACACATCCCATACATAGAGATAAAAATCATTCATATTAACCGACATTAACAATATGAATATAAGAATATCCCCATCATTCCGGGATCCTCCTTCGGACATGATATAAAATTTTGAAGTACTAAAGCATCCGGTACTTTGTATGGGGTTTGTTAGGCCCAATAGATCTATCTTTAGGATTCGCGTCAATTAGGGTGTCTGTTCCCTAATTCTTAGATTACCAGACTTTATAAAAGGAGCATATTCGATTTCAATAATTCAACAATAGAATGTAGTTTTACGTACTTGTATCTATTTTGTAAATCATTTATAAAACCTGCATGTATTCTCATCCCAAAAATATTATATTTTAAAAGTGGGACTATAACTCACTTTCACAGATTTTTACTTTTCCGGGAAGTAAGACTTGGCCACTGGTCGATTCACGAACCTATAACAAATATGTACATATATATCAAAGTATGTTCAAAATATATTTACAACACTTTTAATACATTTTGATGTTTTAAGTTTATTAAGTCAGCTGTCCTCGTTAGTAACCTACAACTAGTTGTCCACAGTTAGATGTACAGAAATAAATCGATATATTATCTTGAATCAATCCACGACCCAGTGTATACATATCTCAGTATTGATCACAACTCAAACTATATATATTTTGGAATCAACCTCAACCCTGTATAGCTAACTCCAACATTCACATATAGAGTGTCTATGGTTGTTCCGAAATATATATAGATGTGTCGACATGATAGGTCGAAACATTGTATACGTGTCTATGGTATCTCAAGATTACATAATATACAATGCAAGTTGATTAAGTTATGGTTGGAATAGATTTGTTACCAATTTTCACGTAGCTAAAATGAGTAGTTTTTACCAATTTTGTTTTGCTCGCCATTTCTTCGTTTCTAATCCGTTTTGAGTTATTTAAGCGGCCACGGTTTCGTATTGAACTTGACTTTATGAAACTAACAGAAAAGGTATAGGTTTATAGTCGGAAATACAAGTTACAAGTCGTTTTTGAAAGAGGTAGTCATTTCCGTCGAAAGAACGACATCTTGATGACTGTTTTGAAAAACATACTTTCACTTTGAGTTTAACCATGATTTTTGGATATGGTTTCATGTTCATAAGAAAAATCATTTTCCCAGAAGTATAGCTTTTAAATCAAAGTTTTTCATAGTTTTTAATTATCCAAACCAAAACAGCCCCCGGTTGTAACTACAACGGCGTAAATCCGGTTTTATGGTGTTTATCGTATTTTTGGGTTTTAAATCATTAAGTTAGCATATCAAATAGATATAGATCATGTGTATAGTTGATTTTAAAAGTGTAGTTAGAAGGATTAACTTTATTTGCGAACAAGTTTAGAATTAACTAAACTATGTTCTAGTGATTACTAGTTTACCACTTTGAATATGATAGCTTTTTATGTATGAATCGAATGATGTTATGAACATTAATACTACCTTAAGTTCCTTGGATAAACATTCTGGAAAAGTGAAAAATGGATCTAGCTTCAACGGATCCTTGGATGGCTCGAAATTCTTGAAGCAGAATCATGACACGAAAACAAGTTCAACTAAGATCATCACTTGAAATAAGATTGTTATAGTTATAGAAATTGAACCAAAGTTTGAATATGATTATTACCTTGTATTAGAATGATAACCTACTATAAGAAAAAAAGATTTCTTGAGGTTGGATGATCACCTTACAAGATTGGAAGTGAGGTAGCAAACTTGAAAGTATTCTTGATTTTATGTAACTAGAACTTGTAGAATTTATGAAGAACACTTAGAACTTGAAGTTAGAACTTGAGAGAGATCAATTAGATGAAGAAAATTGAAGAATGAAAGTGTTTGTAGGTGTTTTTGGTCGTTGGTGTATGGATTAGATATAAAGGATATGTAATTTTGTTTTCATGTAAATAAGTCATGAATGATTACTCATATTTTTGTAATTTTATGAGATATTTCATGCTAGTTTCCAAATGATGGTTCCTAAATGTGTTAGGTGACTCACATGGGCTGCTAAGAGCTGATAATTGGAGTGTATATACCAATAGTACATACATCTAAAAGCTGTGTATTTTACAAGTACGAATACGGGTGCATACGAGTAGAATTGTTGATGAAACTGAACGAGGATGTAATTGTAAGCATTTTTGTTAAGTAGAAGTATTTTGATAAGTGTATTGAAGTCTTTCAAAAGTGTATGAATACATATTAAAACACTACATATATATACATTTTAACTGAGTCGTTAAGTCATCGTTAGTCGTTACATGTAAGTGTTGTTTTGAAATCTTTAGGTTAACGATCTTGTTAAATGTTGTTAACCCAATGTTTATAATATCAAATGAGATTTTAAATTATTATATTATCATGATATTATGATGTACGAATATCTCTTAATATGATATATATACATTAAATGTCGTTACAACGATAATCGTTACATATATGTCTCGTTTCAAAATCATTAAGTTAGTAGTCTTGTTTTTACAAATGAAGTTCATTGTTAATATACTTAATGATATGTTTACTTATCATAATATCATGTTAACTATATATATAACCATATATATGTCATCATATAGTTTTTACAAGTTTTAACGTTCGTGAATCACCGGTCAACTTGGGTGGTCAATTGTCTGTATGAACCCTATTTCAATTAATCAAGTCTTAACAAGTTTGATTGCTTAACATGTTGGAAACACTTAATCATGTAAATAACAATTTCATTTAATATATATATATAAACATGGAAAAGTTCAGGTCACTACAGTACCTACCCGTTAAATAAATTTCGTCCCGAAATTTTAAGCAGTTGGAGGTGTTGACGTATCTTCTGGAAATAAATGCGGGTATTTCTTTTTCATCTGATCTTCTCATTCCCAGGTGAACTCGGGTCATCTACGATCATTCCATCGAACCTTAACAATTGGTATCTTGTTTTGCTTAAGTCTTTTAACCTCACGATACATTATTTCGACGGGTTCTTCGATGAATTGAAGTTTTTCGTTGATTTGGATTTCATCTAATGGAATAGTGAGATCTTCTTTAGCAAAACATTTCTTCAAATTCGAGACGTGGAAAGTGTTATGTACAGCCGCGAGTTGTTGAGGTAACTCAAGTCGGTAAGCTACTGGTCCGACACGATCAATAATCTTGAATGGTCCGATATACCTTGGATTTAATTTCCCTCGTTTACCAAATCGAACAACGCCTTTCCAAGGTGCAACCTTAAGCATGACCATCTCTCCAATTTCAAATTCTATATCTTTTCTTTTAATGTCGACGTAGCTCTTTTGTCGACTTTGGGCGGTTTTCAACCGTTGTTGAATTTGGATGATCTTCTCAGTAGTTTCTTGTATTATCTCCGGACCCGTAATCTATCTATCCCCCACTTCACTCCAACAAATCGGAGACCTGCACTTTCTACCATAAAGTGCTTCAAACGGAGCCATCTCAATGCTTGAATGGTAGCTATTGTTGTAGGAAAATTCTGCTAACGGTAGATGTCGATCCCAACTGTTTCCGAAATCAATAACACATGCTTGTAGCATGTCTTCAAGAGTTTGTATCGTCCTTTCACTCTGCCCATCAGTTTGTGGATGATAGGTAGTACTCATGTCTAGACGAGTTCCTAATGCTTGCTGTAATGTCTGCCAGAATCTTGAAATAAATCTGCCATCCCTATCAGAGATAATAGAGATTGGTATTCCATGTCTGGAGACGACTTCCTTCAAATACAGTCGTGCTAAGTTCTCCATCTTGTCATCTTCTCTTATTGGCAGGAAGTGTGCTGATTTGGTGAGACGATCAACTATTACCCAAATAGTATCAAAACCACTTGCAGTCCTTGGCAATTTAGTGATGAAATCCATGGTAATGTTTTCCCATTTCCATTCCGGGATTTCGGGTTGTTGAAGTAGACCAGATGGTTTTTGATGCTCCGCTTTGACCTTAGAACACGTCAAACATTCCCCTACGTATTTAGCAACATCGGCTTTCATACCTGGCCACCAAAAATATTTCTTGAGATCCTTGTACATCTTCCCCGTTCCAGGATGTATTGAGTATCTGGTTTTATGAGCTTCTCTAAGTACCATTTCTCTCATATCTCCAAATTTTGGTAATCAAATCCTTTCAGCCCTATACCGGGTTCCATCTTCCCGAATATTAAGATGCTTCTCCGATCCTTTGGGTATTTCATTCTTCAAATTTCCCTCTTTTAAAACTCCTTGTTGTGCCTCCTTTATTTGAGTAGTAAGGTTATTGTGAATCATTATATTCATAGATTTTACTCGAATGGGTTCTCTGTCCTTTCTACTCAAGGCGTCGGCTACCACATTTGCCTTCCCCGGGTGGTAACGAATCTCAAAGTCGTAATCATTCAACAATTCAATCCACCTACGCTGCCTCATGTTCAGTTGTTTCTGATTAAATATGTGTTGAAGACTTTTGTGGTCGGTATATATAATACTTTTGACCCTATATAAGTAATGCCTCCAAGTCTTTAATGCAAAAACAACCGCGCCTAATTCCAAATCATGCGTCATATAATTTTGCTCGTGAATCTTCAATTGTCTAGACGCATAAGTAATTACCTTCGTTCGTTGCATTAATACACAACCGAGACCTTGCTTTGAGGCGTCACAATAAATCACAAAATCATCATTCCCTTCAGGCAATGACAATATAGGTGCCGTAGTTAGCTTTTTCTTCTATAACTGAAACGCCTTCTCTTGTTCATCCTTCCATTCAAATTTCTTCCCTTTATGCGTTAATGCAGTCAAGGGTTTTGCTATTTTGGAGAAATCTTGGATGAATCTTCTGTAGTAACCAGCCAATCCTAAAAATTGACGTATATGCTTCGGAGTTTTTGGGGTTTCCCACTTTTCAATAGTTTCTATCTTTGCCAGATCCACCTTAATACCTTTTTTGTTCACTATGTGACCGAGGAATTGAACTTCTTCCAACCAAAATGAACACTTTGAAAACTTAGCGTACAATTCTTCCTTCCTCAATACTTCTAACACCTTTCTCAAATGTTCACCGTGTTCTTGGTCATTCTTTGAGTAAATAAGTATGTCATCAATGAAAATAATGACAAATTTGTCAAGGTATGGTCCACACACTCGGTTCATAAGGTCCATGAACACAGCTGGAGCCTTAGTTAAACCAAACGGCATGACCATAAACTCGTAATGACCGTAACGTGTTCTGAAAGCAGTCTTTGGAATATCATCTTCTTTCACCCGCATTTGATGATACCCGGAACGTAAGTCAATCTTTGAATAAATAGACGAGCCTTGTAGTTGATCAAATAAGTCGTCGATTCTCGGTAGTGGGTAGCGGTTCTTGATGGTAAGTTTGTTCAACTCTCGGTAGTCGATACACAACCTGAATGTACCATCTTTCTTCTTGACAAACAAAACAGGAGCTCCCCACGGTGATGTGCTTGGTCGAATGAAACCACGCTCTAAAAGTTCTTGTAATTGGCTTTGCAGTTCTTTCATCTCGCTGGGTGCGAGTCTGTAAGGAGCACGAGCTATTGGTGCAGCTCCTGGTACAAGATCTATTTGAAATTCAACGGATCGATGTGGGGGTAATCCCGGTAATTCTTTCGAAAATACATCTGGAAATTCTTTTGCGACGGGAACATCATTGATGCTCTTTTCTTCAGTTTGTACTTTCTCGACGTGTGCTATAACAGCATAACAACCTTTTCTTATTAGTTTTTGTGCCTTCAAATTACTAATAAGATGTAGCTTCGTGTTGCCCTTTTCTCCGTACACCATTAAGGGTTCTCCTTCTTCTCGTACAATGCGAATTGCATTTTTATAACATACGATCTATGCTTTCACCTTCTTCAGCCAGTTCATGCCAACTATTACATCAAAACTCCCTAACTCTACTGGTATCAAATCAATCTTAAATATTTCGCTACCCAGTTTAATTTCTCGATTCCGGCATATATAATCTGCTGAAATTAATTTACCGTTTGCTAATTCGAGTAAAAATTTACTATCCAATGGCGTCAATGGACAACTTAATTTATCACAAAAATCTCTACTCATATAGCTTCTATCCGCACCCGAATCAAATAAAACGTAAGCAGATTTATTGTCAATAAGAAACGTACCCGTAACAAGCTCCGGGTCTTCCTGTGCCTCTGCCGCATTAATATTGAAAACTCTTCCGCGGCCTTGTCCATTCGTGTTCTCCTGGTTCGGGCAATTTCTAATAATGTGGCCCGGTTTTCCACATTTATAACAAACTACATTGGCATAACTTGCTCCGACACTACTTGCTCCACCATTACTCATTCTGACACCATTTGTTCCTTTCGTTCTGTTAACCCCTGGTCCGTAGACCTCACACATCTCCGCGCTATGACCATTTCTTTTACACTTGTTGCAAAATTTGGTGCAGAACCCCGAGTGATACTTTTCACACCTTTGGCATAGCTGCTTCTGATTATTGTTGTTGTTGCAGTTGTTATTATTGTTGGGATGATTGTTGTAGTTGTTGTAGTTGTTGTTGTTGTTGTTGTTGTTGGGCCGTTTGTTGTAGTTGCGATTGATGTTGCGATTGTTGGGATAGTTGTTGCGATTATTGTTGTAATTGCTGTTGTTGTTGTATTGGTGATTCTTATCACCGTTTTCCTCCCACTTTCTTTTGACTTGCTTCACATTGGCCTCTTCAGCCGCCTGTTCTTTAATTCTTTCCTCAATCTTGTTCACTAGTTTGTGAGCCATTCTACATGCCTATTGTATGGAGGTGGGCTCGTGTGAACTTATATCTTCTTGGATTCTTTCCGGTAATCCTTTCACAAACGCGTCGATCTTCTCTTCCTCATCTTCGAACGCTCCCGGACACAATAGGCACAATTTTGTGAATCGTCTTTCATACGTGGTAATATCAAATCCTTGAGTTCGTAACCCTCTAAGTTCTGTCTTGAGCTTATTGACCTCGGTTCTGGGACGGTACTTCTCGTTCATCAAGTGCTTGAATGCTGACCACGGTAGTGCGTACTCATCGTCTTGTCCCACTTGCTCTAGAAAGGTATTCCACCATGTTAACGCAGTACCTGTGAAGGTATGCGTAGCGTACTTCACTTTGTCCTCTTCAGTACACTTACTTATGGCAAACACCGATTCGACCTTCTCGGTCCACCGTTTCAATCCGATCGGTCCTTCGGTTCAATCAAATTCCAAAGGTTTGCAGGCAGTGAATTCTTTGTAGGTGCATCCTATACGATTTCCTGTACTGCTAGATCCAAGGTTATGTTGGTATGTAGCGCAGCCTGTACTGCGGCTATATTTGAAGCAAGAAAGGCACGAAATTCCTCTTCGCTCATATTCAAGGTGTGTCGAGTAGTTGGTGCCATTTCCTTCAAAATAGTCAAATGAAACAAGTTAATTATACAGAATATTAAGAGTAGTCAATAGTATCTCGTAGCATAATATGAACTCATTTATAAAAGCTTTTTCTTCATATTACCGTTTTATAAGTTTAAATTCGGGTAGTACCTACCCGTTAAGTTCATACTTAGTAGCTAATATACAATTCAACTACTACAATTCTATATGAAAAACTGATTATAATAATATTTCGCGTTCAAACTTTTACACAATATTTTACAAACTTACAATACCGCTTATTTTACATATAGCATGAAATATAGCACACAATAAATTTGATACAAGATGGTTGTGAAGATAATTCTAGCTAGTACACAAGTTGTTCAGCAAAGGCAATAAAGACACGTAATTCATACGTCCAGAAACAAGTCATGCATTCTGGTTTTACTAGGACTACTTCCCATCCTTGGTCTTGTGGAACATAACCGTTATGGCCGTTGATAAGACAGCGTGTTTAAACGTCGTCAAAGGGACGAGGGTTACGTAATGTCCAACAGTCCTGTAACAATCTAAAAACCTCATTTCTTACCCCAATTACCGACTCCGTCACTTGTGGGAACGTTTTGTTTAATAGTTGTAGCCCGATTTTCTTGTTCTCACTTTGGTGAGAAGCGAACATTACTAACCCGTAAGCATAACATGCTTCTTTATGTTGCATGTTAGCCGCTTTTTCTAAATCACGAAGTCCTATATTCGGATATATTGAGTCAAAATAATTTCTTAACCCGTTGCGTAAAATAGCATTTGGGTTCCCCGCAATATATGCGTCAAAGTAAACACATCGTAACTTATGGATTTCCCAATGTGATACCCCCCATCTTTCGAACGAAAGCCTTTTATAAATCAAGGCATTCTTGCAACGTTATTCGAATGTCTTACAAACTGATCTCGCCTTAAATAGTTGTGCCGAGGAATTCTGACCGACTCTAGACAAGATTTCATCAATCATGTCTCCGGGTAAGTCTCTTAAAATATTGGGTTGTCTATCCATTTTGTGTTTTTATACTGTAAAATAGACAAGAGTTAGATTCATAAAAAAAAATACTTATTAATACAAGCAATTTTTACATATATCATAAAGCATAAGCACACTATATTACATATATTACACCACACGAATACAACTATTTTATTCCGACTCGCTCATTTCTTCTTCTTCGGTTTTAGTTCGTTTTGCCAAGTTTCTAGGGATATATGATGTTCCCCTAATACGAGCCGTCGTTTTCCACATTGGTTTAGAAAAACCTGGTGGTTTAGAGGTTCCCGGGTTATTGTCACAACTTAAGAAATACGAGTGTTGACGATACATATAAAGTTCATCGGGTTTGGAATCAAATTTCTCTATTTTTATGCCCTTTTCCTTATTGTTCGCTTTTACCTTATTAAATTGTGTTGGGGTAATTTCTATAACATCATCGGAATCCTTGTCGGGATCCGATTCATCGGAGAATTGGTAATCCACCCAATACTTTGCTTCCTTGGCGGAAACAACATTGACCATAATTAACTTTGGTCGGTTGGTTGAGGATTTTCTTCTACTTAACCGTTTTATTATTTCCCCCACAGGTTCTATTTCTTCTTCCGGTTCCGATTCTTCTTCAGGTTCCGATTCTTCTTCCGGTTCTGACTCTTCTTCCGGTTCCTCTTCGGGAACTTGTGAATCAGTCCACGAATCATTCCAATTTACATTTGACTCTTCATTATTATTAGGTGAGTCAATGGGGCTTGTTCTAGAGGTAGACATCTATCATATAATATCAAACACGTTAAGACATTAATATATCACATAATATTCACATGTTAAAAATATATAGTTTCCAACAAAATTTGTTAAGCAATCATTTTTCAAGTAAACACGGTCGAAGTCCAGACTCACTAATGCATCCTAACAAACTCGATAAGACACACTAATGCAAAATTCTGGTTCTCTAAGACCAACGCACGGATACCAACTGAAATGTCCCGTTCTTATTGATTAAAAACGTTCCATATTAATTGATTTCGTTGGGAGGTTTTGACCTCTATATGAGACGTTTTTCAAAGACTGCATTCATTTTAAAACAAACCATAACCTTTATTTCATCAATAAAGGTTTAAAAAGCTTTACGTAGATTATCAAATAATGATAATCTAAAATATCCTGTTTACACGCGACCATTACATAATGGTTTACAATACAAATATGTTACAACGAAATAAGTTTCTTGAATGCAGTTTTTACACAATATCATACGAGCATGGACTCTAAATCTCGTCCTTATTTAAGTATGCGACAGCGGAAGCTCTTAATAATCACCTGAGAATAAACATGCTTAAAACGTCAACAAAAATGTTGGTGAGTTATAGGTTTAACCTATATATTATCAAATTATAATAATAGACCACAAGATTTCATATTTCAATACACATCCCATACATAGAGATAAAAATCATTCATATGGTGATCACCTGGTAACCGACATTAACAATATGCATATAAGAATATCCCCATCATTCCGGGATCCTCCTTCGGACATGATATAAAATTTCGAAGTACTAAAGCATCCGGTACTTTGGATGGGGTTTGTTAGGCCCAATAGATCTATCTTTAGGATTCGCATCAATTAGGGTGTCTGTTCCCTAATTCTTAGATTACCAGACTTTATAAAAGGGGCATATTCGATTTCGATAATTCAACCATAGAATGTAGTTTCACGTACTTGTGTCTATTTTGTAAATCATTTATAAAACCTGCATGTATTCTCATCCCAAAAATATTATATTTTAAAAGTGGGACTATAACTCACTTTCACAGATTTTTACTTTGTCGGGAAGTAAGACTTGGCCACTGGTCGATTCACGAACCTATAACAAATATGTACATATATATCAAAGTATGTTCAAAATATATTTACAACACTTTTAGTACATTTTGATGTTTTAAGTTTATTAAGTCAGCTCTCCTCGTTAGTAACCTACAACTAGTTGTCCACAGTTAGATGTACAGAAATAAATCGATATATTATCTTGAATCAATCCATGACCCAGTGTATACATATCTCAGTATTGATCACAACTCAAACTATATATATTTTGAAATCAACCTCAACCCTGTATAGCTAACTCCAACATTCACATATAGAGTGTCTATGGTTGTTCTGAAATATATATAGATTTGTCGACATGATAGGTCGAAACATTGTATACGTGTCTATGGTATCTCAAGATTACATAATATACAATACAAGTTGATTAAGTTATGGTTGGAATAGATTTGTTACCAATTTTCACGTGGCTAAAATGAGTAGTTTTTACCAATTTTGTTTTGCTCGCCATTTCTTCGTTTCTAATCCGTTTTGAGTGATTTAAGCGGCCACGGTTTCGTATTGAATTTGAATTTATGAAACTAAACAGAAAAGGTATAGGTTTATAGTCTGAAATACAAGTTACAAGTCGTTTTTGAAAGAGGTAGTCATTTCCGTCGAAAGAACGACATCTTGATGACTGTTTTGAAAAACATACTTTCACTTTGAGTTTAACCATGATTTTTGGATATGGCTTCATGTTCATAAGAAAAATAATTTTCCCAGAAGTATAACTTTTAAATCAAAGTTTTTCATAGTTTTTAATTATCCAAACCAAAACAGCCCCCGTTTGTAACTACGACGGCGTAAATCCGGTTTTATGGTGTTTATCGTGTTTCCGGGTTTTAAATCATTAAGTTAGCATATCATATAGATATAGATCATGTGTATAGTTGATTTTAAAAGTGTATTTAGAAGGATTATCTTTATTTGCGAACAACTTTAGAATTAACTAAACTATGTTCTAGTGATTACTAGTTTACCACTTTGAATATGATAGCTTTTTATGTATGAATTGAATGATGTTATGAACATCATTACTACCTTAAGTTCCTTGGATAAACCTACTGGAAAATAGAAAAATGGATCTAGCTTCAACGGATCCTTGGATGGCTCGAAGTTCTTGAAGCAGAATCATGACACGAAAACAAGTTCAAGTAAGATCATCACTTGAAATAAGATTGTTATAGTTATAGAAATTGAACCAAAGTTTGAATATGATTATTACCTTGTATTATAATGATAACCTACTATAATAAACAAAGATTTCTTGAGGTTGGATGATCACCTTACAAGATTGGAAGTGAGCTAGCAAACTTGAAAGTATTCTTGATTTTATGTAACTAGAACTTGTAGAATTTATGAAGAACACTTAGAACTTGAAGTTAGAACTTGAAGTTAGAACTTGAGAGAGATCAATTAGATGAAGAAAATTGAAGAATGAAAGTGTTTGTAGGTGTTTTTGGTCGTTGGTGTATGGATTAGATATAAAGGATATGTAATTTTGTTTTCATGTAAATAAGTCATGAATGATTACTCATATTTTTGTAATTTTATGAGATATTTCATGCTAGTTTCCAAATGATGGTTCCTACATGTGTTAGGTGACTCACATGGGCTGCTAAGAGCTGATCATTGGAGTGTATATACCAATAGTACATACATCTAAAAACTGTGTATTGTACGAGTACGAAATACGGGTGCATACGAGTAGAATTGTTGATGAAACTGAACGAGGATGTAATTGTAAGCATTTTTGTTAAGTAGAAGTATTTTGATAAGTGTCTTGAAGTCTTTCAAAAGTGTATGAATACATATTAAAACACTACATGTATATACATTTTAACTGAGTCATTAAGTCATCGTTAGTCGTTACATGTAAGCGTTGTTTTGAAACCTTTAGGTTAACGATCTTGTTAAATGTTGTTAACCCAATGTTTATAATATCAAATGAGATTTTAAATTATTATATTATCATGATATTATGATGTACGAATATCTCTTAATATGATATATATACATTAAATGTCGTTACAACGATAATCGTTACATATATGTCTCGTTTCAAAATCATTAAGTTAGTAGTCTTGTTTTTACAAATGAAGTTCATTGTTAATATACTTAATGATATGTTTACTTATCATAATATCATGTTAACTATATATATAACCATATATATGTCATCATATAGTTTTTACAAGTTTTAACGTTCGTGAATCACCGGTCAACTTGGGTGGTCAATTGTCTATATGAAACCTATTTCAATTAATCAAGTCTTAACAAGTTTGATTGCTTAACATGTTGGAAATACTTAATCATGTAAATAAAAATTTCATTTAATATATATATATAAACATGGAAAAGTTCGGGTCACTACAGTATGTGGATTCCTTGAAAAAGGATTGTCGTACGAAAAACGAAAGAAATTCTTTAGTGATATAAAACACTATTTCTGGGAAGATCCACATTTGTTTAAAAGTTGTCCCAATGGAATAATACACCGATGTGTATTCGGAGATGAAGCTAGTCAAATATTAAACCATTGTCACACAGGACCAACAGGAGGGCATTATGGGCCTCAACTTACAGCAAGAAAAATTTACGATGATGGATTCTATTGGCCTACAATTTTCAAAGACGCACACCTTCTTTGCAAATCCTGTGATGCGTGTCAAAGGGCCAGAAAAATAAGTCAACGTGATGAAATTCCACAAAATGTTATTCAAGTATGTGATGTATATGACATTTGGGGTATTGACTTTATGAGTCCATTTCCAAAATCTCATAATAATCTCTACATTCTCGTTGCCATTGATTATGTATCTAAATGGGCGGAAGCACAAGCTCTCCCAACTAATGATGCACGAGTTGTAGTCAACTTTTTAAAACGTCTTTTTGCACGGTTTGAAACACCAAAAGCTTTAATAAGTGATCGGGGTACTCATTTCTATAATAATCAACTTGAGAAAGTTCTTAAAAGATATGGAGTAACTCATAAAATCTCTACTGCTTATCATCCACAGACAAGTAGACAAGTTGAAAATACCAACCGAGCATTAAAATGTATTCTAGAGAAAACCTTAGGATCAAATTCGAAGGAATGGTCCATAAAATTGGAGGATGCACTCTGGGCTTTTAGAACAGCCTACAAAACTCCAATTGGAACCACACCTTTCAAACTCGTTTACGAAAAAGCATGTCATCTTCCAGTAGAAATTGAACACAAAGCATTTTGGGCTTTGAAGACATGTAATCTTGATTTACATGAAGCTGGACGTCTACGGTTAAGTCAATTAAACGAATTAGAAGAATTAAGACATGAAGCATATGAAAATTCATTAATCTATAAAGAAAGAACAAAGAAATGGCATGATAAAAGAATCAGAAGTTCAAAAGAATTTAAGGAAGGAGACAGAGTTCTTCTTTTCAATTCATGATTCAAGCTATTTCCTGGAAAATTGAAATCAAGATGGTCTGGACCATTCATAGTCAAAAGTGTTTTCCCGTACGGAACAGTAGAATTAATAAATTCAAATGGGATTGAATTTAAGGTTAATGGTCACAGAGTTAAACATTACATAGATAATCCAATGGAAGTTGAAGATGAAGTTAATCACAATTTTGACACCACAGCTAACTGAGTGTGGGAAGGTTCGAATCTTTTTAGGGTAATATATATTTCCGTTAGAGTTAGATATTCTGTTTTCGTGTAGTTCTCGAGAATGGAATCTGAATGGTCTTTCCCTAGCAGACCCTAAAGAACTAGTCTTCTCCCCCCATTCTGAATTTTTATTTTTTTTTTAGGTTTTACGAGATGAAGAATTCCTTTGATATGAACCATGGTCTAATGCTACACGCTATGATTACTAAACGTAATAATGACACACTTCCGAGTGAACTGGTATCATTCATAAGAGGCAAAATGGACGGAGTAATAAAAGAACTCAGAAAAGATCATCATAAGATACATTTTGGTAAAGGAAAATCAAAATCCGCAACAAAAAGAAGAGCACGACACCTTGAAAGATGCTATAAATGCGAAAAATGGTCACACGAAGGTAAATGTTCAAATAATCAAACATATTCAAATACCGAATTTGTTACTCTATGCAGAGAAGGACCATTTATATGTTTAGAAGAAAAGATATTGAAGATTCGAGGTTATGCTTATGTAGCTATGGAGAACCAAATCACATGACTCTCCTATGAGTCGGCTAAAGCAGGTCTCTGAGAATTCTTTCTCATAGGTAAGTATGTACAGTTTTTATTTTTATTGCTTTTAACCTTTTGATAATAAAGGCTGAATCGTTCGCTATAAAGTATTAAATTGGTATTCAATAAAATTAGGTGTGCGTAACCTAAATTATTGATATCATACAAAAATTTATTACATCACTGCGAAATTTACCGTTTATTCTTAAGGTATAAATATCTTTAATCAATCAACCCAAAATATTTCAAAAATTCGTCAGGAGTAAAACTAGGTTATGAAACCGAAATTACTTTACCCAAAAGAGGGGCGTATATTTTTGATAATATTTGATTGATTAAAGTGGGATAAAAAACCAAAAAGATTTTTAATTGTTTCCTTGTTTTTAAAATTAATATATAAATATTAAATTAATATTGTAAATCTTTTTAAATCAATATATTTAAGTTTGTAAATATTTGAAAAATTAATATTTTTAATATAATTTTGTATGTATAAAAATTTTAATAATATGAATTTTTAATTTTATGCATTTTAAATTGAAGTTTGGTGTGAATTTAAAAATAAAAATTTACTTTATTTCACTAAGTTAAAAATATGATTTTTAAAATTCGTCGTGAGTTGAAAACTAGGTCGTTGAACCGAAATTGCTTTTCCAGAGGGAGGGACGAGAACTTTTATTATCATTATTTTTAATCTTATTGAATTAAAGTATGTCAAAAACATTAAAAAACTCAAAAACTTTACTTTTAAAACAACGTTTAAAAAGTGACAAATTTTAAAATTTTGTCGAGGGACGGACTAGGACAACGATCCGAAACGCCCTCATTCTTAAAAGAAACAAATTTTTAAAATTTATTAATTTATGTTTTATTAGTTAAAGGTTTTATATATAAAAAAAATCTAATATGTTTGGAAACTTTGGTAAAAATTTAATAATTTTTCTACGCTAATCACCCTCAATAATTTAAATTGCTACTGATTTCTTGCAAATGAGGACATTGCAAGATCTTAAGTGTGGGAAGGGGTTAAATTCTTTCAGATTTTTAAAATTTTTTGACTTAAACACTTGGTTACCATTATAAATACTAGTAATGCAGTAGTTGTATTAGAATCTAGTGCTCTCTGATAATAAAGAACAGCCCTAGTCTTATATACTGACTACCCAATTTTAGTAAAAATTTTCAAAATTTTTAAATAAATGAATTCAAAATCATGTTTATACATATTTATGAACGGTAAAACTAGGTGTTAACACCGAAATTATTGTTACCTCGGAAAGGACATAAATTGAGAAACAACCAAAAATGTTAGAATTCATTTAAAATGGAATAGAGGACAATAAAAAGGCAAGAAAGGAAAATAAAAGCCAAGTGTCGAAAAATTTACCAAGTTATTTAAAACATATATCACATATTTTTGCACAAATAACTGAAGATACTTTTGTTATGGACAATTTTATCAGTTTTACCCAAATTTCTTATAATATATTTGAAAGAAAAGATGGATCTACACGATGAATCAATTTCATCATTAAAAGGAAGTAAAGTCTTCCGAAAAAGACACGCGCTTCTTGATTTAGGTCAGGAAGTTGTCGTCCAGACCAGTTGTAGGTTGACGAAAAATCTAGAAAAGTCATCTCAAAAATCAGCAGGAAATCCACGGACCTCAGCATCAAACAGGGTCGTCAAGTGGTCAGACTTATCCTAACCATGAGAGGATCTGTCTCGTACAATGGGGGGACACCGTTCAAATTAGCTTGATAAGACTAATGAATCAGATCCCCAGAAAAGGATAATCTCCTTAAAGAACAAAAATCAACTTTTAAGACTGATATTACTCAATCCTAGAGATTGACCTTAAAGATTGAGAATTCAAACTCATGGAATTCGATGATATCTAAACTCGAGCTTGAACGAGAAAATATATTGATCAAAATTACAAACCGATTTATTTTTTGAAAACCCATTTTCAATGCGTTCATTACCATTGAACGTAAAATCCTAGGAATTCACCTGGAATTCATTAGGTCACCTGAACCAAATCGGGTGTCAACCTTAAGAACGGTGGTTGCATAGCATGGTCAAAGACAGGACCTTGTGCCAGACCGAAAAACTATAGGTGATCTTTACTATTGCTCCTACAAAGGATAGTAATTGCATCTGACACGTTATAGACCATAATCAAAAGCATGTCACGGGACATTGCCTCAACAGTTGCTTGTTCAACACTTTCCTTTACAACCGGACGGTAGTTTACCGAAAGGTAATATACGGAACAAGTAAACTGGATGTGTTGCTTTCCTAATACAAGGTTACCAAGTGGGTGACACAAAACCATAAGTTTTGAGCTAAAATTTTCAAATCTGAAACCCACAAAAACAATTTGCAAACACCGGTGAAGGGTTATTCCGGAAAACTTATCTAGGGTAAAAGCTAGATTGAATTTTCAAAAAGATCAAATGTTTTCATAAAGATCCAATTTCCTTAAGGATCTAAATTTTCATAGTCATATGGGACTGTAAACCACAACGTTACTACCATTATTCATACCGCCGTATAGAATTCACTGATGTACAAAGTGTGAAGAATAAAGAAGTGATTCTAGTATTTTTATTTCAAGACTATATTGCTTGAGAACAAGCAACGCTTAAGTGTGGGAATATTTGATAATGCTAAAAACGAACATATATTTCATAGCATTATCCCTCAAGAAAGACAAGTTTTTAGTTGCAATTGTTCTATTTACAAGTGATATTCGTTTAAATAATAAAAGGTGAAGACAAAAGACAGATTCGACGATTTGAAGACGCAAACGACCAAAAAGCTCAAAAGTACAAAGTACAATCAAAGTGGTTCAAATTATTGATGAGAAACGTCTAAAAATTACAAGAGTACAAGCCATGAAACACAAAGTACAAGATATTAAATTGTACGAAAAGGCGTTCGAAAATCCGGAATCGAGACATGAACCAACTTTCAGTGCGCGACGCAACGGGCCGAAAATTACAAGTCAACTATGAACATAAATATAATATAATATATAAATAATTCTTAAAATTATATATATATTATATTTATATTTTAAAAAACCGTCGGCAAAGCTAGGATCCAAAGAGTGAGCTGGAATCCACAGCTCCGAACTCGCGGAGCTTCGAAGGCAAGAAAAACCGCACTCGTGGAGCCTATAAAAGGCAACGCATTTTGCTAAATTCGATCATCTTTTTCTTCTTCATTCACTCAATGATATATATATATATATATATATATATATATATATATATATATATATATATATATATATATATATATATATATATATATATATATATATATATTGTAATTTTAATTTTAAATTCTAATAATAAGGGTATGTTAGCGAATGTTGTAAGGGTGTAAGTCGAAATTCTGTCCGTGTAACGCTACGCTATTATTAATCATTGTAAGTTATGTTCAACCTTTTTAAATTAATGTCTCGTAGCTAAGTTATTATTATGCTTATTTAAATTGAAGTAATCGTGATGTTGGGCTAAATATTAAAAGACGGGGTAATTAGACTTTGTACCATAATTGGGGTTTGGACAAAAGAACGACACTTGTGGAAATTAGACTATGGGCTATTAATGGGCTTTATATTTGTTTAATTAAATGGTAGTTTGTTAATTTAATATAAAGATTTACAATTGGACGTACCTATAAATAACCATATACACTCGATCGGACACAATGGGCGGGATATTTATAAGTACTAATAATCGTTCATTTAACCGGACATGGGAATGAATTAATAGTTAATGGACTTATTAAAACAGGGGTGAATTATATACAAGGACACTTGGTGTAATTATAGTTTATGTCCCCAATTAGTTGGAATATTTGACTTCGGATATAAGGATAATTTGACGAGGACACTCGCACTTTATATTTATGACTGATGGACTGTTATGGACAAAAACCAGACGGACATATTGAATATTCCAGGTCAAGGTACAATTAACCCATGGTAATAAACTAAAATCAACACGTCAAACATCATGATTACGGAAGTTTAAATAAGCATAATTTATATATTTCATATTTAATTGCACTTTTAATTATCGCACTTTAATTTATTGTCATTTTATTTATCGTACCTTTTAATTATCGCAAATTTTATTTTATCGCACTTTTAGTTATCGCAATTTCATTATCGTTATTTACTTTAAGCTTTAAATTAAGTTATATTTATTTTTAATATTTTACGTTAGGTTTTAACTGCGACTAAAGTTTTAAAATTGACAAACCGGTCATTAAACGGTAAAAACCCCCTTTTATAATAATAATAATACTACTTATATATATATTTGTATTTTTACAATTATAAGTTAAAACTAATATAGCGTTAAACTTGGCGAGTTCCCTGTGGACGAACCGGACTTACTAAAAACTACACTACTGTACGATTAGGTACACTGCCTATAAGTGTTGTAGCAAGGTTTAGGTATATCCACTCTATAAATAAATAAATAACTTGTGTAAAATTGTATCGTATTTAATAGTATTTTGTTGTAAAATTATAACTATTTCGTATACACCTCTACGCACATCAGTACATCATAGCATATTATTAATATGAATTAACCGAGTAATTAAGTTTCATACATAATAGCTTAGTACAGAAAGATTTATTATGGTTTAAAAATTTATATATATAAAATATACATATAAATTCTTCAGAGGAATTGAGTTAATACTTCATAACTCATTGATACAATATACTCGTTGTTGACTCGTAATGATTTTCACGGTGCTTTCTTGAACTGACGGAGCTTGTGATGTTAGAGGTGCTGATGATTCTAACGATGTTGACAGCACTGACTGTGCTGATGAGGCTAAGGGTACTGTTGATGCTGTTGGTAAAACAAGTCTAACTTATACCTTACGCACCATTCTTGTCAGGGTTTCTATTCTTCCTTCTATCATCTATATTCATCTGGTTTACGATTAGAACTGGGATAAATAATCTCTAAGATTTTAGAGATTACCTAATCGCCGTAGAATATTTCTCCGATAAAGTTATGAATCAATATTTCATCGTTTATTGTTGTTGGTACTCCTTGGTACCTATAGTGTGTATGATGTTGATATTCGAAGTACAGTTTTTAGATGTGATATTGAGGTGTGGGATGCGGATGTGGTTGTTGGTGGTGGTAATGATCATGTTGGTGTTGATAATGGCGGTACTGGTTATGCTGTTGGTGCTGCTGCTGGTGTTTGTAACCTTCGCACCATATTCTCCAAAGCCACTACCCGAGCGCGAAGCTCGTTGACTTCTTCTATTATACCGGGATGATCGGTTTGGACGAGCGGATAAATAAGATCTAAAATTCGATGTAGTATATAATCGTGACGAGAAACTCTGGAGATGAGAGAGAAAATGGTATTACGAACAGGTTCGCCGGTAAGTGCTTCGGGTTCTTCGCCAAGAGGGAAATTTGGTGGATGGAAAGGATCACCTTCTTCTTCTCTTCAATGACTAAGTAGGCTACGAACCCATCCCCAATTCATCCAGAATAGGTGATGGCTAATTGGTTGATCCATTCCGGCTACACTGCCTTCGGAGCTTGAGTGAAAATCCATATCGGAATAGCTGTCGGCATCTGAGGAATTCGAACTAGATGCAGAATACATCTTACACGGTTTGGATAAAGGATTTTTGATATGAAATGATTTTTGGATATCGGATGATATTCTAATTACATAGAACACATATATATAGTATAAGGGACCCGTAAATTACGGAGGATCTTTCGAAAGCTGTCAGGTAAAGTTTACAGTAACAGATATGCTAAGATATGAATTTTGTCTATACAATATCTATGCAATCAATGCGATAAGACGCGTTTAGACTTTAGATGATAAACAGGTAATTTTTGACAAGAAATGATAAGCAAAACTTTTGATATGCAGACACGGTAGAAGTCCAGACTTACGAATGTATCCTAACAACTATCAGTTAGACACACTAATGCAAGACCTGGTTCACTAGGACCAACGCTCTGATACCAACTGTGACAATCGCTCCAAATCCATATGGACGAACACGTCATTCATTGATTTCATTGCGAGGTATTTGACCACTATATGATACGTTTTGTAAACATTGCATTCTTTTTGAAAAGGCACACCATAAATGAATATTTAAATCAAAGGTTTTCGATATCTGATGATTTCTACATATAAACAATCACCGTAAATAATAGTTTATAATAGTACTTCAGTTGACAATGCAATCAAAATAAGATAGATGGTGATGATTTTGTGAATGCAACGTTTTCTTGAATAAATCATGTATGACTCCATGCACATGGCTTGTATAACATATAAGCAAACAGTGGAAGACTTCTAGGGAACCTGAGAATAAACATGCTAACAAGTGTCAACACAAAGGTTGGTGAGTTCATAGTTTTAGTGTTGCGCATAATCTGTTTATAAAGGTGGATCACAAGATTTCAGTTGTTTCATCCAGAAACGTTTATCAATAGATTCTACATAACAGAGCACCCTGGTAACTAAGCTTTAATGTTATGATGATAAATACCCCATTCGTTTTAATACACGCAAACCAACGTGTCCTAAACTTCAAATAACACACGTCCGTTAAAAGGCTAGTGCTCTAGCTCGGACGGGGATGTCAAGCCCTATGGATCCATATACTGTTATTCGCGCCCACCAGTCCATATCCTATGTACTGGCAGTTACTAGTTACCAAAGTTAAGGGATTTTCGGTTTAAACTCAGCGTAGAATTAAGTGTGTACTTGTATCCATTGCGTTTAAAATAAATTGCATGTATTCTCAGCCCAAAAATATAGATAAAAAGGGATCATATTAAACTCACCTTAGCAGCACATAAAGTTGTTCATCGTAATGTAACTGAAACTCGGATTATCAAATAATCGTAGATCTCAACCTAGAGAACATATGTTGGTCAATAAATGTCTATCAAGCTAGGTCTGGTCATAGTGTATCACAACCCTAATGCTCGAGATCGACATATAAAAGTTTATCAAAAGTCATTTCAAAAAGTCATTCTGACTTTAGTTCAACAAAATGAGACGTGCCTTATATAAGGATTCATTTACTCGGTTGGTAATATTTAAAAATCCATTTTATCAATCTCGTAAACAAGTTGTTTAAATCTTAATTGCAGATTCAAAAGCAATTTCAATTAACGTCAATCATAATTCAGTTGCTTATATCTTTTAATCCGTTCATCAAAACTATTCGATATCTAAATGAAAAGTTATTGATTTTTCGCTAGCTTTCCAAAAACATGAATATCATATACCTTTTACCAGTAATATATGTATTTAATTCGTGATTCATTATAAACTATTTAGTGATGAAATTTAGCATACAAGCATGTATAAATATATATATACTCGAGCACTAGACATGGATACACAATTATTATATAAAAGATAAAATATAAGTACTTACATATCAATATTGAGATTCAATATTGTAGGAAAGTACGTAGACGTAATGGAGATAATAAACACTAGGTTTGATTCATAAATATATAACCGAATATTACCCATAACCTCCTTGGCAATAACCCATAGTTTCCTTAGTTATAATCGGTTTGTACACTCGTTTTGAAAAATAAAAATAAAATTGATGTAGAGTAATTATAGATCAAATGATACGGAGTAATATAAAATTTTGATGCGGATGATATGCATATATATATATATATATATATATATATATATATATATATATATATATATATATATATATATATATATATATATATATATATATATAATATATATATAATATAATAATATAAATATAATAGTATAATAATAATAAACTGTGCCTAATTTAAGAAAAAGGCAAGCCGCCATCACTTTTTATGTCGACAAACGTTTTATGTCGACAAACATTACGCGTTTCGCGTAGATAGGTACGCGTTCCGCGTATGGTGTCTTCACGAAAGTTGTAGATTTTAGAGTTATGGACGTCTGGACACCGGAATCACCCTTTTTCGAGTCAGTATGATTTTGTTATGATTTTTCTCGTGCAAGTGCGCAGGTTTAGTGATTTCCATCATTTTAACTTGAAATCTTGAGATGAAATGTTGTAGTCTTTTAGTGCTCATTAAAAACCTTTATTTTATCTTTATTTTCATTTTCATATCATTGAAAATCCATAAAAACATTTTAACAATCAAATTCTATTATATCGAAAAACGTGTCCATACTAAATCGAATAACTATAGTTCTCTAAAACTAATTACATTCACATCTTTTTATCGAAACGTTATAATAATTAAAAATCTATTATTTCGAAGAACGCTTTCATATATTTGAACTAAATCGAATAAATATAATTTAGTTTTCCAGAATTAGTTATAT
The DNA here is from genome assembly GCF_046630445.1 of Rutidosis leptorrhynchoides. NCBI lineage: Eukaryota > Viridiplantae > Streptophyta > Magnoliopsida > Asterales > Asteraceae > Rutidosis > Rutidosis leptorrhynchoides. The sequence goes on from NC_092335.1 coordinate 647,807,692, forward strand.
TCAAAATCATTCTTTAAAAGGTTTCATCAATGTCGTAAAACGTTTTCAATATTAAGAAAACTAAATAATTAACTTATCAAGAGACACGAGACAATCATTGTGTTGAAAGTTAATCTCTACTAACCTTTGTCCAGTAATCGTTAATTGACATATTTGTTCTTACTTGTAAATCACTTTGCCATTTTTCGAATATTGTTAAAATGGAAAGATTTCTCAAATTAATGTGGACCTCTCAACAAAGATTTGTAATCATATCACAATGTTTCTAATAATTCAATCATTTGATATTATCTTCTGATTCCATCGATAAACATAGTGAAGCAAATACGTTCATGTAAAGTATTATACATTTAATACTTTGTTAACGTTTTCAAGTTATAATATATACACATATATATATACACATATCCGTTTATATAACGGTTCGTGAATCGTTGGAATTTGGGCAAGATTGCATAAACACAATTCAAAATATTTGAGATTCAACTTAACAAACTTTGCTTATCGTGTCGGAATAATATAAAGATTAAAGTTTAAATTTGTTCGGAAATTTCCGGGTCATCACAGACCTAGATAAAGACAGTTTGGGGAAAAAAAGTCGAAAGAACAAATTGTAAACATTTATGAATTTTGAAATAATTTAACATGAGTTTGTTTACCCTTTTAGTTTTACAAACAAAACAATTTTCCCATTGAAACATTAACTTTGATCAAAAAACAATTCTGACCAAAATTTTAAAGCCACAATAAAATAACTTACGCTTTTCTTTTAGTCAATGAAATAAAACTAAAAAAAAAAGTCCCCTCGTGAATATAGTGTGAATAATACTGTATCTTCAAAGAATCTTGATTTTTGAAAGGTCACCACTTTTCTATTTTGAATCCTCATTAACTTGAATGATCATACTTTTAATAGGTTTCTTTCTTAAACCTTTAAATACAAGGATATAATTCCAATTGGATCACAAAGAACAACTGATGTTTTAGCAGAGTAGTATATAAAATAGCTTATATTTTTGCAGAAAATACTATTAAATACGATACAATTTTACACAAGATATTTATTTATTTATAGAATGGATATACTTAAACCTTGCTACAACACTTATAGGCAGTGTACCTAATCGTACAGTAGTGTAGTTTTTAGTAAGTCCGGTTCGTTCCACAGGAAATCTTTTTAAACAAAGCTTAACGCTATATTAGTTTACTTTTATAAAAATACAAATATATATATATAAGTAATATTATTATTATAAAGGGGGGGTTTTTACCGTTTAATGACCGGTTTGTCGATTTTAAAACTTTAGTCGCAGTTAAAACCAAATGTAAAATATTAAAAATAAATACAAGACTTAAATTAAAGCATAAAGTAAATAACGATAATGAAATTGCGATTAATAAAAATGCGATAAAATAAACTTGCGATAATTAAAAGTGCAATTAAATACAATAACAATAAATAAAAATGCGATAATTAGAAGTGCAATTAAATATAAAATAAAGGAAATTAAATATGAAATAAAAGAATTATGCTTATTTAAACTTCCGTAATCATGATGTTTGACGTGTTGATTTTAGTTTTATGCCCATGGGTTAATTGTCCTTTGTCCTGGATTATTTAATATATCCGTCTGGTTTTTGTCCATAACAGTCCATCAGTCATAAATATAAAGTGCGAGTGTCCTCGTCAAATTATTCTTATACCCGAAGTTAAATATTCCAACTAATTGGGGACTTAAACTGTAACAAGATTTTAATACTTTGTTTAATAATTACACCAGGATGTCGACTGAGTGTAACCCAAGGTTTTAATATTTTGTTATCAATTATACCAAGTGTCCTTGTACATAATTTCACCCCTGTTTTAATTATTCTAGTGGCTATTAATCCATTCCCGTGTCCGGTTAAATGAACGATTATTCGTACATATAAATACCCCGCCCATCGTGTCCGATTGAGTGTATATGGTAATTTATAGGGACACCCAATTGTAAATCTTTATATTAACATTAACAAACTATCATTTAGTTAAACAAATATAAAGCCTGTTAATAGCTCATAGTCTAATTTCCACAAGTGTCGTTCTTTTGTCCAAATCCCAATTATGGTACAAAGCCCAATTACCCAATTTTAGTAATTAGCCCAACATCATGATTACTTCGGATTAAATAAGCATAATAATAACTTAGCTACGAGACATTAAATTAAAAAGGTTGAACATAACTTACAATGATTAAAAATAGTGTAGCGTTACACGGACAGAATTTCGACTTACACCCTTACAACATTCGCTAACATACCCTTATTATTAGAATTATAATTAAAATTAAAATATAAATTATAAATATATATATATATTTTACGTATGAATGAGGAGAAGAAGAAAAAGATGATGAAAAATGCTCAGAATTCGGTTGGCTTTATAGGCAGTTTCTCATTTTGGTGGTCCGCGACTCGCGGCCAATTTTGCCTTCAAACTCTGCGAGTCGCGGAGTTTGAAATTACAGCTCAGAGGAGTTTGGCTCTTTGTTTACCGACGGTTTTAAATAAATATAATATATTAAATAATTATAAGAATTATTTAAATATTATATTATATTTATGTGCATAGTTAACTTGTAATTTTTAGTCCGTTGCGTCGAGCGTTGAGAGTTGACTCTGGTCCCGGTTCCGGATTTTCGAACGTCCTTGCGTACAATTTAATATCTTGTACTTTGCGTTTTGAATCTTGTACTCTTGTAATTTCGAGACGTTTCTTATCAATAATTGGAACCTCTTTGATTGTCTTTTGTACTTTTGAGCTTTTTGGTCGTTTGCGTCTTCAATTCATCGAATCTGTCTTTTGTCTTCACCTTTTATTATTTAAACGAATATCACTTGTAAATAGAACAATTGCAACTAAAAGCTTATCTTTCTTGAGGAATAATGCTATGAAATATATGTTCGTTTTTAGCATTATCAAATATTCCCACACTTAAGCGTTGCTTGTCCTCGAGCAATATCGTCTTGAAATACTAGAATCACTTCTTTATTCTTCACACTTTGTACATCACTGATTTTCTATACGGCAGTATAAACAATGGTAGTAACGATATGGTTTACAATCCCACATGACTATAAAAATTTAGATCCATTAAGGAAATTGGATCTTTATGAAAACATTTGATCTTTTGAAAATTAAATCTAGTTTTTACCCTAGATAAGTTTTCCGGAATAACCCTTTACCGGTGTTTGCAAAATATTTTTGTGGGTTTGGTGGGTTTCAGATTTGAAAATTTTAGCTCAAAACTTATGGTTTTGTGTCACCCACTTGCTAACCTTGTATTTGGAAAGCAACACGTCCAGTTTACTTGTCCCGTATATTACCTTTCGGTAAACTACCGTCCGGTTGTAAAGGAAAGCATTGAACAAGCAACTGTTAAGGCAATGTCCCCTGACATGCTTTTAATTATGGTCTATAACGTGTCGGACGCAATTACTATCCTTGGTAGGAGCAATAGTAAAGCTCACCCTTATAATTTTTCGGTATGGCACAAGGTCCTGTCTTTGACCACTATGCAACCACCGTTCTTACGGTTGACACCCGATTTGGTTCAGGTGACCTAATGAATTCCAGGTGAATTCCTAGGATTTTACGTTCAATGGTAATGAACGCATTAAAAATAGGGTTTTCAGAAAACAAATCGGTTTGTAATTTTTGATCAAAATATTTTCTCGTTCAAGCTCGAGTTTAGATATCATTGAATTCCATGAGTTTGTAATTCTCAATCTTTAAGGTCAATCTCAAGGATTGAGTAATATCAGTCTTAAAAGCTGATTTTTAATCTTTAAGGAGATTATCCTTTCTGGGGATCTGATTCATTAGTCTTATCCAGCTAATTTGCATGGTGCCCCCCCATTGTACAAGATAAATCCTTCTCATGGTTAGGATAAATCTGACCACTTGGCGACCCTGTTTAATGCTGAGGTCCGTGGATTTCCTGCTGATTTTAGTGATGACTTTTCTGGATTTTTCGTCAACCTACAGCTGGTCTGGACGACAACTTCATGACCTAAATCAAGAAGCGCGTTTCTTTTTCGGAAGACTTTGCTTCCTTTTAATGATGGAATTGATTCAGCGTGTAGATCCATCTCTTCTTTTCTTTCATCGGGTAAAACAGTTTAGTTTAGTCCAAAGCAAAAGTATTTTCAGTTATTTGTTACAGATATATGTGACATATGTTTAAAATAACTTGGTAAATTTTCCCACACTTGGCTTTTATTTTCCTTTTTATCGTCCTCTATTCCATTTTAAATGAATTTTAACATTTTGGTTTGTTTCTCAATTTATGTCCTTTCCGAGGTAATAATAATTTCGGTGTTAAAACCTAGTTTTATCGTTCATAAATATGTATAAACATGATTTTGAGTTCATTTAATTGAAAATTTTGAAAAATTTTACTAGAATTGGGTAGTCAGTATATAAGACTAGGGCTGTTCTTTATTATCAGAGAGCACTAGATTCTAATACAACTACTGCTTTACTAGTATTTTTAATGATAACCAAGTGTATAAGGTAAAAATTTTAAAATCCGAAAGAATCTAACCCCTTCCCACACTTAAGATCTTGCAATGCCCTCATTTGCAAGAAATCAGTAATAATTTAAATTATTGAGGGTGATTTGTGTGAAAATGATTAAATTTTTACCAAAGTTTCCAAATATATTGGCGTTTGTTTGCTGAATGATAAATGGTGCACATCATTTGTTCATTCCGTCTTGTTGTTATTTCACATATATTTTGCATCTTGTCGTCAAAATTAGTTGCTTTTGCTGAACTTAATGCCAGTCTTTGAAAATGCGTTGTTTTACCCTGTTGTGTACATAAGATAAACTGCAAACATATATACATATTTTTGAAGTTTGGTATATTACCCCACATTCAAAAATTATTAAAATCTAAGAATAAAAGTTAGACAATTATAAAAACTATTACAATATTAACAAAAGTATTAAACGTATCAATCATTACAAATTACAAAATAAATAAAACTAAGTATACTAGGGATGATACTGGTACCAATAGGGGTTCCAGGCATAACCATAGGTGCTATAGAATGCTTCGGCAGGGTTATACGTAGGATACGGTGGTTGCATCTCTATAGACCAGGGAGGGAAGATGGGTTTCGGTGTAGGAATATAGTTTCTACCTATATGTTGGCAATGAGCTATGATTTGGTTCTGATGAACTTGCCAATCTTCAAATGCTCTCTGTCTAGCATTTTCGTACTCCTGTGAAGCTATAAACCTTTGCATTTCTTGCATCTCATTTCCCCCTCCTACATTACCTTGCTGTTGGTTTCTCTCAACCTGTAGATGTCTACCATGGTATGGTACTGCGGCGTTATTTCGCCTCTTCAAAACTTTCGCACCATGGTATACATTTAAACCTATAGTATCGCGGGGTTCTGGTTCTTCGACTAATAATCCCCCCTGACTTATATCCACACCGAGATATTCAGCAATCAAAGTAATAAAAATACCACCTCCTATTATGCTATGCGGTCTCATCCCCCAAACCATAGCTGATAAATAATAACCCACACAATACGGTATACTTACAGCGCTTTGTGGGTCTCGAATACACATATGGTAAAATAAATCCTGTTCATTTACCTTTTCCTTGTTCGTACCCCTTTGTGTAATCGAGTTAGCTAAAAACCTATGAATCACTCTTAATTCGGCTCTATCTATATCCAAATAAGAGTAATTTCCCCCTTTGAAACGGTGATGGCTTGTCATTTGACTCCACACACCGTGTGTATCAAAATTTTCATCTATCTTTCTACCGTTTAGTATCAACCCTCTACAATCGGCAGATGCTAACTCCTCAGGCGTATATATACGTAAAGCCTGAGCCATGTCCAGTAAAGACATGTGGCGCATCGAACCGCCTAACAAAAATCTAATAAAAGAACGATCGGTTAAACTAGCTACCCGATCATTCAACTCTATACTACACAACAATTCTTCACACCATACTTTATATACAGGTCTACGCATGGTGAATAAACGTACCCAGTCATTAAAAGTAGAATTACCATACCTCTGTACAAGTAATTCCCTAATTGGCCCAGCCAATTCTACAGCTTCTAAGGGTCCCCATTCTATGACCCTCGGTACCTCAACAACCTTAGAATGAAGAGTATGCAAACCCCTTTGGTATTTTGGATAATCTATCCAAAGTCTGTCAAATCTCAGATTCGGGTGCAACTCTTCCAAGTGCATATCAGAAAATGTCATGACCGGATGAGGTATATCCTGCTTGTAGTAGTTATCCACCTCCTGTTGTTCCGCATTCTCAGCAGGAGCATTGCGAGCTTGGGATGAAGATTCACCCCTTTCAGTCTGCAAAACACATCAAACACAATTTTTGTGCATCCAAATATGCATTAGTGTCAGCAAAATCATCAATCAAAATAATTACAATGACATGATCAATTTATATCAAACTTAAGCTTATTTTCATATTTTCATCAAATCTACACTTTTTCAAATAAGCATATATGAAAATGTTCACCAAGTTCATAAGCATTCAACTCAAATAACATGTCAAAATAATCATTACTAGCAATTAAATAAGTTTCAAATGGCATTATCTTTCAAAAATCAAGTTCATGAATTTTAGACTTGAAAAAGTCCACTTTAATTCTCAAAATCATGTTTAGGCTCAAAGTTTGGATCATTTAACTACCTAAACATGTTACACTACTTAATTTAGCAACAATTCATGACAAAAATCGGCCATAACCTGTTTATATCAAAAAGCCCCAAATTTGCTCAAGAACACAAACCCTAGATTACTCAAAATTTGAAGTTTAAGGCTTCTAATCATGTTAAACAGCATCAATCTAGGTTATACAAGCATAATACATAAACAATTTAAGCCTAATTACACTAAAAAGCATCAAAATCAAATTGGGGAAAAAATTGCTCAAGAACACTAATTTCGGATTAAATGGTGTTTAGGTGTAGAAATTTACCGTTTTTCTTGAGTAATTCCTAGATAGCATCCTTCTCAACATGATTTTAGTAAAAGATTTGGTGATTAACGGCTAAAAATTGTGATTTTGGGGTTGTTTTTGGGTTTTTTTTGCATATATGTTCGCAGTATTTTTTGGTTTGAGGTGTGAACTGATCAGTTGCAGCTCTTTTTATTTTTTTTGTATTTCGGTCCTCCCGCGACTCGCGGTGTTTGGACCCTTCAAACTCCGCGAGTCGCGGAGTTTGCTAATTTTTTTTTATTTTATAATCTTTAACTTATAAAACAATTAAGTAATTAATTTTAAAATTTTGTTTCCCTTGTTATTTAGGACGAGGTCGTTTCGGATCGATGTCCTAGTCCGTCCCTCGACAAAATTTTAAAATTTTTCTTTTTGTAGCGATTGTTTTAAAAGCTAAGATTTTTGGGTTTTTTATTGTTTTTGGCATACTTTAATTCAATAAGATTAAAAATAATGATAATAAAAGTTCTCGTCCCTCCCTCGGGTAAAGCAATTTCGGTTCAAAGACCTAGTCTTCAACTTACGACGAATTTTAAAAATCATATTTTTAACTTAATGAGATAAAGTAAATTTTTGTTTTTAAATTCACACAACTTAAATATAAAATTCAAAATTAATATTAAAAATTCACACCAAACTTAAAAATTTGAAATGCATAAAATTAAAAATTCATATTTTTAAAAATTAAAAATTCACACCAAACTTAATTTTAAAAATTCATATTATAAATTCACACCAAACTTATATTAATTTTTCAAATATTTACAATTTTAAAAATATTGTTTTTACAAAGTTTACAATATTAATTTAAGATTTATATATTAATTTTAAAAACATGGTAAAAATAAAATTAAAAATCTTTTTGACTTTTTATCCCACTTTAATCAATCAAATATTATCAAAAATATGCGCCCCTCTTTTTGGTAAAGTAATTTCGGTTCCAAGACCTAATTTAACTCATGACGAATTTTTGAAATATTTTGGGTTGATTGATTAAAGATATTTATACCTTAAGAATAAACGTTAAATTTCGCAGTGATGTAATAAATTTTTGAATGATATCAATAATTTCGGTCGCCAAACCTAATTTTATTCAATACCAATTTAATACTTTTTAGCGAACAAATTAGCGTTTATTATCAAAAGGTTAAAAATAAAAATAAAAATAAAAACTGTACAGACTTACCTGTGAAATAGATTTCTTAGTTATATGATCTATCCCATTCATAAGATAGTCGGTTTAATTGGTTTTCCATGGCTACATAGGCGTAACCTCGAGCATTCAGTGTCTTTTCTTCTAAACATATGAACGGTCCGTCTCTGCATAAAGTAACAAATTCGGTATTTGAATAGGTTTGATTATTTGAACATTTACCTCCATGTGACCATTTTCCGCATTTGTGACATCGTTCTAGGTGTCGTGCTCTTCTTTTTGCTGCGAATTTTGATTTTCCTTTACCAAATTGTAACTTATTATCTTCGCATCTGGATTCTTTTCTAACTCCGTCCATTCTTTCTCTGATTACTGATACTAATTCACTCGGTAGTATGTCATTATTTCGTTTAGTGATCAAAGCGTGTAGCATTAGACCATGGTTTAGTTCACAGGCAGTCTTCATTTCGTAAAAACCTAAAAAAAATAAAAATTCAGAATGGGGGGAGAAGACTAGTTCTTTAGGGTCTGCTAGGGAAAGACCATTCGGGTTCCATTTTCGAGAACTACACGAAAACAGACAATCTAACTCTAATAGAAATACATATTATCCTTTAAAGACTTGATTCTCCCCACACTTATTTAGCTGTGGTGTCGAAATTGTGATTAACTTCGTTGTCGACTTCCATCGGACTATGTATGTAGTGTTTAACTCTGTGACCATTAACTTTAAATTCAATCCCATTTGAATTTATCAATTCTACCGTTCCGTATGGGAAAACTCTTTTGACTATGAATGGTCCAGACCATCTTGATTTCAATTTTCCAGGAAATAGCTTGAATCGTGAATTGAAAAGAAGAACTCTGTCTCCTTCTTTAAATTCTTTTGAACTTCTGATTCTTTTATCATGCCATTTCTTCGTTCTTTCTTTATAGATTAACGAATTTTCGAATGCTTCATGTCTTAATTCTTCTAATTCGTTTAGTTGACTTAATCGTAGACGTCCAGCTTCATGTAAATCAAGATTACATGTTTTCAAAGCCCAAAATGCTTTGTGTTCAATTTCTACTGGAAGATGACATGCTTTTCCATAAACAAGTCTAAAAGGTGTGGTTCCAATTGGAGTTTTGTAGGCTGTTCTAAAAGCCCAGAGTGCATCCTCCAATTTAATGGACCATTCCTTCGGATTTGATCCTACGGTTTTCTCTAGAATACGTTTTAAAGCTCGGTTGGTATTTTCAACTTGTTCACTTGTTTGTGGATGATATGCGGTGGAGATTTTATGAGTTACTCCATATCTTTTAAGAACTTTCTCAAGTTGATTATTACAGAAATGAGTACCCCGATCACTTATTAAAGCTTTCGGTGTTCCAAACCTTGCAAAAAGACGTTTTAAAAAGTTGACTACAACTCGTGCATCATTAGTTGGGAGAGCTTGTGCTTCCGCCCATTTAGATACATAATCAATGGCTACGAGTATATATAGATTATTATGAGATTTTGGAAATGGACCCATAAAGTCAATACCCCAAATGTCAAATACTTCACATACTTGGATGACATTTTGTGGCATTTCATCACGTTGACTTATTTTTCCGGCCCTTTGACAAGCATCACAGGATTTGCAAAGAAGGTGTGCATCTTTGTAAATTGTAGGCCAATAGAATCCAGCATCATAAACTTTTCTTGCTGTTAGTTGAGGCCTATAATGCCCTCCTGTTGGTCCTGTGTGACAATGGTTTAAAATTTTACTAGCTTCATCTCCAAATACACATCGGCGTATTATTCCATCGGGACAACTTTTAAACAGATGTGGATCTTCCCAAAAATAGTGTTTTATTTCACTGAAGAATTTCTTTCGTCTTTGGTACGATAATCCTTTTTCAAGGAATCCACATACTAAATAGTTTGCATAGTCTGCAAACCATGGTATTTCTTTATAATCTATCTTCAATAGATATTCATCAGGAAAGTTGTCTTGTATGGCCGATTCATTTAGAACTTCTAATTCGGGATTTTCAAGACGAGAAAGATGATCAGCGGCGAGATTTTCTGCTCCTCTTTTATCTCGGATTTCAATATCAAACTCTTGTAAGATTAAGATCCAACGAATTAATCTTGGTTTAGCATCTTGTTTTGAAAATAGGTATCTAAGAGCAGAATGGTCGGTATAGACTACCGTTTTTGCTAGAACGAGATATGATCGAAATTTGTCAAAAGCAAAGACAATAGCAAGGAGTTCTTTTTCAGTAGTTGTATAGTTCGTTTGTGCTCCTTGTAACGTCTTACTAGCATAATATATAGGTTGAAATCGTTTTTCAATCCTTTGTCCTAAAACGGCTCCCATTGCAAAATCAATTGCATCGCACATTAGTTCAAATGGTAGATTTCAATTTGGTGTGATCATGATTGGCGCATTAGTGATTTTTTCTTTAAGAATATTAAAAGATTTGATACACTCATCTGAAAAGATGAATAGAGCATCCTTTTCTAGGAGTTTATTCATAGGAGTGGCAATTTTAGAAAAATCTTTTATGAAACGTCGGTAAAAACTGGCATGCCCTAGAAAACTCCTAACTCCTCTAACATTGGTGGGATGTGGAAGTTTAGCAATTACATCTACTTTAGCTCTATCCATTTCAATTCCTTCTTTTGAAATTTTATGTCCAAGAACGATGCCTTCTTTAACCATGAAATGGCATTTCTCCCAATTAAGTACTAGATTTGATTGTTCGCATCTAAGAAGCATTCGTTCCAGATTAACTAGACATGATTCAAATGTATCACCGAAGACTGAAAAGTCATCCATGAAAACTTCCATGCATTCTTCTATCATGTCGTGAAAAATCGCCATCATACACCTTTGAAAGGTTGCAGGGGCGTTGCAAAGTCCAAATGGCATGCGTTTGTAAGCAAAAGTACCATAAGGGCACGTGAATGTGGTTTTCTCTTGATCTTCGGGTGCTATTGGAATTTGAAAATATCCGAAAAATCCATCTAGAAAACAATAATAACTATTTCCGGCTAATCTTTCCAACATTTGATCAATGAAAGGTAAGGGAAAGTGATCTTTTCTGGTGGCGTCATTTAATTTTCTATAATCAATACATACACGCCATCCTGTTACAGTCCTAATAGGAATAAGCTCATTTTTCTCATTTGTAATGACAGTCATGCCACCCTTCTTAGGCACGCATTGAACTGGGCTTACCCATGGACTATCAGAAATTGGATAAATTAAACCTGCATCTAGCAGTTTAATAATCTCTTTCTTAAATACATCTTGCATATTAGGATTTATTCTTCGTTGGCGTTGCACATACGTTTTATGACCTTCTTCCATAAGGATTTTATGTGTGCAATACGAAGGACTTATTCCTTTAATATCATGAATCTTCCATGCAATGGCTGGTTTATGAGCTTTCAACACAGAAATGAGTTGTGATTTCTCATTTTCAGTAAGAGAAGACGATATTATTACAGGTAATTCAGATTCACCATGTAAATAAGCGTATTCCAAATGGTTTGGAAGTGGCTTTAACTCTAATTTCGGAGGTTCTTCTATCGATGATTTATATCGATATTTGTCTTCTTCTTTTAGCATTTGAATTTCTTCTGTTGTTGGTTCATATCCATTAGCTATAAGTGTAGCTAACATTTCAGCTTCATCAATTGGTTCATTACCTTCTCCTAAAGAACATTCTCCTGTTCCTTGTAATTCTGGAAATTCTTCTAATAATTCTGCATGTGCATCTATAGTTTGAATATAATAACATGTATCATCTACAGATTGCGGTTGTTGCATTGCTCTATCAACTGAAAAGGTAACACTCTCATCCTCTATACTTAGGGTCAATTTCTTACCGAACACGTCTATCATTGCTTTAGCCGTGTTTAAGAATGGTCTTCCTAATATGAGAGGAACTTGAGAATCTTCTTCCATGTCCAGAACAACAAAATCTACTGGAAATACTAAAGTACCAACTTTAACTAGCATGTTCTCCATTATCCCTCTAGGATATTTTATTGATCTATCGGCTAGTTGTATGCTTATTCTGGTTGGTTTCAATTCTCCAAGGTCTAGTTTAGTGTATAGTGAATACGGCATGAGATTTATACTAGCACCTAATATAACGATCCGTTCCTAATCCATTCGGACAACGTCCATATTGATTACAAACGAATTATAATAGTTGATAACATCGCGAGGTATTTGACCTCTATATGATACATTTTACAAACGTTGCATTTATTCTTAAAAAGACAATCTATCATTACATCAAAATTGATATGTTCGTCTAACATTTCACAATATCCAAATGACTTAATATTAGCCCTTAATGATCTTCAATGACTCGAATGCAACGTTCTTGTATCATGGCTTAAATGGTCCCAACTAGTATCCTTAATATGAGCTAATGCACAGCGGAAGTCTTAATTCGTACCTGAGAATAAACATGCTTTAAAGTGTCAACCAAAAGGTTGGTGAGTTCATTAGTTTATCAAAATCAATCATTTCCGTTATAATAATAGGCCACAAGATTTCAGTTTCATAAATATCCGCACACTAGCAAGTGTATAAAAGCATTCTATAAGTTGTAGGCACCCGGTAACAAGCCTTAACGTTCATGTTTTACCCTCTGAAGTACACCAGATCAGGTGTGTTTAAAATAACCTCGAAGTACTAAAACATCCCATAGTCAGGATGGGGTTTGTCAGACCCAATAGATCTATCTTTAGGATTCGCGCCTACCGTACATAGACAAGTAGTTTAATGTTACCAAGCTAAGGGTATATTTCTGGTTTAAACCCACATAGAATTAGTTTTAGTACTTGTGCCTATTTCGTAAAACATTTATAAATCAGCGCATGTATTCTCAGCCCAAAAATATATATAAAAAGGGAGCAAATGAAACTCACCAATTGTATTTTGTAGTAAAAATACATATAACATCATTGATAACTTATAAGGTTGGCCTTCGATTCACGAACCTAATTAATTATATATTTATATATCGATTAATATCTAATTAACAAATAAAATCAAATTATAGTGTACCAATCCTAATGCTCGAGACTAATCTACAAAAGTTAAAAAGGTTGTATTTGACTCAAAATAATTTCCCAAAAATTTGTACATGCTTAAATATTATTGTTTTTACATTTTAAAATATTTTTACAAAATTTATCAATATATTTCTTTTAATAGAATTTTATATAAATATATTAAATAATAAAAAAAATGGCATTTTTTTTATAATAACTACATTATTTTTATTTAAAACACTACTTTTAATGAATATGTTAATTTTAATAATAATAATTTAATAGTTTTAATAATAATAATAATCAAAATACTAATTTGTTAAAAATATGATTTGTTTTCATTTATCAAAAATAATCATAGCAATTATAGTAATAACATCTCTAAAAATTACTTTTAAATAAAAATGATATTTTTAACGTTGTTGATAATAATCTAATAATTTTAATAACAAATGCGATCAACATAATAGTTTGAAAATTTTAATAAGAATATTAATAAAATTGTAACTATAATAATTCAATAATAATATTGTTGATGATAACGTAAAAATAAAATATTCATTTTTATTAATTTGTACGAAAGTTCAATTGGCTATAACTTCAAATCTGTCCGTCGAATTTATTCGACATCTAAATGAAAAGTTTATAGTTTTTCGCCACCTTTCCAAAAACATATTATTCATATACCTTATCTTAACCGCAAAAGTAACTAATTCAGATTCTATCCTAAATATATTTTAACAAAAATAGATATAAAAATGTACACGATCCTAACCTCTCGAGCACTAGTCAGGGATACACTAAAAGTAAATTAAAAGTTAAGTTTAAAGTGCTCACGTATCAATATTGAGATTCAATATTGCAGGATATTATTCAGACGCAACGGAGATGACAAACACTAGTTTGTCTCACGAGCAAAACCCCCGATCCATACCCATTACTTCCATAATTTGACCCATAATCTTCTTAGTTTTATCCCACTCATAATCTTGTTTTGAAAATATTTGGGCAGAACCCCGTCATAGAATTATTAACACTCATAACACTTACTACTAATAAGATCATCATAATATTGATTTTGATAATATAAATCATAATATAATTAGTAGTATAGTTAATAATAAAAGTAGATATTATGATAAATTTTAGATAGATAAGTAGAAAGAAAATAGAAAAAGAAAGAGAAATAAAAGAAATAAATATGGAGTACTCATGTGTTTGTGTAAATGTGCGTGTGTGATATATATATACATATATATTTAATATAATAATATAAATATAATATAATAATTAAAATAAAGTAATAATAAAATAATATAATAATATAAAATTTTTAAAACGTGTAAAATAAATAATATATAATAATTCAATTTTAAATCTTACGAATCTTTAGAATTTAAAAAGTTGTATTTCTCAAATACTTTAGGGTATATTATGTAACTTATAATTAATAATTTCTATCATGTCATTTTCATGTGAATAGTAAATTAATTAATTTCATTTCATTTACTATTTATATAAATAGTAAATGAATTAATTTCGGTTCAACTATTTAAGCTATACATTGTTGTACGTTGTGCTTTACAAATTGTACATTTTTAATTTAACTTCGTTTCTTAAAAAAAATTACAAAAGTTATATCATAAAAATAAAATGACTTAATACGTAAAATTTTAATTTGAAATAGCATCGTTTAAGAAAGTAAATCGTATATATAAATCATGACGGTTTCGAGTTTTAAATTATAGGTTGTTCGTGAATCGTCAGGCAGGGTAAAAGGGTAACTAATCTTTCAGATATAGATTTCAGATTTTCTAGACTCAACATTGAGGTTTTTGCTTATCGTGTCGGATACATAAAGAGTTTAAGGTTTAAATTTGGTCGAAATTTCCGGGTCGTTACACCTAAGTCTGCCAATGCTTCTATTGAACTAAGACTACCCAGAAAACATGGAATTGTGAAACTTCCTGGATCAGATAGTTTTTCTGGTATCTTATTCAACAGCACTGCTGAACAATTAGCATTCATAGTAACAGCCGAGAGTTCTTCCATTTTCTTTCTATTTGAAATTAGATCTTTCAAGAATTTAGCATATCTAGGCATTCCTGAAATCACATCAATGAAAGGAAGATTTACATTTATCTGTTTAAACATATCCAAGAATTTGGATTGCTCGGCTTCAAGTTTCTCTTTCTTCATTTTACTCGGGTAAGGAAGTGGTGGTTGGTATGGTTTAACATAAGGTTTATCCTTAGCTGTGTTATCTTCATTAACCTTTTCAACTACCGGTTCTTTTTCCTTATCTTGATCAGGTTGTGGTTCTTGTGGAGTAGGAATAGTTTCATCAGAAGTTACAGGTATTTCCGGTGGTTTAAGTGTTGTACCACTGATGTCGTAGGGGGTGTATACAAAATAGTATTATTTTTAGTGCGAAATACTATGAAATATGCTACAATTTTACACAAGATATTTATTTATTTATAGAATGGATATACTTAAACCTTGCTACAACACTTATAGGCAGTGTACCTAATCGTACAGTAGTGTAATTTTTAGTAAGTCCGGTTCGTTCCACAGGGAATCTTTTTTAAACAAAGCTCAACGCTATATTAGTTTACTTTTATAAAAATACAAATGTATATAAGTAATATTATTATTATAAAGGGGGGTTTTTACCGTTTAATGACCGGTTTGTCGATTTTAAAACTTTAGTCGCAGTTAAAACCAAATGTAAAATATTAAAAATAAATACAAGACTTAAATTAAGCATAAAGTAAATAACGATAATGAAATTGCGAATAATAAAAGTGCGATAAAATAAACTTGCGATAATTAAAAAGTACGATAATTAAAAGTGCGATTAAATACAATAACAATAAAAATGCGATAATTAGAAGTGCAATTAAATATAAAGTAAAGTAAATTAAATATGAAATAAAAGAATTATGCTTATTTAAACTTCCGTAATCATGATGTTTGACGTGTTGATTTTAGTTTTATACCCATGGGTTAATTGTCCTTTGTCCTGGATTATTTAATATGTCCGTCTGGTTTTTGTCCATAACAGTCCATCAGTCATAAATATAAAGTGCGAGTGTCCTCGTCAAATTATCCTTATACCCGAAGTTAAATATTCCAACTAATTGGGGATTCGAATTGTAACAAGGTTTTAATACTTTGTTTAATGAATACACCAGGTTATCAACTGCGTGTAAACCAAGGTTTTACTACTTTGTTAGCAATTACACCAATTACCCTTGAATGTAATTTCACCCCTGTTTTAATTATTCTAGTGGCTATTAATCCATTCCCGTGTCCGGTTAAATGAACGATTATTCGTACATATAAATACCCCGCCCATCGTGTCCGATCGAGTGTATATGGTAATTTATAGGGATGCACAATTGTAAATCTTTATATTAACATTAACAAACTTTCATTTAGTTAAACAAATATAAAGCCCATTAATAGCCCATAGTCTAATTTCCACAAGTGTCGTTCTTTTGTCCAAACCCTAATTATGGTACAAAGCCCAATTATCCAATTTTAGTAATTAGCCCAACATCATGATTACTTCGTTTTAAATAAGCATAATAATAACTTAGCTACGAGACATTAATATAAAAAGGTTGAACATAACTTACAATGATTAAAAATAGCGTAGCGTTACACGGACAGAATTTCGACTTACACCTTTACAATATTCGCTAACATACCCTTATTATTAGAATTATAATTAAAATTAAATTTAAAATATAAATTATATATATATATTTTACGTATATATGAGAGAAGATAGAAAGATGGATATTTTGGTTCACCAAACTGCGAATTTATAGGAGATGTGGCCTAACTTTTCATGCCATGCGATCGCATGGACTTTCTTCTTCCTGGCCATGCGATCGCATGGCCAGCTGGGAGAGCTCACATGTTGCTTGTTTCCTTGTGCCGACGTTTTATAAATAATATAATATATTAAATAATTATAAGAATTATTTAAATATTATATTATATTTATGTGCATAGTTGACTTGTAATTTTTAGTCCGTTGCGTCGAGCATTGAGAGTTGACTCCGGTCCCGGTTCCGGATTTTCGAACGTCCTTGCGTACAATTTTATATTTTGTACTTTGCGTTTTAAATCTTGTACTCTTGTAATTTCGAGACGTTTCTTATCAATAATTGGAACCTCTTTGATTGTCTTTTGTACTTTTGAGCTTTTTGGTCGTTTGCGTCTTCAATTCGTCGAATCTGTCTTTTGTCTTCACCTTTTATTATTTAAACGAATATCACTTGTAAATAGAATAATTGCAACTAAAAGCTTGTCTTTCTTGAGGAATAATGCTATGAAATATATGTTCGTTTTTAGCATTATCAAATATTCCCACACTTGAGCGTTTCTTGTCCTCAAGCAATATCGTCTTGAAATACTAAAATCACTTCTTTATTCTTCACACTTTGTACATCAGTGATTTCTATACGGCGGTATAAACAATGATAGTAACGATAGAACCATGGTTAAAGGTGGGTGTGTCATCCATAGTTGCCTCGGGTTTAGGTCAATGACACTTGCAATCAAATAGCCGATTTACTTTCGGTTTCCAAAGCAAAGTGCACATTTGAAAGGCGGTTTACAGTCCCACATGACTATGAAAATGTAGATCCTTAAGGAAATTGGATCTTTATGAAAATATTTGATCTTTTGACAATTCAATCTAGCTTTTACCCTAGATAAGTTTTCCGGAATAACCCTTCACCGGTGTTTGCAAAATATTTTTGTGGTTTTGGTGGGTTTCAGATTTGAAAATTTTTAGCTCAAAACTTGCGGTTTTGTGTCACCCACTTGCTAACCTTGTATTTGGAAAGCAACACGTCCAGTTTACTTGTCCCGTATATTACCTTTCGATAAACTACCGTCCGGTTGTAAAGGAAAGCGTTGAACAAACAACTGTTAAGGCAATGTTCCCTGACATGCTTTTAATTATGGTCTATAACGTGTCGGATGCAATTACTATCCTTGGTAGGAGCAATAGTAAAGCTCACCCTTATGATTTTTTGGTCTGGCACAAGGTCCTGTCTTTGACCACTATGCAACCACCGTTCTTACGGTTGACACCCGATTTGGTTCAGGTGACCTAATGAATTCCAGGTGAATTCCTAGGATTTTACGTTCAATGGTAATGAACGCATCGAAAATGGGTTTTCAGAAAACAAATCGGTTTTAATTTGATCAAAATATTTTCTCGTTCAAGCTCGAGTTTAGATATCATCGAATTCCATGAGTTTGTAATTCTCAATCTTTAAGGTCAATCTCTAAGATTGAGTAATATCAGTCTTAAAAGCTGATTTTTAATTTTTAAGGAGATTATCCTTTCTGGGGATCTGATTCATTAGTCTTGTCCAGCTAATTTGCATGGTGCCCCCCCATTGTACGAGATAAATCCTTCTCATGGTTAGGATAAATCTGACCACTTGGCGACCCTGTTTAATGCTGAGGTCCGTGGATTTCCTGCTGATTTTAGTGATGACTTTTCTGGATTTTTCGTCAACCTACAGCTGGTCTGGACGACAACTTCATGACCTAAATCAAGAAGCGCGTTTCTTTTTCGGAAGACTTTACTTCCTTTTAATGATGGAATTGATTCATCGTGTAGATCCATCTCTTCTTTTCTTTCATCGGGTAAAACAGTTTAGTTTAGTCCAAAGCAAAAGTATTTTCAGTTATTTGTTACAGATATATGTGACATATGTTTAAAATAACTTGGTAAATTTTCCCACACTTGGCTTTTATTTTCCTTTTTATCGTCCTCTATTCCATTTTAAATGAATTTCAACATTTTGGTTTGTTTCTCAATTTATGTCCTTTCCGAGGTAACAATAATTTCGGTGTTAACACCTAGTTTTATCATTCATAAATATGTATAAACATGATTTTGAGTTCATTTAATTGAAAATTTTGAAAAATTTTACTAGAATTGGGTAGTCAGTATATAAGACTAGGGCTGTTCTTTATTATCAGAGAGCACTAGATTCTAATACAACTACTACGTTACTAGTATTTTTAATGGTAACCAAGTGTATAAAGTAAAAATTTTTAAAATCCGAAAGAATTTAACCCCTTCCCACACTTAAGATCTTGCAATGCCCTCATTTGCAAGAAATCAGTAACAATTTAAATTATTGAGGGTGATTTGTGTGAAAATGATTAAATTTTACCAAAGTTTCCAAATATATTGGCGTTTGTTTGCTGAATGATAAATGGTGCACATCATTTGTTCATTCCGTCTGTTGTGACATCACATTTATTTGTCATCTTGTCGTCAAAATTAGTAGCTTTTGCTGAACTTAATGCCAGTCTTTGAAAATTCGCTGTTTTATCCTGTTTTGAACAATCGACAATATACATACATACAAGTATAATCATGCATGCCAATTTGAAATGGGACTTAATATCCCACTTTCAAATTCTAAATATGAAATATTAGTACACAATAATAATAAAATAATAAAAATTACACAAATTTATCCAATAACATAAGTTTAAACATAAAAAAAAAAGTCAAAAGATAAAAACATAAAAATCATAAAAATAACCAATTGGAACTAAATCAGTCTGGATAGGGGTTCCAGTTCATCTCATCGGGTGGGTTCCATTGTTGGTTATAGGTGTTCTGATAGGCTTGTTCATAGTCATACCGGTTAAAGGGTGGTCGGATATCGGGGCTATGTGGCGGAAAATGAGCAGGTCGAGTAGGTACATAGTTATTTGGTACCTGATATGATAGCTGGCTCATGATTTGGTGCTGATGAACTAACCAGCTATCGTGTTAGCGTCGCCTATAATCCTCGTATACTCGCTCGGAGTTCCACTGCTCATACATACTATGTCTTGCCGCGTTCGTCATTGCTTCCTCATCTATACGAACGTGGACGTCAAGAATAGCATCTCGAAAGACATCCCTAATGTCTTCCGCCTCCTCCATTTCCTCATCTGAGCCTCTCTCTACCTGACGATGAGATCCCTCATAGGGTACTGCCTGGTTACGTCTACTTTTCAATACCTTAGCACCCACATAAACTTTCAATCCTAAGGGCTCAACCTGTTCTCTACAAATCTGTAATGGACCCCCTTGGTTCCTATCAACACCTAAATACTCTCCAATGAGAGTAACAAAAATACCTCCTCCTATTATACTCCCGTCCTGCATTCCCTCTACCATTTTAGATAAATAAAAAGCAACACAGTAAGGGATATTGACAAAGCTTCTAGGATCCCGAATACACTTTAGGTAGAATAAATCATATAAGGTAATTTTTTCTTTATTATGACCTCTTTGTGTAATCGAGTTGGCCAAAAATCTATGAATAATACGAAGCTCGGCTCTGTCAATATGTGTATAGGAGTGTCCTCCTGCTCGTGTAAAAACATCAAAATGTGACATACGCCTCCAAATGGCGTCAGCGTCAAAGTTACTATCTACCCGTTCACCATAATGAATCAAGTTTGTACAATCGGGTAATAGCAACTCACCAGGAGTATATATCTGTAAGGCCCTGGCCATGTCCATCATGGACATTCTGTACATCCTACCGCCAAGGATAAACCTAAGAAATCTTCTATCATCTATTCTAACTATATTTGTATCAAGTGATACAGTACTCATCAACTCAACACACCATTCCTTATATACAGGTCTACGAATGGTGAAAAGACGTTCCCAATCTGTAAAAGAAGAACTGCCATACCTTTGAACTAAAAGCTGTCTAACACGGTCAGCTAGATGGACCGTTTCCAAAGGGGCTCAATCAATTACCCTTGGCACCTCTACATTTTTTGTTACCAATTTGAATTTGTTCCTTTGATATGTCTCGTAATCTCTCCATCTTCTATCAAATCTCAGATTAGGATGTAAAGTGTGCTCAGGAATCGTTGGGAATTCTACTGGCGGCCTCATTGGGAATACTATGAATTCATCAACAAACTGTACCGGATCATAATAAGGTATGTGCTGATCAGGCTGTTGTTGTTCCTGTTGTGGTTCTTGTTCGTGTTGCATTTCTGGCTGTGGTTCTTGTGCTGGTCGTCTAGATGATGATGCTCCTGAACCTCCAGTATCGGCTCTCTGTAAAACACATTAAACACAAAAATTGTGCATCCAAATATGCATTACTGTTAGCGAAATAACAACTTAAAACAATCACTATAACATGTTAAATCAAAATTAAACTTATACACATTTTCACAATTTTTCACAATTCTACACTTTTCAAATAAGCACATATGAAAATGTATACAAAATTCAAAAGCATTTAACTCAAATAACATGTCAAAATATTCATTATTAATAATTAAACAAGTCTCAAATGGCAAATATATCAAATTAATCAAGTTCATGAATTTTGGACTTAAAAAGTCCACTTTAATCTCCAAAAATCATGTTTAGGATCATTGTTTGGATCATTTAACTATCTAAACATGTTACACTACTCAATTTAGCAATAATTCATGACAAAAATCGGCCATAACCTGTTTATATCAAAAAGCCCCAAATTGCTCAAGAACACAAACCCTAGATTTCTAAAAATTTTGAAGTTTTTGGCTTCAAATCATGTTAAATAGCATCAATCTAGGTTATACATGCATAAAATACTAACAATTTATCACTAATTACACTAGAAATTAACAAAATTGCATTAGGTAAAAAATTGGTAATTATCACAAAAACTAGGAATTTATAGAGTTTAGGGGTGTAATTTTTACCAATTTGCTGAGGAATGAGAATCTAGGCATGATTAGAGCAAGAAAAATGACGAATTACGGTGGAAAAATGGCGAAAATTGGTGAATTTTTGGGTGAGTTTCGTGAATGTGTGTGTGTTGTGGTGAGGAAGGCAGAACAGGCTGCTGTATGTATCAGGTCTGGACTTCAGCTCCATGCGATCGCATGGAGTTGAAGTGTAAAACCCATGCGATCGCATGGGGGTCCGGGTACAGTGTTTTCAGGTTTTTTTTTTTTTTTTTTTAAAAAAACTTATACTTTATAAAACTTATAATTATTTAAATTTTAAAAATTTGGTTTCCTTTAGGAGCGAAGGCGTTTCGGATCGTTGTCCTAGTCTGTCTCTCGACAAAATTTTAAAATTTGTCAAATCAAAGCGCTGTTTTTAAAAGTAAAGATTTTTGGGTTTTTTTTTAATGTTTTTGGCATACTTTAATTCAATAAGATTAAAAATAATGATAATAAAAGTTCTCGTCCCTCCCTCGGGTAAAGCAATTTCGGTTTAAAGACCTAGTCTTCAACTTACGACGAATTTTAAAAATCATATTTTTAACTTAATGAGATAAAGTAAATTTTTGTTTTTAAATTCACACAACTTAAATATAAAATTCAAAATTAATATTAAAAATTCACACCAAACTTAAAATTTGAAATGCATAAAATTAAAAATTCATATTTTAAAAATTAAAAATTCACACCAAACTTAATTTAAAAATTCAAATATTTACAATTTTAAAAATATTGTTTTTACAAAGTTTACAATATTAATTTAAGATTTAAATATTAATTTTAAAAACATGGTAAAAATAAAATTAAAAATCTTTTTGGCTTTTTATCCCACTTTAATCAATCAAATATTATCAAAAATATGCGCCCCTCTTTTCGGTAAAGTAATTTCGGTTCCAAGACCTAATTTAACTCATGACGAATTTTTGAAATATTTTGGGTTGATTGATTAAAGATATTTATACCTTAAGAATAAACGTTAAATTTCGCAGTGATGTAATAAATTTTTGAATGATATCAATAATTTCGGTCGCCAAACCTAATTTTATTCAATACCAATTTAATACTTTTTAGCGAACAAATTAGCGTTTATTATCAAAAGGTTAAAAATAAAAATAAAAATAAAAACTGTACATACATACCTGTGAAATAGATTTCTTAGTTATATGATCTATCCCATTCATAAGATAGTCGGTTTAATTGGTTTTCCATGGCTACATAGGCGTAACCTCGAGCATTCAGTGTCTTTTCTTCTAAACATATGAACGGTCCGTCTCTGCATAAAGTAACAAATTCGGTATTTGAATAGGTTTGATTATTTGAACATTTACCTCCATGTGACCATTTTCCGCATTTGTGACATCTTTCTAGGTGTCGTGCTCTTCTTTTTGCTGCGAATTTTGATTTTCCTTTACCAAATTGTAACTTATTATCTTCGCATTTGGATTCTTTTCTAACTCCGTCCATTCTTTCTCTGATTACTGATACTAATTCACTCGAGAGTATGTCATTATTACGTTTAGTGATCAAAGCGTGTAGCATTAGACCATGGTTTAGTTCACAGGCAATCTTCATTTTGTAAAAACCTAAAAAAAATAAAAATTCAGAATGGGGGGAGAAGACTAGTTCTTTAGGGTCTGCTAGGGAAAGACCATTCGGGTTCCATTTTCGAGAACTACACGAAAACAGACAATCTAACTCTAACAGAAATACATATTATCCTTTAAAGACTTGATTCTCCCCACACTTAGTTAGCTGTGGTGTCGAAATTGTGATTAACTTCGTTGTTGACTTCCATTGGACCATGTATGTAATGTTTAACTCTGTGACCATTAACTTTAAATTCAATCCCATGTGAATTTATTAATTCTACCGTTCCGTATGGGAAAACTCTTTATGGGAAAACTCTTTTGACTATGAATGGTCCAGACCATCTTGATTTCAATTTTCCAGGAAATAGCTTGAATCGTGAATTGAAAAGAAGAACTCTGTCTCCTTCTTTAAAGTCTTTTGAACTTCTGATTCTTTTATCATGCCATTTCTTCGTTCTTTCCTTATAGATTAACGAATTTTCGTATGCTTCATGTCTTAATTCTTCTAATTCGTTTAGTTGACTTAATCGTAGACGTCCGGTTTCATGTAAATCAAGATTACATGTTTTCAAAGCCCAAAATGCTTTGTGTTCAATTTCTACTGGAAGATGACATGCTTTTCCATAAACAAGTCTAAAAGGTGTGGTTCCAATTGGAGTTTTGTAGGCTGTTCTAAAAGCCCAGAGTGCATCCTCCAATTTAATGGAGCATTCCTTCGGATTTGATCCTACGGTTTTCTCTAGAATACGTTTTAAAGCTCGGTTGGTATTTTCAACTTGTCCACTTGTTTGTGGATGATATACGGTGGAGATTTTATGAGTTACTCCATATCTTTTAAGAACTTTCTCAAGTTGATTATTACAGAAATGAGTACCCCGATCACTTATTAAAGCTTTCGGTGTTCCAAACCTTGCAAAAAGACGTTTTAAAAAGTTGACTACAACTCGTGCATCGTTAGTTGGGAGAGCTTGTGCTTCCGCCCATTTAGATACATAATCAATGGCTACGAGTATATATAGATTATTATGAGATTTTGGAAATGGACCCATAAAGTCAATACCCCAAATGTCAAATACTTCACATACTTGGATGACATTTTGTGGCATTTCATCACGTTGACTTATTTTTCCGGCCCTTTGAGAAGCATCACAGGATTTGCAAAGAAGGCGTGCGTCTTTGTAAATTGTAGGCCAATAGAATTCAGCATCATAAACTTTTCTTGCTGTTAGTTGAGGCCCATAATGCCCTCCTGTTGGTCCTGTGTGACAATGGTTTAAAATTTTACTAGCTTCATCTCCAAATACAAATCGGCGTATTATTCCATCGGGACAACTTTTAAACAGATGTGGATCTTCCCAGAAATAGTGTTTTATATCACTGAAGAATTTCTTTCGTCTTTGGTATGATAATCCTTTTTCAAGGAATCCAAAAACTAAGTAGTTTGCATAATCTGCAAACCATGGGATTTCTTTATAATCTATCTTCAATAGATATTCATCAGGAAAGTTGTCTTGTATGGCCGATTCATTCAGAACTTCTAATTCGGGATTTTCAAGACGAGAAAGATGATCAGCGGCGAGATTTTCTGCTCCTCTTTTATCTCGGATTTCAATATCAAACTCTTGTAAGAGTAAGATCCAACGGATTAATCTTGGTTTAGAATCTTGTTTCGAAAATAGGTATCTAAGAGCAGAATGGTCGGTATAGACCACCGTTTTTGCTAGAACGAGATATGATCGAAATTTGTCAAAAGCAAAGACAATAGCAAGGAGTTCTTTTTCAGTAGTTGTATAGTTCGTTTGTGCTCCTTGTAACATCTTACTAGCATAATATATAGGTTGAAATCGTTTTTCAATCCTTTGTCCTAAAACGGCTCCCATTGCAAAATCACTTGCATCGCACATGAGTTCAAATGGTAAATTCCAATTTGGTGTTATCATGATCGGCGCATTAGTGAGTTTCTCTTTAAGAATATTAAAATATTTGATACACTCATCTGAAAAGATGAATGG
This sequence comes from Rutidosis leptorrhynchoides, assembly GCF_046630445.1. Lineage (NCBI taxonomy): Eukaryota > Viridiplantae > Streptophyta > Magnoliopsida > Asterales > Asteraceae > Rutidosis > Rutidosis leptorrhynchoides. The sequence continues at coordinate 647,833,322 of NC_092335.1, forward strand.
CGCATCCTTTTCTAGGAGTTTATTCATAGGAGTGGCAATTTTAGAAAAATCTTTTAAGAAACGTCGGTAAAAACCGGCATGCCCTAGAAAACTCCTAACTCCTCTAACATTGGTGGGATGTGGAAGTTTAGCAATTACATCTACTTTAGCTCTATCCACTTCAATTCCTTCTTTTGAAATTTTATGTCCAAGAACGATGCCTTCTTTAACCATGAAATGGCATTTCTCCCAATTAAGTACTAGATTTGATTGTTCGCATCTAAGAAGCATTCGTTCCAGATTAACTAGACATGATTCAAATGTATCACCGAAGACTGAAAAGTCATCCATGAAAACTTCCATGCATTCTTCTATCATGTCATGAAAAATTGCCATCATACACCTTTGAAAGGTTGTAGGGGCGTTACAAAGTTCAAATGGCATGCGTTTGTAAGCAAAAGTACCATAAGGACACGTGAATGTGGTTTTCTCTTGGTCCTCGGGTGCTATTAGAATTTGAAAATATCCGAAAAATCCATCTAGAAAACAATAGTAACTATTTCCGGCTAATCTTTCCAACATTTGATCTATGAAAGGTAAGGGAAAGTGATCTTTTCTGGTGGCGTCATTTAATTTTCTATAATCAATACATACACGCCATCCTGTTACAGTCCTAGTAGGAATAAGCTCATTTTTCTCATTTGTAATGACAGTCATGCCACCCTTCTTAGGCACGCATTGAACTGGGCTTACCCATGGACTATCAGAGATTGGATAAATTAAACCTGCATCTAGCAGTTTAATAATCTCTTTCTTAACTACATCTTGCATATTAGGATTTAGTCTTCGTTGGCGTTGCACATACGTTTTATGACCTTCTTCCATAAGGATTTTATGTGTGCAATACGAAGGACTTATTCCTTTAATATCATGAATCTTCCATGCAATGGCTGGTTTATGAGCTTTCAACACCGAAATGAGTTGTGATTTCTCATTTTCAGTAAGAGAAGATGATATTATTACAGGTAATTCAGATTCACCATGTAAATAAGCGTATTCCAAATGGTTTGGAAGTGGCTTTAACTCTAATTTCAGAGGTTCTTCTATAGATGATTTGTATCGATATCTGTCTTCTTCTTTTAGCATTTGAATTTCTTCTGTTGTTGGTTCATATCCATTAGCTATAAGTGTAGCTAACATTTCAGCTTCATCAATTGGTTCATTACCTTCTCCTAAAGAACATTCTCCTGTTCCTTGTAATTCTGGAAATTCTTCTAATAATTCTGCATGTGCATCTATAGTTTGAATATAATAACATGTATCATCTGCAGATTGTGGTTGTTGCATTGCTCTATCAACTGAAAAGGTAACACTCTCATCCTCTATACTTAGGGTCAGTTTCTTACCGAACACGTCTATCATTGCTTTAGCCGTGTTTAAGAATGGTCTTCCTAATATGAGAGGAACTTGAGAATCTTCTTCCATGTCCAGAACAACAAAATCTACTGGAAATACTAAAGTACCAACTTTAACTAGCATGTTCTCCATTATCCCTCTAGGATATTTTATTGATCTATCGGCTAGTTGTATGCTTATTCTGGTTGGTTTCAATTCTCCAAGGTCTAGTTTAGTGTATAGTGAATACGGCATTAAATTTATACTAGCACCTAAATCTGCTAATGCTTCTATTGAACTAAGACTACCCAGAAAACATGGAATTGTGAAACTTCCTGGATCAGATAGTTTTTCTGGTATCTTATTCAACAGCACTGCTGAACAATTAGCATTCATAGTAAAAGCCGAGAGTTCTTCCATTTTCTTTCTATTTGAGATTAGATCTTTCAAGAATTTAGCATATCTAGGCATTCCTGAAATCACATCAATGAAAGGAAGATTTACATTTATCTGTTTAAACATATCCAAGAATTTGGATTGCTCGGCTTCAAGTTTTTCTTTCTTCATTTTACTTGGGTAAGGAAGTGGTGGTTGGTATGGTTTAACATAAGGTTTATCCTTAACTGTGTTATCTTCATTAACCTTCTCAACTACCGGTTCTTTTTCCTTATCTTGATCAGGTTGTGGTTCTTGTGGAGTAGGAATAGCTTTATCAGAAGTGACAGGTATTTCAGGTGGTTTAAGTGTTGTACCACTTCTTGTGGTAATGGCTTTAGCTGTTTCATTCCGGGGGTTAGCATTTGTATCACTAGGTAGACTTCCCGGTTTTCTTTCACCTATTAACCTTGCTAGGTTACTTACTTCTTGTTCCAGATTTTGAATAGAAGCTTGTTGATTTCTAAATGCTTGAGCATTTTGTTCATTGGTTTGTTTCTGAGATGTGAAAAATTGCGTTTGAGTTTCAACTAGCTTTGTCATCATATCTTCTAAATTCGGCTTTTTATCATCGGTTTGTTGTGGTGGTTTGTTTTGAAAATTAGGCCTTTGCTGATTGTAATTGTTATTAGATACTTGTTGATTGGTAGGACCTTGTTGGTTGTTGTATGGAATATTTTGGTTATAATTCTAGTTTTGATTGTAAATTGGTCTTGGCGGTTGATAATTATTCTGATAATTATTTCCAGGCCTTTGGTTTATGTGTGAAATATTCTCTCTTTGTTCCATTGTTAATTCAATACTGAGACAATCTTTTGTCAAATGTGGTCCTCCACACTGCTCACAACTAATTCGTATTGAGTGAATATCCTTAGTCATCTTTTCCATTCGTCTCTCCACAGCATCTATCTTTGCGGAAATGGAATCTAAGTCATGGCTAGAATCGGCTCTAGCTGCTTTAGATGATCTAATGATATCTTTTTCTTGGTGCCACTCATGTGAGTGGGAAGCAGTGTTATCAATAATTTTGTAAGCATCAGTTTCGGTTTTCTTCATAATAGAACCACCAGCTGCTATATCTATGTCTTTCCTTGTAGTGATGTCGCATCCTTGGTAGAATATTTATACTATTTGACAGGTGTCTAAACCATGTTGCGGACATCCTCTTAACAACTTTCCATATCTTGTCCATGCCTCATATAGAGTTTCATTTGGTTTCTGTGTAAACGTAACAATTTCTGCTTGAAGTCTTACGGCTTTAGATGCAGGAAAGAATTGTTTAAGAAATTTGTCAACTAAAACATCCCATGTATCAATCGCCCCTTCAGGTAACGATTCCAACCAATCTTTGGCTTCTCCCTTTAAAGTCCAGGGAAATAACATGAGATATATCTGTTCATCCTCTACTTCTCAGATTTTAAATAGTGTGCAGATCCTATTAAAGGTACGTAGATGTTCATTTGGATCTTCCTTCGGCGCACCACTAAATTGGCATTGATTAGTCACCATGTGTAGAATTTGTCCTTTGATTTCATAATCTGGCGCATTAATGTCTGGATGAGTAATTGCGTGACCTTGACCAGTGCGTTTAGCTCTCATTCGGTCTTCCATACTTAAAGGTTCCAGATTCTCCATAATTGAATTTGTTGAATCGGTATCACTAGATGATTCTGATTTAATGGTTCGTTCCTCAACAATCTCTGTTTGAATAATTGGTGGCTCCGGAGGAAAGTTTAATGGTTCAGGATCTATGAACCGTTCCTGAATATTCTCCGGATTCTCAATTGTGAGGTTGGGTTCAAAAAATGGATTATCGGAAATTTGAACTGAAGTACTTGGTCTACTGGATGACGATTCTAAAGAAAAATCAACGGCGGTTATATTTGCTAAATGTCTTGATCTAGTTACAGGTGGTGAACGTACAAAAGGTGGTGAACGTCTTGCTCGGTGCATTCACTGAATATCCTATTAGTTTTAAAAAGGAAAGAAAAATTATATTAAGTTATCCAATTAATAGACTTTTCTAATTTTGCCCACGTTTCGAATAGCCAAAAGATGCAGCAGAGGGGCAGGATTCGTTTGGTCTCAATATAATTGAGGACTGTTTGGCTCCAATAACCCGGTCCACGTACAAATCCAACTATTACTACGAACCAGAAAATTTTGATGTCTATCAATTTAACCACTTAAAATAAATTTTCGTAATTTTAAGAAATTTAGATAAGAAGTAGAATAAAAATCTATGTCCTAAAACTAGAATAGCGAGAAATAAGAAAGAAAAAGAGTTCGTCGGAAAAAGGTTGAAAAAGAAAAATGGTTGAAAAATAAAAGGTGACGGAAAAACAAAAGAAACTTATAAAAACTTAAAAATACTTGACTAACCTAACCTTATTACTACAACTAACTTAAAATTATAATCGCAAATTGAGATTACTAATTGGAATGATAATTGATACATAGGTAAAAAGTCGTCTAAAAATATTAAAGCTTACAAGAAAAACTAAATCCCAAATGGAAATAACTTAAAAAGAAACTAAAACTTAAAAAGGCGTCGCAAAATTCTAATGCACCTAAATATTAGTCTAAAGAAAAAGCACTTAAGGAATTCTACGGCAAAGCCTAAAAATCTAGGAGTAAAAATAACTATGGCAAAAACTAAGTTTAAAATTAAATATGAGCTAAAAATACAAAAGTTACGCTACAACGATTAAAAAGGGACAAAATATAAAAATATACAAAAAGTTGTAAAAATTACAATTTTTATAAGAATATTATTTTTATATTATTTATTTTATAAAACTATTAATTTTATAATTTAATGAAAACTAAAATAAAACTAAATATAACAAATTAATAATAATAAAAACTAAACTAATAATAAAAAAAATAATACCCTAATTAGGGTTTTAATTATATAATAATAATAATAATTTCGTAATTATTGCAGCAGGAAGTCAAATCTGGCGTGTCAGATGGGCTCATGCGATCGCATGAGTCCTCAGTTGCCCAGCCATGCGATCGCATGGGTTAGGGTTTCGGGCCATAGAGTGGGCTGCTACAGTACAGACCGAATTAATTATTTTTTTTTTTTTTGTTTTTGCTGTAAAATATAAAATATATTTATTAATTAATTAAAACTTATATTTTTACCAACTAAAAAAAAATGGAAATAAAGAAAATTTATAAAATTTAAATATTTATCAAACTCCTAAAAATATTTATATTTTTGTTTTTCTTTTTATATTTTTGAATATTTAAAACGTATTTTTATAAAAACGAATTTTAATAAAAGTAAACTAAAAATCTTTTTTTTTTATATATAGCGTTGCGCTTCCGGTTTTTAAGACGATCCCCGGCAGCGGCGCCAAAAATACTTGATGTCGTAGGGGGTGTATACAAAATAGTATTACTTTTAGTGCGAAATACTATGAAATATGCTACAATTTTACACAAGATATTTATTTATTTATAGAATGGATATACTTAAACCTTGCTACAACACTTATAGGCAGTGTACCTAATCGTACAGTAGTGTAGTTTTTAGTAAGTCCGGTTCGTTCCACAGGGAATCTTTTTTAAACAAAGCTCAACGCTATATTAGTTTACTTTTATAAAAATACAAATATATATATAAGTAATATTATTATTATAAAGGGGGGTTTTTATCGTTTAATGACCGGTTTGTCGATTTTAAAACTTTAGTCGCAGTTAAAACCAAATGTAAAATATTAAAAATAAATACAAGACTTAAATTAAGCATAAAGTAAATAACGATAATGAAATTGCGAATAATAAAAGTGCGATAAAATAAACTTGCGATAATTAAAAAGTACGATAATTAAAAGTGCGATTAAATACAATAACAATAAAAATGCGATAATTAGAAGTGCAATTAAATATAAAGTAAAGGAAATTAAATATGAAATAAAAGAATTATGCTTATTTAAACTTCCGTAATCATGATGTTTGACGTGTTGATTTTAGTTTTATGCCCATGGGTTAATTGTCCTTTGTCCTGGATTATTTAATATGTCCGTCTGGTTTTTGTCCATAACAGTCCATCAGTCATAAATATAAAGTGCGAGTGTCCTCGTCAAATTATCCTTATACCCGAAGTTAAATATTCCAACTAATTGGGGATTCGAATTGTAACAAGGTTTTAATACTTTGTTTAATGAATACACCAGGTTATCAACTGCGTGTAAACCAAGGTTTTACTACTTTGTTAGCAATTACACCAATTACCCTTGAATGTAATTTCACCCCTGTTTTAATTATTCTAGTGGCTATTAATCCATTCCCGTGTCCGGTTAAATGAACGATTATTCGTACGTATAAATACCCCGCCCATCGTGTCCGATCGAGTGTATATGGTAATTTATAGGGACGCCCAATTGTAAATCTTTATATTAACATTAACAAACTTTCATTGAGTTAAACAAATATAAAGCCCATTAATAGCCCATAGTCTAATTTCCACAAGTGTCGTTCTTTTGTCCAAACCCCAATTATGGTACAAAGCCCAATTACCCAATTTTAGTAATTAGCCCAACATCATGATTACTTCGTTTTAAATAAGCATAATAATAACTTAGCTACGAGACATTAATATAAAAAGGTTGAACATAACTTACAATGATTAAAAATAGCGTAGCGTTACACGGACAGAATTTCGACTTACACCTTTACAATATTCGCTAACATACCCTTATTATTAGAATTATAATTAAAATTAAAATTAAAATATAAATTATATATATATATTTTACGTATATATGAGAGAAGATAGAAAGATGGATATTTTGGTTCACCAAACTGCGAATTTATAGGAGATGTGGCCTGACTTTTCATGCCATGCGATCGCATGGACTTTCTTCTTCCTGGCCATGCGATCGCATGGCCAGCTGGGAGAGCTCACATGTTGCTTGTTTCCTTGTGCCTACGTTTTATAAATAATATAATATATTAAATAATTATAAGAATTATTTAAATATTATATTATATTTATGTGCATAGTTGACTTGTAATTTTTAGTCCGTTGCGTCGAGCATTGAGAGTTGACTCCGGTCCCGGTTCCGGATTTTCGAACGTCCTTGCGTACAATTTTATATTTTGTACTTTGCGTTTTGAATCTTGTACTCTTGTAATTTCGAGACGTTTCTTATCAATAATTGGAACCTCTTTGATTGTCTTTTGTACTTTTGAGCTTTTTGGTCGTTTGCGTCTTCAATTCGTCGAATTTGTCTTTTGTCTTCACCTTTTATTATTTAAACGAATATCACTTGTAAATAGAATAATTGCAACTAAAAGCTTGTCTTTCTTGAGGAATAATGCTATGAAATATATGTTCGTTTTTAGCATTATCAACCACTTCTTGTGGTAATGGCTTTAGCTGTTTCATTCCGGGGGTTAGCATTTGTATCACTAGGTAGACTTCCCGGTTTTCTTTCACCTATTAACCTTGCTAGGTTACTCACTTCTTGTTCCAGATTTTGAATAGAAGCTTGTTAATTTCTAAATGCTTGAGCATTTTGTTCATTGGTTTGTTTTTGAGATGTGAAAAACTGCGTTTGAGTTTCAACTAGCTTTGTCATCATATCTTCTAAATTCGTCTTTTTATCATCGGTTTGTTGTGGTGGTTTGTTTTGAAAATTAGGTCTTTGCTGATTGTAAGTATTATTGGATACTTGTTGATTGCTAGGACCTTGTTGGTTGTTGTATGGAATATTTCGGTTATAACTCTGGCTTTGATTGTAAATCGGTCTTGGTGGTTGATAATTATTCTGATAATTATTTCCAGGCCTTTGGTTTATGTATGAAATATTCTCTCTTTGTTCCATTGTTAATTCAATACTGAGACAATCTTTTGTCAAATGTGGTCCTCCACACTGCTCACAACTAATTCGTATTGAGTGAATATCTTTAGTCATCTTTTCCATTCGTCTCTCCACAGCATCTATCTTTGCGGAAATGGAATCTAAGTCATGGCTAGAATCGGCTCTAGCTGCTTTAGATGATCTAACGATATCTTTTTCTTGGTGCCACTCATGTGAGTGGGAAGCAGTGTTATCAATAATTTTGTAAGCATCAGTTTCGGTTTTCTTCATAATAGAACCACCAGCTGCTATATCTATGTCTTTCCTTGTAGTGATGTCGCATCCTTGGTAGAATATTTGTACTATTTGACAGGTGTCTAAACCATGTTGCGGACATCCTCTTAACAACTTTCCATATCTAGTCCATGCCTCATATAGAGTTTCATTCGGTTTCTGTGTAAACGTAACAATTTCTGCTTGAAGTCTTACGGCTTTAGATGCAGGAAAGAATTGTTTAAGAAATTTTTCAACTAAAACGTCCCATGTATCGATCGCCCCTTCAGGTAACGATTCCAACCAATCTTTGGCTTCTCCCTTTAAAGTCCAGGGAAATAACATGAGATATATCTGTTCATCCTCCATTTCTCGGATTTTAAATAGTGTGCAGATTCTATTAAAGGTACGTAGATGTTCATTTGGATCTTCCTTCGGCGCACCACTAAATTGGCATTGATTAGTCACCATGTGTAGAATTTGTCCTTTGATTTCATAATCTGGCGCATTAATGTCTGGATGAGTAATTGCGTGACCTTGACCAGTGCGTTTAGCTCTCATTCGGTCTTCCATACTTAAAGGTTCCAGATTCTCCATAATTGAATTTGTTGAATCGGAATCACTAGAGGATTCTGATTTAATGGTTCGTTCCTCAACAATCTCTGTTTGAATGATTGGTGGTTCTGGAGGAAAGTTTAATGGTTCAGGATCTACGAACCGTTCCTGAATATTCTCCGGATTCTCAATTGTGAGTTCGGGTTCAAAAAATGGATTATCGGAAATTTGAACTGAAGTACTTGGTCGACTGGATGACGATTCTAAAGAAAAATCAACGGCGGTTATATTTGCTAAATGTCTTGATCTAGTTACAGGTGGTGAACGTACAAAAGGTGATGAACGTCTTGCTCGGTGCATTCACTGAATATCCTATTAGTTTTTAAAAGGAAAGAAAAATTATAATAAGTTATCCAATCAATAGACTTTTCTGATTTTACCCACGTTTCGAATAGCCAAAAGATGCAGCAGAGGGGCAGGATTCGTTTGGTCTCAATATAATTGAGGACTGTTTGGCTCCAATAACCCGGTCCACGTACAAATCCAACTATTACTACGAACCAGAAAATTTTGATGTCTATCAATTTAACCCCTTAAAATAAATTTTCGTAATTTTAAGAAAATTAGATAAGAAGTAGAATAAAAATCTATGTCCTAAAACTAGAATAGCGAGAAATAAGAAAGAAAAAGAGTTCGTCGGAAAAAGGTTGAAAAAGAAAAATGGTTGAAAAATAAAAGGTGACGGAAAAATTAAAGAAACTTATAAAACTTAAAAGTACTTGACTAACCTAACCTTATTACTACAACTAACTTAAAATTATAATCGCAAATTGAGATTACTAATTGGAATGATAATTGATACATAGGTAAAAGGTGTCTAAAAATATTAAAGCTTACAAGAAAAATTATATCCCAAATGGAAATAACTTAAAAAGAAACTAAAACTTAAAAAGGCGTCGCAAAATTCTAAAGCACCTAAATCTTAGTCTAAAGAAAAAGCACTTAAGGGATTTTACGGCAAAGCCTAAAAATCTAGAAGTAAAAATAACTATGGCAAAATCTAAGTTTAAAACTAAATATGAGCTAAAAATACAAATATTACGCTAAAACGATTAAAAAGGGACAAAATATAAAAATAGACAAAAAGTTGTAAAAATTACAATTTTTATAAAAATATTATTTTTATATTATTTATTTAATAAAACTACTAATTTTACAATTTAATTAAACTAATTTAACTAAATAAAACAAATTAAATAAAAAGTAAAACTAATTATAATAAAACTAATTATAATAATAATAATTAATTAGGGTTTAAAATAATAATTATTAATAATTACTCGTAATTAATACTGAATTAGGGTTTCTGTCAGCGTGTCAGGTTTACTCCGCGAGTTGCGGTATTCAAGGCATCAAACCCCGCGAGTCGCGGGGTTCAGAAATTCAGATGACAGCTTATTTAAATTCGACGCGTTTTTCTTTATTTATTTATTTTTTTTTTATTTTCTTTTTTTAATTTTTTCTGTTTATAAAAAAAAATATGTGTATAATAAAAACTTATATTTAAAACTTAAATAAAAATAGAATTACTTTATAATTTTATAAATAAAAATCTTAAAACTAGATTTATATATATTTTTTTATATGTTTTTAAATAAAAACAAAATACTTAAATAAAACTTATATAAAAATAAAGAAACTTTATAAAACTTAAATATTTAACAAAATCTTAAAAATACATAAATTTTTTTTTGTTTTTCTTTTTATATTTTTGAATATTTAAAACGTACTTTTATAAAAACGAATTTTAATAAAAGTAAAATAAAAATCTTTTTTTTTTTTATATATTAGCGTTGCGCTTCCGGCTTTTAAGAGACTCCCCGGCAGCGGCGCCAAAAATACTTGATGTTTTAGCAGAGTAGTATATAAAATAGCTTATATTTTTGCAGAAAATACTATTAAATACGATACAATTTTACACAAGATATTTATTTATTTATAGAATGGATATACTTAAACCTTGCTACAACACTTATAGGCAGTGTACCTAATCGTACAGTAGTGTAGTTTTTAGTAAGTCCGGTTCGTTCCACAGGGAATCTTTTTAAACAAAGCTTAACGCTATATTAGTTTACTTTTATAAAAATACAAATATATATATATATATATAAGTAATATTATTATTATAAAGGGGGGGTTTTTACCGTTTAATGACCGGTTTGTCGATTTTAAAACTTTAGTCGCAGTTAAAACCAAATGTAAAATATTAAAAATAAATACAAGACTTAAATTAAAGCATAAAGTAAATAACGATAATGAAATTGCGATTAATAAAAATGCTATAAAATAAACTTGCGATAATTAAAAGTGCAATTAAATACAATAACAATAAATAAAAATGCGATAATTAGAAGTGCAATTAAATATAAAATAAAGGAAATTAAATAGAACAATTGCAACTAAAAGCTTGTCTTTCTTGAGGAATAATGCTATGAAATATATGTTCGTTTTTAGCATTATCAACAACTGTCACTAATAAACTGAAAAGAACATCGACTACCCTTTTTTCTAAAGAATTGATAAACTGAGTTTGTAAAACAAGGGCTTAATCTTTCATCACAACCCCCACATACTCTTCAATCGGGTTTAAAAAGGAAAACGTTTTGAGGATAGAAGGGTTTGAGGTGTTAACCTAAACCCTTTACCTGATTTGCGGATTTTTCGAAGCTATGAAATCGAAGACCTTTGTGGTGTCGATGCCTTCGCTGGTAATCTTCTGTTCGCCGTCATCAACCTCCAATCGATGCCGGCGTCACCACCGATGTCATCATCTCCACCATTCTCAACCTATTACCCCTTTGCTAAGCTAAGAACTTCTTTGTTTTGATGGTAACTGGTGGTAAATAGCGAACTTCAATTGACAGGTTAAAAATAACCAAGCCTCTCATCTTCGTTTGTTCTTCAACTTATGGTGCTCTGAAACTTGATAAAGATCATCAATCGCCGCCACCTGTTTTATTTGCTCCGGTGGTGGTTTGCATACATCCAGGTAACTTTTCTGTTGAGCTTTATTTGCTTGGATTTGGTACTTTCGGTGCTAAAATCATTGCAGCCGGTTTGATAAATTGAGCTGCCATTATATTTGACATGGCAGCTTTTTTTTTTTTTTTTTGAAACTGTTTATTGAGTTACCGTCCTTAGACATGGCAGCTCAGATTTGAGGTAGATGATTGAAGCTAAAATACGAGTATCTTGATCAAAGGATCGATTGCTCTGATACCATGTTAACAATTGATATGCGGAATATGTTTGATTGTAAACTAGAAATTTTTAATAGAATTTTTGTTGGTTACTTGTACTAGAAAACATATTTATAGTATGAAAGTCTAACAACTAATTCTAATACGGGTATATCCTATTCAAGTAAGGTCATGCTTATATCCTTCTCCACCCTTATTAAATATTCAGGTTTATATTAGCTAACATTCGATGTGGGAATAAACAGAGTCAAGGGCTTATTGGATTCTTATGTAACTTCGGATATTACTAAACTGCAGTTTTATATATGCTATTCAGTTAAGACTGCTAACAAACATATGTTGCAAATACAAGACAACAATATACATATTTGCAAAACATTAATTTTGTCTTAAGCTAGGGGAATAATGATTCTCCGTACTAATTATTAAAAAAAGTCACCTGTTTATCAGGGCTTTTAGCGCATTGTGCATACTTCCAAATCAGTTAGGAAATTGTTAAGTCAATTTCTTAACTTTATTCGATTTGACAGCACACCAATCTAGAAATATTTAGAGCCCTGAGCTAATTGTTGGCTTTAAAAGTCAAATGTTCATCGGATGTGCTCAAGGCAACTGAATTATGTGATTTTAGCCGTAGCGATGCTAGGCTTCTGTTTTGGTTGTATTAGTATTCCTATGTTAGAGTTTGGGCATGTCCGGTGCTTGTTATTGTTGGTTTTGGTGTTAATATATTCTATATGTTTCCCCAAAAGAAAAAAAAATAAAAAACGATAAGCATAGTAGTAACTTTGTAACGTGTACTTTGGCTTGTCTTTCATCAAATGTGGTGCAATATCACACGAAAGAATCATGTATGTGTATCATTAATCGTAAAGGAATGGAATAGCAAGTGCAATAGTTTAACTGATTAAAAGTTCTAAATGATAGTTGTACATTAAAAGGACTAATTGATTAAAAGGACTAAACAGGTCTAAATGATAGTTGTACATTTTTGGACATGTTCTTATTTTCATACTCAGGACATGTTTCAGCGGCCATTACAGCTTTAGGTAGTAACGTTGTGGGCTAGATGGCGACCTTTGGTATCCGTATAGGCCGAGTTGAATTGAGTTGAAAACAAACTTTTAAAACAAGGTTTTATTCATAGAGAATGTATGCATCAGTATCCATGTTGGTGACTTTAGAGTCATCGGTCATTTTGTGTGATAAGTTGATTTACTTAAGATAAATGGATTTCTAGTTAAGCTTTATAACAAGTTAGGAGAGTGTGGAGTGCACGCTTGTTTAAGCTAACTATAGTCATTTAATTGAAAGGTTATGTTTATTAGTTGTTATCTTTTTGGCCAAAAGACACAACTATTATGAATTGGTGTGTCACTCTTCATGAAAAGGTATTACTTTTCATGGAATGGTGTAACCATTCCTGGACACCTTTTCACCAAAAGGTGTAACCTTTCATTCTTTATAAGTAACGAATTCTTGTCTCATTTTCTAGATGATGAAACTTTGAACATTCACAGTATACAAATTATCTATGTTCTTAACTTCCAATTTTAATTGTCTATATTGAAGTTGTGCCTTTGTCTTATCCCGAATAAAGATTTCGTGTAACCCTAAGACAATATATGTATAGGGTCGAAATACTTTATCGCGAAAGTGACTACACGATTCAAAGGTTTATCCGGACATTCAAACCCTATAACCAACAATCCATTGGTTACATCTTACCTTGAGAATTAAAATACACCATCCTTCATTGGTTGCATCTTTCCTCGAGTATTAAACATAGTTCGAACCATAAATTCACAAGTAAATGTGTCAACATTGCTTTATTTGGTTTTTAAGTTTTAACTCAATAGTGGCCCTGTCAATCACCATGACTTTGCGAAACTAAAAACGAAATGATTCATTGAATAAATGATCTATTCAATTGAGATATGTATTCTGCAAACGTTTACAATCAATGTCTTGAATCATCTGTGATCAGGACCACCCTACGGAATGTAACGGCCCCCCAAAATCCTTATTGACGCGGTACGTTATTCATCGGTCCCATTGCGAGGTATTGACCTCTATATGATACGTTTTGTAAGCATTGCATTCTTTTAAAAGACACATCGTCAATAAATATATAAATCCAAGGTTTTGACATCTGATGATATCTATGTATAGACAGACAATCACCATAAATAATAGTTTACAATAATACACCCGTGACAATCCAAATATGATACATGGTGATGATTTGAATGCAACGTCTTTTGAAAATATGCCATGAATGACTCCATGTAATGTCTTTTTCAATTAGCAAATACACAGCGGAAGCACTTTTAATACCTGAGAATAAATATGCTAAAGTGTCAACACAAAGGTTGGTGAGTTCATAGGTTTATCATAAACAATGATTTTGATAATAATAATAGACTGATAATGCTAAAAATGAACATATATTTCATAGCATTATCCCTCAAGAAAGACAAGCTTTTAGTTGCAATTGTTTTATTTACAAGTGATATTCGTTTAAATATTAAAAGGTGAAGACAAAAGACAGATTCGACGATTTGAAGACGCAAACGACCAAAAAGCTAAAAAGTACAAAGTATAATCAAAGTGGTTCAAATTATTGATGAGAAACGTCTAAAAGTTACAAGAGTACGAGCCGAAAATGCAAAGTACAAGATATTAAATAGTACAAAATGACGTTCGAAAATCCAGAACCGGGACCAGAGTCAACTCTCAACGCGCGACGCAACGGACTAAAAATTACAAGTCAACTATGCACATAAATATAATATAATATATAAATAATTCTTAAAATTATATATATATTATATTTATTTATTAAAACCGTCGGCAAACTAGGAGACAAACGATTGTGAGCTGGATCCTTGCTCCATGTGATCGCATGGCCTAGAGGCCTAATTCCCATGCGATCGCATGGCCTACTTTTTCTGGCCACATTCCTATAAAAGGCAGTCTGGTGCTCGAGCTCAAAACACACCTTTTTCTATCCTCTCTATCTCTACGATATATATATATATATATATATATATATATATATATATATATATATATATATATATATATATATATATATAAAATTTATAATTTTAATTTTAATTTAAGATTAATAATAATAAGGGTATGTTAGCGAATGTTGTAAGTGTGTAAGTCGAAATTATGTCCGTGTAACGCTATGCTATTATTAATCATTGTAAGTTATGTTCAACCTTTTTAAATTAATGTCTCGTAGCTAAGTTATTATTATGCTTATTTAATGCCGAAATAATCGCGATGTTGGGCTAAAAAATTAAAGACGGGGTAATTGAGCTTTGTACCATAATTGGGGTTTGGACAAAAGAACGACACTTGTGGAAATTAGACTATGGGCTATTAATGGGCTTTATATTTGTTTATTTGAATGATAATTCGTTAATTTAATATAAAGATTTACAATTGGACGTATCTATAAATAACCATATACACTCGATCGGACACGATGGGCGGGATATTTATAAGTACTACTAATCGTTCATTTGACCGGACACGGGGATGAATTAATAGTTAATGGACTCATTAAAACAAGGGTAGATTACATGCAAGGACACTTGGTGTAATTGATAATAAAGTATTAAAACCTTATTACAGTTTAAGTCCCCAATTAGTTGGAATATTTGACTTCGAATATAAGGATAATTTGACGAGGACACTCGCACTTTATATTTATGACTGATGGACTGTTATGGACAAAAACCAGATGGACATATTGAATAATTCAGGACAAAGGACAATTAACCCATGGTAATAAATTAACACGTCAAACATCATGATTATGGAAGTTTAAATAAGCATAATTCCTTTATTTCATATTTCATCGCACTTTTATTTACTGTCATTTTATTTATTGCACTTTTTAATTATCGTACTTTTAATTATCGCAATTTTATTTATCGTCATTTTATTTATCGCACTTTTATTTATCGCAATTTCATTATCGTTATTTACTTTACGCTTTAAATTAAGTTATTTTTATTTTTTAATATTTTACATTAGGTTTTAACTGCGGCTAAAGTTTTAAAATCGACAAACCGATCATTAAACGATAAAAACCTCTTTTTATAATAATAATACTACTTATATATATATATATATATATATATATATATATATATATATATATATATATATATATATATATATATATATATATATATATATATACAAATATAGTTTTAAAAAAAATATAGCGTTAAACTTGGCTAGTTCCCTGTGGACGAACCAGACTTACTAAAAATTACACTACTGTACGATTAGGTACACTGCATATAAGTGTTGTAGCAAAGTTTAGGTATATCCACTCTATAAATAAATAAATAACTTGTGTAAAATTGTATCGTATTTAATAGTATTTCGTTGTAAAAATTAATAGTATTTTGTACCCCTTCGCTTTAACATCAAGTATTTTTGGCGCCGCCGCCGGGGAAAAACAACGCCGAAAGCTAAACGCTATAAAAAAAACAACGAAAAAAAAGATTTTTAATTTCTTTTTGTAGAAATACGTTTTAAATATCAAAAATATAAAAACAAGAAAAAGAAATATATATATATATATATATATATATATATATATATATATATATATATATATATATATATATATATATATATATATATATATATATATATATATATTACTATATATTTTTTTATGTTTTTTTTAAAAAAAAATTAAAAAAAGTTTGTATTTTCTTTTAGTTACAAAAAAAACTAATAAGTAGTTTTTAAAATATAAGTTTTTAATTTATTTTATATAAATATAAATATTTTATATAAAATTAAAAACAGAAAAAAAAAATAATAAGTAAAAGTATACGGCCTGGTACTGTAGCAGCCCAAGACCTGGCCTGATATCCGAAGCCATGCGATCGCATGAGGCTGTCTGACAGGTCTGATTCCAGTAATTATTACGATTTAGGGTTTAAATTAATAAATATTATTATTATTAAACCCTAATTAGGGTTAGTTATTTTATTAATTAGTTTTAATTTTATTTAATTTGTAATATTTAGTTTAAATTAGTTTTATTATTTATAAAATTAATACTTTTATAAAAATAATAATATAAAAATAATATTTTTATAAAAATTAGTAATTTTATCATTTTTTGTCTCTTTTTATAAATTGTATATTTTTATTATTTAGTACGTAATTTGCATTTTTATCGCTCGTAACTAGTTTTTAGATATAGTATTTTCCGTAGTTATTTTTATTTCTAGATTTTTAGGCTTTGCCGTAAAATCCCTTAAGTGCTTTTTCTTTAGACTAAGATTTAAGTGCTTTAGAATTTTGCGACGCCGTTTTATAAATTTTAGTACTTTTTAAGTTATTGCCGTTTTGGATATAGAATTCCTTTTAAGATTTAATACCTTTAGACGTAACTTTTTAATTCTTAGTTTTTAGACTTTTAAGTTTCGACGCGCTACGTTCTTTTTATTATTTTTTGACCTTTTATTTTTCGACATTTTCCGACGCGCTCTTTTTCTTTCTTATTTCTCGACGCTCTAGTTTTTGGGACATAGAATTTTCTATTTCTTCTCTAAAATTTCTTTAAAATTCGACGAAAAATTATTTTAAGCGATTAAATTGATAGGCATCCAAAATTTCTGGTTCGTAGTAATAGTTGGATTTGTTAGTGGCGAGTTGTGGGCTTCCGATTTAAAGGGTCCTGGCTACCTGCTGCATCTATTGGCTATTCGAAACGTGGGCAAAATCAGAAAAGTCTATTAATTTGATAACTTATATAATTTTTATCTTTATAACTAATAGGATATTCAGTGAATGCACCGAACAAAACATTCACCTCCTTTTATACGTTCACCACCTGTAACTCGATCAAGACATCTAGTAAATATTGTCACCGTTGATTTTTCTTTAGAATCGTCATCTAGTCGACCAAGTACTTCAATTCAAATTTCCGATAATCTATTTTTTGAACCCAACCTCACAATTGAGAATCCGGAGGATATTCAGGGACAATTCAGAGATCCTGAACCACTAATCATTCCTCCTGAACCACAAATCACTCATCTAGAAATTTTTGAGGAAGAAACTATTAAATCAGAATCCCTTAGTGATTCAGATTCAACAAATTCAATCATGGAGAATCTGGAACCTCTAAGTATGGAAGACCGAATGAGAGCTAAACGCACTGGACAAGGTCATGCAATTACTCAACCAGACATTAATGCGCCAGATTATGAAATCAAAGGACAAATCCCACACATGGTAACTAATCAATGTCAATTTAGTGGTGCGCCGAAGGAAGATTCAAATGAACATCTTCGAACCTTTAATAGGATCTGTACTCTATTTAAAATCCGAGAAGCGGAGGATGAACAGATCTATCTCATGTTATTTCCCTGGACTTTAAAGGGAGAAGCCAAAGATTGGTTAGAATCGTTACCTGAAGGGGCGATTGATACATGGGATGTTTTAGTTGAAAAATTTCTTAAACAACTCTTTCTGGCATCTAAAGCTGTGAGACTTCAAGGAGATATTGTTACGTTCACACAAAAGCCAAATGAAACTCTATATGAGGCGTGGACAAGATTTGGAAAGTTATTGAGAGGATGTCCGCAACATGGTTTAGACACTTATCAAATAGTACAAATATTCTACCAAGGATGCGACATCACTACAAGAAAAGACATCGATATAGCAGCTGGTGGTTCTATTATGAAGAAAACCGCAACTGAAGCTTACAAAATTATTGATAACACTGCTTCCCACTCACATGAGTGGCATCAAGAAAAAGATATCTTTAGATCATCTAAAGCGACTAGAGCCGATTCTAGCCATGACTTTGATTCCATTTCTGCAAAGATAGATGTTGTCGAGAGATGAATGGAAAAGATGACTAAAGATATTCACTCAATACGAATTAGTTGTGAGCAGTGTGGAGGACCACATTTGACAAAAGATTGTCTCAGTATTGAACAAACAATGGAACAGAGAGAGAATGTTTCATACATGAACCAAATGCCTGAAAATAATTATCAGAATAATTATCAACCACCAAGACCAATCTACAATCAAAACTAGAATTATAACCGAAATGTTCCATACAACAACCAACAAGGTCCTAGCAATCAACAAGTATCTAATAATACTTACAATCAGCAAAGACCTATTTTTCAAAATAAACCACCACAAACCGATGATAAAAAGCCAAATTTTGAAGATATGATGTCGAAGCTAGTTGAATCTCAAACGCAGTTTTTCACATCTCAGAAACAAACCAATGAAAAAAATGCTCAAGCATTTAGAAATCAACAAGCTTCTATTCAAAATTTAGAACAAGAAATAAGTAACCAAGCAAGGTTGATAGGTGAAAGGAAACCGAGAAGTCTACCTAGTGATACAAATGCTAACCCCCGAAATGAAACAGCTAAAGCCATTACCACGAGAAGTGGTATTACACTTAAACCACCTGAAATACCTGTAATTTCTGATAACTCTATTCCTACTCCACAAGAACCACAACCTGAGCAAGATAAGGAAAAAGAATCGGTAGTTGAAAAGGTTAATGAAGATAACACAGTTAAGGCTAAACCTTATGTTAAACCATGCCAACCACCACTTCCTTACCTAAGTAAAATGAGAAAAGAAAGACTTGAAGCCGAGCAATCTAAATTCTTAGATATGTTTAAACAAATAAATGTAAATCTTCCTTTCATTGATGTGATTTCAGGAATGCCAAGATATGCTAAATTCTTGAAAGATCTAATCACAAACAGAAAGAAAATGGAAGAACTCTCGGCTGTTACTATGAATGCTAATTGTTCTGCAGTACTGTTGAATAAGATACCAGAAAAATTATCAGATCCAAGAAGTTTCACAATTCCATGTTTTCTGGGTAGTCTTAGTTCAATAAAAGCATTGGCAGACTTAGGTGCTAGTATAAATTTAATGCCGTATTCACTATACGCTAAACTAGACCTTGGAGAATTGAAACCAACACGAATAAGCATACAACTAGCCGATCGATCAGTAAAATATCCTAGAGGGATAATGGATAACATGCTAGTTAAAGTTGGTACTTTAGTATTTCCAGTAGATTTTGTTATTCTGGACATGGAAGAAGATTCTCGAGTTCCTCTCATATTAGGAAGACCATTCTTAAACACGGCTAAAGTAATAATAGACGTGTTTGGTAAGAAACTGACCCTAAGTATAGAGGACGAGAGTGTTACCTTTTCAGTTAATAGAGCCATGCAACAACCGCAATCTGCAGATGATACATGCTATTATATTCAAACTATAGATTCACATGAAGAATTGTTAGAAGAATTACCAAAACTACAAGGAAAAGGAGAATGTTCTTTAGGAGAAGAAACTGAACCAATTGATGAAACTGAAATGTTAGCTACACTTATGGCTAATGAATATGAACCAACAACAGAAGAAATTCAAATGCTAAAAGAAGAACACAGATATCGATATAAATCATCGATAGAAGAACCACCGACATTAGAGTTAAAGCCGCTTCCAAACCATTTGGAATATGCTTATTTACATGGTGAATCTGAATTACCTGTAATAATATCGTCTTCTCTTACTGAAAATGAAAAATCTCAACTCATTTCTGTGCTAAAAGCTCATAAACCAGCTATTGCATGGAAGATTCATGACATTAAAGGAATAAGTCCTTCGTATTGCACACATAAAATCCTTATGGAAGAAGGTCATAAAACGTATGTGCAACGCCAACGAAGACTAAATCCTAATATGCAAGATGTTGTTAAGAAATAAATTATTAAACTGCTAGATGCAGGTTTAATTTATCCAATTTTTGATAGTCCATGGGTAAGCCCAGTTCAATGTGTACCTAAGAAGGGTGGCATGACTGTCATCACAAATGAAAAAATGAGCTTATTCCTACTAGGACTGTAACAGGATGGCGTGTTTGTATTGATTATAGAAAATTAAATGACACCACCAGAAAAGATCACTTTCCCTTACCTTTCATTGATCAAATGTTGGAAAGATTAGCCGAAAATAGTTACTATTGTTTTCTTGATGGTTTTTCCGGATATTTTCAAATTCCAATAGCACCCGAGGACCAAGAGAAAACCACATTCACGTGCCCTTATGGTACTTTTTCTTACAAACGCATGCCATTTGGACTTTGCAACGCCCCTGCAACCTTTCAAAGGTGCATGATGGCGATTTTTCATGACATGATAGAAGAATGCATGGAAGTTTTCATGGATGACTTTTCAGTCTTCGGTGATACTTTTGAAACATGTCTAGTCAATCTTGAACGAATGCTTATTAGATGCGAACAATTAAATCTTGTACTTAATTGGGAGAAATGTCATTTCATGGTTAAAAAGGGCATCGTTCTTGGTCATAAAATCTCAAAGGAAGGAATTAAAGTGGATAGAGCTAAAGTAGATGTAATTGCTAAACTTTCACATCCCACCAATGTTAGAGGAGTTAAGAGTTTTCTAGGGCATGCCGGTTTTTACCGACGTTTCATAAAATATTTTTCTAAAATTGCCACTCCTATGAATAAACTCCTAGAAAAGGATGCTCCATTCATCTTTTCAGATGAATGCATTAAATCTTTTAATATTCTTAAAGAAAAACTTACTAATGCGCCGATCATGATAACACCAAATTGGAATCTACCATTTGAACTCATGTGCGATGCAAGTGATTTTGCAATGGGAGCCGTTTTAGGACAAAGGATTGAAAAATGATTTCAACCTATTTATTACGCTAGTAAGACGTTACAAGGAGCACAAACGAACCACACAACTACTAAAAAAGAACTCCTTGCTATTGTCTTTGCTTTTGACAAATTTCGTTCATATCTCGTTCTAGCTAAAACGGTGGTCTATACCGACCATTCTGCTCTTAGATACCTATTTTCAAAACAAGATGCTAAACCACGATTAATCCGTTGGATCTTACTCTTACAAGAGTTCGATATTGAAATCCGAGATAAAAAGGGAGCAGAAAATCTCGCAGCTGATCATCTTTCTCGTCTTGAAAATCCCGAATAAGAAGTTCTAAATGAATCGGCTATACAAGATAACTTTCCTGATGAATATCTATTGAAGATAGATTATAATGAAATTCCATGGTTTGCAGACTATGCAAACTACTTAGTATGTGGATTCCTTGAAAAGGGATTGTCGTACCAAAAATGAAAGAAATTCTTTAGTGATATAAAACACTATTTCTGGGAAGATCCACATTTGTTTAAAAGTTTTCCCGATGGAATAATACGCCGATGTGTATTCGGAGATGAAGCTAGTCAAATCTTAAACCATTGTCACACAGGACCAACACGAGGGCATTATGGACCTCAACTCACAGCAAGAAAAGTTTATGACGCTGGATTCTATTGGCCTAAAATTTTCAAAGACGCACACCTTCTTTGCAAATCCTGTGATGCATGTCAAAGGGCCGAAAAAATAAGTCAACGTGATGAAATGCCACAAAATGTCATTCAAGTATGTGAAGTATTTGACATTTGGGGTATTGACTTTATGGGTCCATTTCCAAAATCTCATAATAATCTCTACATTCTCGTTGCCATTGATTATGTATCTAAATGGGCGGAAGCACAAGCTCTACCAACTAACGATGCACGAGTTGTAGTCAACTTTTTAAAACGTCTTTTTGCAAGGTTTGGACCATCGAAAGCTTTAATAAGTGATCGGGGTACTCATTTTTGTAATAATCAACTTGAGAAAGTTCTCAAAAGATATGAAGTAACTCATAAAATCTCAACCGCTTATCATCCACAAACAAGTGGACAAGTTGAAAATACGAACCGAGCATTAAAACGTATCCTAGAGAAAACCGTAGGATCAAATCCGAAGGAATGGTCCATGAAATTGGAGGATGCACTCTGGGCTTTTAGAACAGCCTACAAAACTCCAATTGGAACCACACCTTTTAAACTCGTTTACAGAAAAGCATGTCACCTTCCAGTAGAAATTGAGCACAAAGCATTTTGGGCTTTGAAGACATATAATCTTGATTTACATGAAGCCGGACGTCTACGGTTAAGTCAACTAAATGAATTAGAAGAATTAAGAGATGAAGCATATGAAAATTTGTTAATCTATAAAGAAAGAACGAAGAAATAGCGTGATAAAAGAATCAGAAGTTCAAAAGAATTTAAAGAAGGAGACAGAGTTCTTCTTTTCAATTCACGATTCAAGTTATTTCTTGGAAAATTGAAATCAAGATGGTCTGGACCATTCATAGTCAAAAGAGTTTCCCGTACGGAATAGTAGAATTAATAAACTCAAATGGGATTGAATTTAAGGTTAATGGTCACAGAGTTAAACATTACATAGATAGTACGATGGAAGTTGACAATGAAGTTAATCACAATTTCGACACCACAGCTAACTAAGTGTGGGGAGAATCAAGTCTTTTAAGGATAATAGTTATTTTTGTTAGAGTTAGATATTCTGTTTTCGTGTAGTTTCTGAGAATGGAATCCGAATGGTCTTTCCCTAGCAGACCCTAAAGAACTAGTCTTCTCCCTCCATTCTGAATTTTTATTTTTTTTAGGTTTTACGAGATGAAGAATTCCTTTGATCTGAACCATGGTCTACTGCTACACGCTATGATTACTAAACGTAATAATGACACACTCCCGAGTGACCTGGTGTCAGTAATAAGAGGCAAAATGGACGGAGTAAGAAAAGAACTCAGAAAAGATCATCATAAGATACATTTTGGTAAAGGAAAATCAAAATCTGCAACAAAAAAAAGAGCATGACACCTTGAAAGATGTCATAAATGCGGAAAATGGTCACATGAAGGTAAATGTTCGAACAATCAAACATATTCAAATACCGAATTTGTTACTCTATGCAGAGAAGGACCGTTTATATGTTTAGAAGAAAAGATATTGAAGAATCGAGGTTACGCTTATGTAGTTATGGAGAACCAAATCACACGACTCTCCTATGAGTCAGCTAAAGCAGGTCTCTGAGAATTCTATCTCATATGTAAGTATGTACAGTTTTTATTTTTATTTTATTGCTTTTAACCTTTTGATAATAAACGCTGAATCGTTCGCTATAAAGTATTAAATTGGTATTCAATAAAATTAGGTATGCGTAACCGAAATTATTGATATCATACAAAAATTTATTACATCACTGCGTAATTTACCGTTTATTCTTAAGGTATAAATATCTTTAATCAATCAACCCAAAATATTTCAAAAATTCGTCAGGAGTAAAACTAGGTTATGGAACCGAAATTACTTTACCGAAAAGACGGGCGTATATTTTTGATAATATTTGATTGATTAAAGTGGGATAAAAAGACCAAAAAGATTTTTAATTTTAATTTTTACCTTGTTTTTAAAATTAATATATAAATATTAAATTACTATTGTAAATCTTTTTAAATCAATATATTTAAGTTTTTAAATATTTTAAAAAATAAATTTTTTTTAATATAAGTTTGTATGTATAAAAATATTAATAATATGAATTTTTAATTTTATGTATTTTAAATTTAAGTTTGGTGTGAATTTAAAAAGAAAAATTTACTTTATTTCATTCAGTTAAAAATTTGATATCTAAAAATTCGTCGTGAGTTGAAAACTAGGTCGTTGAACCGAAATTGCTTTACCCGAGGGCGGGAGAACATGTATTATCATTATTTTTAATCTTATTGAATTAAAGTATGCCAAAACATTAAAAAACCCAAAAATCTTTGCTTTTAAGACAAATTTTTAAAATTTTATTGAGAGACGGACTAGGACAACGATCCGAAACGCCCTCATTCTAAAAGAAACAAATTTTTAAAATTTATTAAATTATGTTTTATTAGTTAAATGTTATGTAAAAAAAATAAAATACCTCATGCGATTCAAAACCATGCGGTCGCATGGCCTTGAAAAACTGGGCAGGTTACAAAAATTCAGTCGCCTGCTTCTGTCCACACAACACACACACAAAACACGAACACTCTCCAAAATTCTCTCAATTTTTCACCAAATTACTCCAAATTTCTCACAAAACTTCGCTACAATCATGCCTAGGTTTGGATTTTTTAACAAGAAGGTAAAAATTACACCCCTGAACTCTTAAATTTCCTAGTTTTTGTGATAATTACCAATATTTTACCTAATTTGATTTTGTTAATTTTTAGTGTAATTAGAGTTAAATTGGTAGTATATTATGCATGTATAACCTAGATTGATGCTATTTAACATGATTTGAAGCCAAAAACTTCAAAAATTTTAGAAATCTAGGGTTTGTGTTCTTGAGCAATTTGGGGCTTTTTGATATAAACAGGTTATGGCCGATTTTTGTCATGAATTATTGCTAAATTAAGTAGTGTAACATGTTTAGGTAGCTAAATGATCCAAACATTGATTCTAAACATGATTTTTGAGAATTAAAGTGGACTTTTTAAGTCTAAAATTCATGAACTTGATTAAATTGATGTAAATGCCATTTGAAACTTGTTTAATTGCTAGTAATGGTTATTTTAACATGTTATTTGAGTTGAATGCTTATGAACTTTGTAAAAAATTTCATATATGCTTATTTGAAAAAGTGTTGAATTGTTAAAATTATGAAATGTGTATAAGTTTAATTTTGATTGAACATGTTATTGTAATTGTTTCAAGTTGTTATTTTGCTAACACTAATGCATATTTGGATGCACAAATTTTGTGTTTAATGTATTTTGCAGAGAAATACCGATACTGATGGTGCATCATCATCATCTAGGCAACCTGCTCCGGAACCACAGCCAGAAATGCAATATGAGCCACAATATGAACCAGAACCTGAATAGGAGCAACAATAGAAACAACAACAACCACCTGATCAACACGTACCATATTATGATCCGCAACTAGAATATGTTAATGCCTACGTACAATTTTCGATTCATCCAATAATAGAACACCCAACGATTCATGAAGAACAGTTGCATCCCAATTTGAGATTTGATCGAAGCTGGAGAGATTACCCGACGTACCAAAGTAATAAATTTAAACTAGTAACGAAAAATGTAGAAGTACCGAGGGTAATCGATTGGGAGCCTTTGGAAAGGGTCCAACTAGCTAACTCAGTTAGACAGCATCTTATTCAAAGGTATGGCAGCTCTTCTTTTTCCGATTGGGAACGTTTATTCACCATTCATAGGCCTGTATATAAGGAATGGTGTGTTGAGCTTATGAGTACTATAGTGTTAAATACGGATGTAGTTAGGTTAGATGATAGAAGTTTTCTTAGATTTTTACTTGGCCGTAGGATGTATAGGATGTCCATGCTGGACATGGCCAGGGCTTTACAGATTTACACTCCTGGTGAATTACTACTACCTGATTGTACAAATTTGATTTATCATGGTGAAAGGGTAGATAGGAATTTTGACGCGGACACCGTCTGGAGGCGTATGTCAAATTATAATGTTTTTACGCTGGGAGGAAGACACTCCTATTTAGATATTAACAAAGTAGAGCTTCGTGTTATACATAGATTTTTAGCTAATTCGATTACACAAAGAGGTAAAAACAAGGAGAAGATGACCTTACATGATTTATTTTACCTTAAGTGTATTCGAAACACTAGAAGCGTTATTAATATCCCCTACTGTGTTGGTTTTTATCTGTCCAAAATGGTGGCAGGAATACAGGACGGGGGAGTAATAGGAGGAGGTATTTTTGTTACTCTCATTGGAGAGTATTTGGATGTAGATAGGGATCAAGGGGGTCCACTGATGGTGTGTAGGGAACAGGTTGATACTTTAGGATTGAAGGTCTATCAGGGTGCAAAGGTATTAAAAAGCATACGCAATCAGGCAGTACCATATGATGATCGTCATCCACAGGTAGAGAGAGGTTCAGATGAGGAAATGGAGGAAGCGGATGACATTAGGGATGTCATTAGGGAGGCTGTTACTGACGTTTATCAGCGTATAGATGAGGTAGAAATGACAAGCGAGGCTAGATATAGTCGGTTCGAGCAGTGGCACGCCGAGAATGTGTACGACCATTCCAGGCAACGACAGCATGATAGATGGCACTATCATCAGCATCAGATCATGAGCCAGCTATCACCTCAGGTACCAAATAACTACGTACCGACCCGACCTGCTTACTATCCTCCACACCAGCCCGATATGCGACCACCATTTAATCTCTACGACCCTAACCAGGCCTATCAGTACACCTATAACCAACCATGGAACCCGACCGACGACATGAACTGGAACCCCTATCCAGATTGATACAGTTCCCGTTGGTGATTTCTATGATTTTTATCTTTTATTATTTTTATTTACTTATGTTTAAAACATATAATATTGTGATACTTTTAATGTAATGTTTAATATTTTTATTATTTTGTACTAATATTTCATATTTGATTTGAAAGTGGGATGTTAAGTCCCATTTCAAATTACCATGCATGTTATTATTTGTATGTATGTATATTGTCAATTGTACACAACAGGGTAAAACAGCGCATTTTCAAAAACTGGCATTAAGTTCAGCAAAAGCTAATAATTTTGACGACAAAACGAAAAACAAATGTGATGTAACAACAAGACGAAATGAATAAATGATGTGCACCATTTATCATTCAACAAACAAACGCCAATATGTTTGGAAACTTTGGTAAAATTTAATCATTTTTCTACGCTAATCACCCTCAATAATTTAAATTGTTGCTGATTTCTTGCAAATGAGGGCATTGCAAGATCTTATGTGTGGGAAGGGGTTAAATTCTTTCGGATTTTTAAAATTTTAATCTAAACACTTGGTTACAATTAAAAAATACTAGTAGCGCAGTAGTTGTATTAGAATCTAGTGCTCTCTGATAATAAAGAACAGCCCTAGTCTTATATACTGACTATCCAATTCTAGTAAAAATTTTCAAAATTTTCAAATAAATGAATTCAGAATCATGTTTATACATATTTATGAACGATAAAACTAGGTGTTAACACCGAAATTATTGTTACCTCGGAAAGGACATAAATTGATAAACAACCTAAAATATTAGAATTCATTTAAAATTGAATAGAGGAAAATAAAAAGGCAAAGAAAGGAAAATAAAAGCCAAGTGTGGGAAAAATTTACCAAGTTCTTTAAAACATATATTACATATTTTGTACAAGCTTATTAAAGATACTTTTGATTTGGACAATTTTATCAGTTTTACCCAATTTCTTATAATATATTTAAAAGAAATGTGCCACTTGATTTAAAAGGAAGTAAAGTCTTCCGAGAAAAAGATACGCGCTTCTTGATTTAGGTCAGGAAGTTGTCGTCCAGACCAGTTGTAGAGTCTACG
The DNA here is from genome assembly GCF_046630445.1 of Rutidosis leptorrhynchoides. Classification (NCBI taxonomy): domain Eukaryota; kingdom Viridiplantae; phylum Streptophyta; class Magnoliopsida; order Asterales; family Asteraceae; genus Rutidosis; species Rutidosis leptorrhynchoides. Next base: position 647,861,393 of record NC_092335.1, read on the forward strand.
AAAAACCTTGAAAAGTTTTCTCGAAAATCAGCTGGAAATCCACTGACCTCAGCATCAAACAGGGTCGACAAGTGGTCAGACTTATCCTAACCATGAGAGGATCTGTCTCGTATAATGGGGGGGGGCACCGTGCAAATTAGCTTATAAGACTAATGAATCAGATCCCCAGAAAGGATAATCTCCTTAAAGATCAAAAATCGGCTTTTAAGACTGATATTACTCAATCCTTGAGATTGACCTTAAAGATTGAGAATTACAAACTCATGGAATTCAATGATATCTAAACTCGAGCTTGAACGAGAAAATATTTTGATCAAATTACAAACCGATTTGTTTTCTGAAAACCCATTTTCAATGCGTTCATTACCATTGAACGTAAAATCCTAGGAATTCACCTGGAATTCATTAGGTCACCTGAACCAAATCGGGTGTCAACCTTAAGAACGGTGGTTGCATAGCATGGTCAAAGACAGGACCTTGTGCCAGACCAAAAAACTATAGGTGATCTTTACTATTGCTCCTACAAAGGATAGTAATTGCATCCGACACGTTATAGACCATAATCAAAAGCATGTCACGGGACATTGCCTTAACAGTTGCTTGTTCAACACTTTCCTTTACAACCGGACGGTAGTTTACCGAAAGGTAATATACGGAACAAGTAAACTGGATGTGTTGCTTTCCTAATACAAGGTTACCAAGTGGGTGACACAAAACCATAAGTTTTGAGCTAAAATTTTCAAATCTGAAACCCACAAAACCCACAAAAACAATTTGCAAACACCGGTGAAGGGTTATTCCGGAAAACTTATCTAGGGTAAAAGCTAGATTGAATTTTCAAAAAGATCAAATGTTTTCATAAAGATCCAATTTCCTTAAAGGATCTAAATTTTCATAGTCATGTGGGACTGTAAACCACAATGTTACTACCATTGTTCATACCGCCGTATTAAAATCACGGATGTATAAAGTGTGAAGAATAAAGAAGTGATTCTAGTATTTTTATTTCAAGACTATATTGCTTAAGGACAAGCAACGCTCAAGTGTGGGAATATTTGATAATGCTAAAAACGAACATATATTTCATAGCATTATGAAACAACCCAACCCGTATTAAAACCGGCCCATAAAAATTTTTCCTTTTAATACGCGTTAAATAATACTTTAGGTCCCGTTACACATATTCCAAAACGTATTTGTTATCAAAGTAAGTTCATCGAACTTAAAACATACATTAATGATTTAAACTCCTTAATACAATGGTTCATTAATTAAATCGTAAACCGGTTATAATCATTATGACCCGACTAGTTACGTTTACACAAAACCGAGCATGGTGATTTGGGACTACGCTACCCAAATCCTAATCGAGTCCAAAAGCAAGATCTTCTAAAGCAACCTAGCCGAGATCTCTAATTCCCAAGCTTACCCGAGCCGCCAAGCATGCGAACCTATAAAAATATCAACAACGAGAGGGTAAGCTAACGCTTAGTGAGTGAGAATATACTACATACATATATATGCATAAAATGGACACGCCACAAAATAGCAAATACCGCATACCGGAGCATCTAAACATAAAGGCAAGCTAGTCTAAGCATACCGTAAGATCACTAAGCAATGAGCTAAAGATACATCAACAAAATATAAGTTTGCCAACAACGATGTGAACAATGCCAATAAGCTACACCCGGAGGGTTAGCTACAACACGACAATACAACATTATATGTATACAATATATATGTATATATATGTATATATCTCTCGAATAACATAATTTGCTTATGCTTACAACACAATAACCATGGTTAACCAATCGTACAAGGGAACGATACTCGTAAGAGACCGTCGGAGTTCGTAACATCCATTAGCGTTACTTAAACACCGCGTAATCACTAATCCCCCGGGTGATGTCTTAAACACCGCGACTAATTCACCCCCATGACAATGTGGCGTCTTAAACACCGCGACGAATCCACACGTCAATCAAAATAATGAGTGGTGTCTTGAACACCGCGACAATTCCACTCCCATGACAATGTGGTGTCTTAACCACCGCGACAGTACCACATGCCAATCAAACAATGAGTAGTGTCTTAAACACCGCGACACTACTACTCGTTACTTAGAATGTGGTGTCTTGAACACCGCGACAATACCACATTCATACTACACAAATAAATACATTATATACGTACACGCATAATTATTCCACTCACAATATTAACCCTTCGCCATTGGGGTTATATAATCCACATCACACGCCCATGTGATAGAGTACACGCAAGGTGTGCACCTCGTCAAAGATGGTCAACTAAAACGCACAACCGTGCCAATTGGACCTACACACAAGTCCATCAATCCACCTATATGTGAAGTGAGCTCTATAACCGAGAACCACTTCACCCGACCCGCACCCATCCTACACATACATATGCATATAGGATATTAACACTCACCTTAAGCCTTGATGAATGCAACCAAGTAATCCGCAACTCGTCAATGGAAAGTACCTATTCCATTATCACAAATTCAACAACACACTTAGTGCAAATTCGACCCAAATGTAATTCCAAGTACAAACCGCGCCCAAACTAACCAATAATTACTAACACGGGTGAAAATGGTCCTAATATGCCAAGTAAACCCAAACACAAGTGTTAAACACATGTCTCACCCATTTTGACACCAAAACCCTAATTTTGACCCATTAAGTCAAAATCTCACCGTTTACAAGTCTTGACCCCAAAACACATTTAACTCGGTTTAATACTTCAACTTAATCCATTTTAAGTTTATAAACCTTAATAAATCAACAATCGGGTCAAAATCATCACCAAACCCTAATTTTGGCTCTAGTCAAAATTAGTCAACTCCAAGAACCCTAAATGTCCCCAAAACCTCAATAATCACTAATACTAGTGATTATACACCATTTACAAGTCTTACAAGCATGAACTTGCACACCAAACCCAAAACCCGACATTAACAACAATAAACCCGAATCTTGGTGTTAACCTTCAATTAACAACTAAATGGGTTTCACCTATGAATCATACAATCAAAAGCCCTAAACTTGAATGATGAACACGAAAATGAATTTCGGAGTTAGAGCTTACCACTAGTATCACCGTGTAGCTAAGAACGAGGAGAACACACTTGTCAACTACGTCAAGGATCAACTCCCGATCCTTCCTTTCCAAAAATCCTTTTGAAATCAAATGGGTGTTTGAGTTTGAGAGGAAAAATGAAAAGAAAAGGGAAATTAAAATGAGAAATGAAATGAATGGATGAGGTTAAATCCTCAAATCTGGCTCAAACGCGAAAAGACCAAATTGCCCTTGAACTTCATTTAAATTTACAAGAATCTGGTGCCAGTTCGCACCATTCGCCGCGCCGCGGCCTAATTCGTCACGCCGCGACGATTGCCTCGAACTGGTGACTTTGTTAACAAGCTTTCTGATCTGGATTTATTCGAAACGCCTCGCCGCGGCTCCCTTTGTCGCGCCGCGACACCCAACGTGGCCTGACACATTTTCTCGCATACAAGACTTTAACACCCAAACATGTATCGAACCCTTCATACGCCTGTCGTACATACACAATACACCTATAAATCATGTACGGGGAAAAACGGGGTGTTACAACTCTCCTCCACTTAGACTCGATCACGTCCTCGTGATCCTTGTCATTTAACCAAACGGACCACACTTCACGGTCCTCAAACATAAGTCCAAACCGACTTTCCTAAGCAATTCTTCCCACTGAATTGCCTTTAACAACTAAATCGTCACCCGCGATTTATCAAATCCACAATCCGAGCACTAAAACCATGCTCATTCCCTAACATCGGGAAAACTCAACCAATCTCGTACAGAGATATCAACCCCTTAGCGTACCCTTACCGAGTACAACGCTAAAAGCAACCAAGTCTCAACCTAAGGTCAATAATCCGAAACGATGAAGACCGAACCAACGAATCCTGACGGATAACACCAATCACTAAACATCCCTTGTAGTGCGCAATACGATCAATACGCAACTACCATAACATCATAATCAAAAGGCTAAAACCGATAGCGCCCAAAACGACTATTGAAACGCCAAATCCAAAGGTGTACAAAATCGACTATCGTCACACCCGTAACAACACGTGAGCGAAACACGGCTATCGCATCACTAATCATACCACATGGTCCTCGCAACCCCACCATCGGCGTATAAAGACACCCGATCGATCACACAACACGGTCCTTACGACCACACCATTGGTGTATAAAACAACCAACAGATCAACATCACGGTCCTTACGACCCCACCATCGGTGTATAAAACAACCGACAGATCACACAACACGAAGGCTGGCCGAAAACACACGCGCCTTAGTGAATCCGAACTACACGCGATTCACTACCATGATGAAGTCAGCGAACCCGAATATCATGCTTCACCAATCAATAATCCCATGATGAAGTCAGCGGACTCCGAAAGTCATGCTTCACCAATATAACACCTCGCTCATGATGAAGTCAGCGAACCTCGAAGGTCATGCTCCACCAATCGCATACTCCCATGATGAAGTCAGGGGACCCTAAAGGTCATGCTTCATCAATCACCAATACCATGATGAAGTCAGCGGACCCGAAAGTCATGCTTCATCAATCAACGTCCTTTTGGCCTCGAACGACGAGTAGCGTAACATCGCGCTCTGCTACGCCATAGTGAATCCTAACGGATACCACTAACCATTCACATACACGAGCAAGAACCACCTATATCAAACATAGGCACAAAACAATTATTCTCTAGAAGAGAATCCGACACACACCTCCCTTAACCGGAGGATTTCACCTTGCTCGCCAAACACGTCCATTATCCCTCAATCGAGATTTACCACATTACCACCTCGGTGATAATTCAAATCCAAACCATAAGTACAATTTATCCGAAATTGTAATCTACCACAAATCGACCAAAATCAGGTCTCGACAACATTTTCCGGATCTACCAAAAGCATCATCCGAAATCTCACACTAAAACTTCCTCGTGCGGGAGTGTAACTCCCCCATTTGGAACTACGTCCCATATCCACAACTCGTACAACCATACAATGCTACCTAAGGTAGAATTTACAAAGATTGGGCTCACACGACCCGTCACCATATCTTGCTCCAGCCTTGAGCACACAAAGGATTTCAATCAATCCTTAAACACTTCGAGCAAAAAGTGTACCACAATTACACAAACCATACCTTCGCAATCATCCAATTGCTTTAGTTTGTCATATTCCACCTAGTCACTCATGTACCTAAGGATTTCACTTCGGTACCCTAAGTACAATGTAACCGCAACATAATCGGAGTCGAACACCACGCTAGTAGGTATAAAAGAGGCACCTAATGTCGCGTCATAAAGACTCCATTACCAACATACATCGAGATTCAAAACACTCGATCTCAAGGGTTTCAGCCCACCCGTCGAACCTCACGGTTCATCGTCCTCAACACAAAAGCGAACACGCGCTTAACAACCGAACACCAACCCATTTCCATGGCTTGGTAGAAACATTTTACAAATATCAAGGAATGCTTGGTTACACCAAGTCTTACGCCCTTCGCCCGTCAATCAAAACGTCGTCATAGGGTACTTCCATTAGGAACGTCACCCATATCAATAACATGCACAACACAATGCATTTAATAAACTCAACTTCAAACGGCACTTAATAAATAATCAAAAGACATATTTATTAAAATGAAACGTACCTTAACGTCTCCTTGCCGCCCCCATCCCCGCTAACTTGGGACATTCCGACTTACGATGTCCTTCTTCTTGGCAATTGAAGCACACCATGCCATCGCCTTTTGGTACCGAACATTCCCACGACTTGTGACCCCTTATGCCACAATTGTAACATCTAGACGCACTAGGATCCAATATACCCGTCCGTGTACCACCCGTGCTCACACTCGGACCCTTAGTCCTCTTACTCGGAGCACCATGCGAAACAACCCTTCTCTCGCTCGAAGGTTCACCCTTCTTTGATCATGAATACGACTCGAAACCTCTAGCCACGGCGAATAATTCCGCAAACGATTTCGCGTGACCCCGGCTAATCTTATTCTTCAAGTCATCATTCAAGCTTCGATAGAAATCCTCCATCAACAACCGATCATTCCCTAAATACTCCGGGCAAAAATGAGTCTTCGCCATAAAGGTCGTCTTGAGAGTATTCAAATCCATAGATCCCTGTTGCAAGTTTCGCAACTCATCACACAATTCCGACAAGTCGGCCGAAGTCCGGAACTCCTCGAAGAATTCCTTCTTAAAATCGTCCCACGATAATGCCATAAACGGCTCACCACCGACAAGATCAATCTTACCATCCAACCAATCCTTCGCCCTACCCCGCAATAAACTAGTAGCGAGTCTTGTCTTTTTCTCGGGAGGGCATTCAATAGTACGAAAACACCCTTCAACATCCGAGATCCAAGTTGTGCTTACTAAAGGATCCGGTTTCCCGTCATACATCGGAGGTTTAGTCCTCATGAAGCTCTTAAGACAATGCTCCATTTCTCCACCATTTCGAAATTCGGAATACTTCCTATCCATTTCTTCTCGAAACGCACTCATTTGCTCCGCAACGGCGGCCACAACTCTAGCGTTAAACTCAGCGTCTTTCATCTCGATCCCATTTCCCGTCGCCATTCTAAGGAATGCAAAGCGGTTAGACCACGAACGTGTAAATCACACGCACAACACCGCCCCATCTTGCTAAACATTTGTCGTATATCACTTGCTAGACACGATTTGCACCCGTAATAAGGTTTGCAAGTCCTTATTACGCATACACGCTGTATCGGCTCGTTAGTACAACAACCGTCTCGCTCGATGATATATGCAAACACAAACAAAATTCTACGCGATATAAACACACGCTAGAATTATTATCACATCACAATAGCATATTAATAATATTCGCATTACTAATATAAACGTTAGTCAACCTATAAACAAGGCACTAGCTAGAACCCATTCCGACCCGTACTCCTACAAGTCCCGCAACAAATTAAGCACACACAAAAGTCTAAGTCTAGGCACCTATCTCAAGTCACCTAAATCCCTTAGACCATGCTCTGATACCACTTGAAACAACCCAACCCGTATTAAAACCGGCCCATAAAATTTTTTCCTTTTAATACGCGTTAAATAATACTTTAGGTCCCGTTACACATATTCCAAAACGTATTTGTTCTCAAAGTAAGTTCATCGAACTTAAAACATACATTAATGATTTAAACTCCTTAATACAATGGTTCATTAATTAAATCGTAAACCGGTTATAATCATTATGACCCGACTAGTTACGTTTACACAAAACCGAGCATGGTGATTTGGGACTACGCTACCCAAATCCTAATCGAGTCCAAAAGCAAGATCTTCTAAAGCAACCTAGCCGAGATCTCTAATTCCCAAGCTTACCCGAGCCGCCAAGCATGCGAACCTATAAAAATATCAACAACGAGAGGGTAAGCTAACGCTTAGTGAGTGAGAATATACTACATACATATATATGCATAAAATGGACACGCCACAAAATAGCAAATACCGCATACTGGAGCATCTAAACATAAAGGCAAGCTAGTCTAAGCATACCGTAAGATCACTAAGCAATGAGCTAAAGATACATCAACAAAATATAAGTTTGCCAACAACGATGTGAACAATGCCAATAAGCTACACCCGGAGGGTTAGCTACAACACGACAATACAACATTATATGTATACAATATATATGTATATATATGTATATATCTCTCGAATAACATAATTTGCTTACGCTTACAACACAATAACCATGGTTAACCAATCGTACAAGGGAACGATACTCGTAAGAGACCGTCGGAGTTCGTAACATCCATTAGCGTTACTTAAACACCGCGTAATCACTAATCCCCCGGGTGATGTCTTAAACACCGCGACTAATTCACCCCCATGACAATGTGGCGTCTTAAACACCGAGACGAATCCACACGTCAATCAAAATAATGAGTGGTGTCTTGAACACCGCGACAATTCCACTCCCATGACAATGTGGTGTCTTAACCACCGCGACAGTACCACATGCCAATCAAACAATGAGTAGTGTCTTAAACACCGCGACACTAGTACTCATTACTTAGAATGTGGTGTCTTGAACACCGCGACAATACCACATTCATACTACACAAATAAATACATTATATACGTACACGCATAATTATTCCACTCACAATATTAACCCTTCGCCATTGGGGTTATATAATCCACATCACACGCCCATGTGATAGAGTACACGCAAGGTGTGCACCTCGTCAAAGATGGTCAACTAAAACGCACAACCGTGCCAATTGGACCTACACACAAGTCCATCAATCCACCTATATGTGAAGTGAGCTCTATAACCGAGAACCATTTCACCCGACCCGCACCCATCCTACACATACATATGCATATAGGATATTAACACTCACCTTAAGCCTTGATGAATGCAACCAAGTAATCCGCAACTCGTCAATGGAAAGTACCTATTCCATTATCACAAATTCAACAACACACTTAGATTGGATTTACAAACCAACCCAATTTGACACTTAGTGCAAATTCGACCCAAATGTAATTTCAAGTACAAACCGCGCCCAAACTAACCAATAATTACTAACACGGGTGAAAATGGTCCTAATATGCCAAGTAAACCCAAACACAAGTGTTAAACACATGTCTCACCCATTTTGACACCAAAACCCTAATTTTGACCCATTAAGTCAAAATCTCACCGTTTACAAGTCTTGACACCAAAACACATTTAACTCGGTTTAATACTTCAACTTAATCCATTTTAAGTTTATAAACCTTAATAAATCAACAATTGGGTCAAAATCATCACCAAACCCTAATTTTGGCTCTAGTCAAAATTAGTCAACTCCAAGAACCCTAAATGTCCCCAAAACCTCAATAATCACTAATACTAGTGATTATACACCATTTACAAGTCTTACAAGCATGAACTTGCACACCAAACCCAAAACCCGACATTAACAACAATAAACCCGAATCTTGGTGTTAACCTTCAATTAACAACTAAATGGGTTTCACCTATGAATCATACAATCAAAAGCCCTAAACTTGAATGATGAACACGAAAATGAATTTCGGAGTTAGAGCTTACCACTAGTATCACCGTGTAGCTAAGAACGAGGAGAACACACTTGTCAACTACGCCAAGGATCAACTCCCGATCCTTCCTTTCCAAAAATCCTTTTGAAATCAAATGGGTGTTTGAGTTTGAGAGGAAAAATGAAAAGAAAAGGGAAATTAAAATGAGAAATGAAATGAATGGATGAGGTTAAATCCTCAAATCTGGCTCAAACGCGAAAACAACAAATTGCCCTTGAACTTCATTTAAATTTACAAGAATCTGGTGCCAGTTCGCACCATTCGCCGCGCCGCGGCCTAATTCGTCGCGCCGCGACGATTGCCTCGAACTGGTGACTTTGTTAACAAGCTTTCTGATCTGGATTTATTCGAAACGCCGCGCCGCGGCTCCCTTTGTCGCGCCGCGACACCCAACGTGGCCTGACACATTTTCTCGCATACAAGACTTTAACACCCAAACATGTATCGAACCCTTCATACGCCTGTCGTACATACACAATACACCTATAAATCATGTACGAGGAAAAACGGGGTGTTACAACTCTCCCCCACTTAGACTCGATCACGTCCTCGTGAACCTTGTCATTTAACCAAACGGACCACACTTCACGGTCCTCAAACATAAGTCCAAACCGACTTTCCTAAGCAATTCTTCCCACTGAATTGCCTTTAACAACTAAATCGTCACCCGCGATTTATCAAATCCACAATCCGAGCACTAAAACCATGCTCATTCCCTAACATCGGGAAAACTCAACCAATCTCGTACAGAGATATCAACCCCTTAGCGTACCCTTACCGAGTACAACGCTAAAAGCAACCAAGTCTCAACCTAAGGTCAACAATCCGAAACGATGAAGACCGAACCAACGAATCCTGACGGATAACACCAATCACTAAACATCCCTTGTAGTGCGCAATACGATCAATACGCAACTACCGTAACATCATAATCAAAAGGCTAAAACCGATAGCGCCCAAAACGACTATGAAAACGCCAAATCCAAAGGTGTACAAAATCGACTATCGTCACACCCGTAACAACACGTGAGCGAAACACGGCTATCGCATCACTAATCATACCACATGGTCCTCGCGACCCCACATTCGAAACGCCGCGCCGCGGCTCCCTTTGTCGCGCCGCGACACCCAACGTGGCCTGACACATTTTCTCGCATACAAGACTTTAACACCCAAACATGTATCGAACCCTTCATACGCCTGTCGTACATACACAATACACCTATAAATCATGTACGGGGAAAAACGGGGTGTTACACATTATCTGTCAAGAAAGACAAGCTTTTAGTTGCAATTGTTTTATTTACAAGTGATATTCGTTTAAATATTAAAAGGTGAAGACAAAAGACAGATTCGACGATTTGAAGACGCAAACGACCAAAAAGCTAAAAAGTACAAAGTACAATCAAAGTGGTTCAAATTATTGATGAGAAACGTCTAAAAGTTACAAGAGTACGAGCCGCAAAACGCAAAGTACAAGATATTAAATAGTACGAAAGGACGTTCGAAAATCCGGAACCGGGACCAGAGTCAACTCTCAACGCGCGACGCAACGGACTAAAAATTACAAGTCAACTATGCACATAAATATAATATAATATATAAATAATTCTTAAAATTATATATATATTATATTTATTTATTAAAACCGTCAGCAAACTAGGAGACAAACGATTGTGAGCTGGATCCTTGCTCCATGCGATCGCATGGCCTGGAGGCCTAATTCTCATGCGATCGCATGACCTACTTTTTCTGGCCACATTCCTATAAAAGGCAGTCTGGTGCTCGAGCTCAAAACACACCTTTTTCTATCCTCTCTATCTCTACGATATATATATATATATATATATATATATATATATATATATATATATATATATATATATATATATATATATATATATATATATATAATTTATAATTTTAATTTTAATTTAAGATTAATAATAATAAGGGTATGTTAGCAAATGTTGTAAGTGTGTAAGTCAAAATTCTGTCCGTCTAACGCTACGCTATTATTAATCATTGTAAGTTATGTTCAACCTTTTTAAATTAATGTCTCGTAGCTAAGTAATTATTATGCTTATTTAATGCCGAAATAATCGTGATGTTGGGCTAAAAAATTAAAGACGGGGTAATTGAGCTTTGTACCATAATTGGGGTTTGGACAAAAGAACGACACTTGTGAAAATTAGACTATGAGCTATTAATGGGCTTTATATTTGTTTATTTGAATGATAATTCGTTAATTTAATATAAAGATTTACAATTGGACGTACCTATAAATAACCATATACACTCGATCGGACACGATGGGCGGGATATTTATAAGTACTAATAATCGTTCATTTGACCGGACACGGGGATGAATTAATAGTTAATGGACTCATTAAAACAAGGGTAGATTACATGCAAGGACACTTGGTGTAATTGATAATAAAGTATTAAAACCTTATTACAGTTTAAGTCCCCAATTAGTTAGAATATTTGACTTCGGATATAAGGATAATTTGACGAGGACACTCGCACTTTATATTTATGACTGATGGACTGTTATGGACAAAAACCAGATGGACATATTGAATAATTCAGGACAAAGGACAATTAACCCATGGTAATAAATTAACACGTCAAGCATCATGATTATGGAAGTTTAAATAAGCATAATTCCTTTATTTCATATTTCATTGCACTTTTATTTACTGTCATTTTACTTATTACACTTTTTAATTATCGTACTTTAATTATCGCAATTTTATTTATCGTCATTTTATTTATCGCACTTTTATTTATCGCAATTTCATTATCGTTATTTACTTTACGCTTTAAATTAAGTTATTTTTATTTTTTAATATTTTACATTAGGTTTTAACTGCGGCTAAAGTTTTAAAATCGACAAACCGGTCATTAAACGGTAAAAACCCCCTTTTATAATAATAATACTACTTATTTATATATATATATATATATATATATATATATATATATATATATATATATATATATATATATATATACATACATACAAATATAGTTATAAAAAAATATAGCGTTAAACTTGGCTAGTTCCCTGTGGACGAACCGGAATTACTAAAAACTACACTACTGTACGATTAGGTACACTGTCTATAAGTGTTGTAGCAAGGTTTAGGTATATCCACTCTATAAATAAATAAATAACTTGTGTAAAATTGTATCGTATTTAATAGTATTTCGTTGTAAAAATTAATAGTATTTTGTACCCCTTCGCTTTAACATCATAGACCACAAAATTTCAGTTTTCATAAATATCCGTACACCGCAGTGTAGTAAAAAGATTCTACAACCATGGGCACCCAGTAACCAGCCTTAACAATAATAATGATGAATACCCCTGATGTATAAGAATATTTGCACCGAATCAAGTGCGTTCCGTTAACTTCGAAGTACTAAACACCCGCCCACTAGCTCTAATGTCTAGTGCAGCATCCTGGGTGGGGATGTTAAACCCGATAGATCTATCTTTAGGATTCGCGCCTACCAGTTCATAAATCAATAGATTAATGTTATCAAGCTCGGAGAATATTTGTGATTCTAACCCACATAGAATTAAGTTTAGTACTTGTGTCTATTTTGTAAAATCGTTATAAACCATTGCATGTATTCTTACCCCAAATATATATATATATATATATATATATATATATATATATATATATATATATATATATATATATATATATATATAAAGGGAGTCTATAAAACTCACTTATAATGAACTTTATAAAATCATAAAGCATAGTAATACATAAAACATGTATTAAAAATATCAAGCATATATTCTCACCCCAAAAATCAAAAACAGTAAAAAGGGGCTATGAAACTCACTATACAATATTCGTAGAAAAATATTATGCAACGTTAGTGAACAAATGCACAGTTGACCACGAATTCACGAACCTAGATCAAGAATATATATACCAAGATATATCAACAAATAAAACAAGTTTATATAGTAGTTATATAATACTTATATAATATATTTTTTTTAACATTTTTAAGTTGGTAGTCCAAGTCATAATGTCCAAAATAGTCTAATATGTAATCTTAGAATTAATCACGAGATGTTTTATACTTATTGTTGTAGACTCAATCATGATCCATTGTATACGTATTGTATACATGTTGTCTTATGATTTGTCCGAACGTATTGTATACGTGTTGTCTTAACTAATCACGACTATATTATATTGTCTCAGAATTAACCAAGACTGGTATATTCTATATTTCTATAAGGAATAAGTCATGACATGTATAAATACATGTAGGATATAGGAAAAGTTAGCTAGGATATGGTTAGTATAGTTTTTATGTAGTTAAAACTGTAACTAAAAGTCATCATTCCTAACCAATATTGTTTTGCCCATAAATTCTTCATTACAAATCGGTTTTGAGTGATTCAAGTTGCTAAAGTTTTCTAATGATCTCTATTTTTCAATACTAAACTGAAAAAGTATTGGTTTATTATAACAACCCTCAAATTTCCATTCTGATTTGACTAAATTGCCCCTAGGGTTTTCGCTGCATTCTCTGTGTGTTAAATATCTAGAGTTGTTATTTGAAACACAATTAATACGAAACAAATCAACGTTGACCTAACGTTACTTTACTCAACAACACATTTTAATTAAATTTATATTATTATATGTAACTTTAGTTAATAGTATTATATGAATTAAAATGTATATATAACCGTGTACGATACAAAAATATATATTATATTATTTAAATATTTGTGGCACGTTTATAAAATGTAAAATTATAAGGTAAATTAATTAATTATATGATAAATTGTTATATATAAATAAAAAACGAAATTAATATAAATAAATATTTAATTTTGGTAATAATAATAATATAAATTAAATAATTATTTAATATAGAATATTCTTTTTTTTCTAGATTATTTATTTATGAAATTTATACATGTATTAATCTAAAAAGATATTTCTTTGAGAACATGTTTGTGAACCTAGACATTTTTTCTAACCAAATACATTTACTTGGAGAATAAAACAAATTGGCCATTTTTATAAAAGATTTATTTTTTATTACTTAAATTATTTAACTTATTTTTTAAAGTAATTTTTCCCTATAAATACCAAGCTAAGCCTCATAATTTTTTTTCTCATAAATCCTTGGAGTCTCTCTCAAAACCCTAAATTTATTTTGTAAGTTTTCTTTCTTTTCTCTTATTTTTTCGATTTTTATTTTTTAGCCAATTATTTATTTATTTTTTATTAAATTATATACAATGAAAATAAATATATGTAATATATGATAATTACTATTATGTATTATAAGTTTATGAAAAATTACTATTACAGATTTATAAGTCGAAATTATATTTTTAAATAATTAAAAACTAAATTAATATATAAATATATATACGGTATACATAAATAACTGTAAAAATATAAATAATTCGAAATAAATTATGTAAATATTTTTACAGTAAATTAACATACTTTTAATAATTAGTATGATCAAAATACAATTTATATATATTAAATACAAATTTATAATGAATTAATCATATTTTTAATAACTGAATAAGAGGAAAATACAAAAATAATTAATAAAAACTTTATAAATTCATGGGATCTGGTCTAAAATCATGTTAATATTATTCTAACATGTAAACATAAATTATTTAGTTTTAGAATCACTAGAATGATTGTTATTAATTTATTTATGATTCGGTTTACATAACTAATGTATAAATTGAGTTTTAAATTCTATAAAATACTTAAAAACAATAAAAAAAATTTATAGAGTTTAATAGATTTATAATAATTTATAAAGTCAAAACCCTAATTTATATAACATTATATATATTTATTCTTTATTTATTTGTATACCGAATTACTTAAGTACACATAAAACGAATTTAAAATTTAATAAAATATCAAAAACAATAAGTATTATATAAAAGGTATTTAGAACAGTAGTAGAACATATAAAAATAATTATAAAAATTATTGGAGTATTATTTATAATTAATTCCGTATTATATATTATTTAAACATAAAAACAATACAAAATTTGTAATAAATATTTTTAATAGTAAATAAAATATATATAAAATTTTTATGAGTTTATAAAACTTAGATAGACCTGCGAAAATTATAAAAATAATTATTTGGGTTGAATTAGTATTTATCCCATAATTAAACTCTATTTGTGTATAAACCGAAAACAAATAAGGAAATAAATACAAATAAATATAAAGATAAGGTATAATATTATTATAAAATTTTTCTACAGATTTATGAACCTAAGGAAACTTATAAAAATTATAAATTTAATTATTTGATATTTAATTAAATTAAAAATGAATTTAGGGAAGTATATATCTATTTTTGGAATATATAAAATGTATCTAAAAATATATTAACTAATTATAATAATTTTAAATATAAAAATCTGTAAATTAATATTTAATTAATAATTAAATATTTATTTAACATAGATAATAGATATTTAATATTATACATATACCTTGTAAAATATATAACATATATTATACATACATATACTTTATTAATTCATTAATGTTATATAAAATACAATAACATAACATGATAATAAACCTAAACTTATATACACTTGAATAAATAATAAAGATATTCAAATTATTAATATAATAACTAATATAATAAACATATTATTAATACATTAATGTGTCGTATTCTTATACGCATATAACGAGTGAAGGTTATGATCACAAGATAACGTGTGACTTATATGAACTCACCACTACTTACGGTCAAGTGGATGATGTCTAGGATGCTATGATGGGAATAAGGTTTTGGATTAAACGAAAGGTTGTAGACTTATAGTCCAACTGAAAGTTCCTGACCTCCAGTTACATCTGGTCATCCCGACTTGCTTGATAGCAACGAGGTTTGGACAAAGTTGTACAACGTCTTAAGGTGAAGATTATAACCCGAACTTTTTAAGACTAGAAATCTACTTTAAATGAAAACTTTTTAAAAGTAGAAACTTTTATCATTAATTTTCACTATTAATATAATCATTATATTAGTAAACATACTCTTTGTCTGTTAGACAAATTTTTGATTAACTCTATATATCACTAGGTTGAAGGCCTGGTCATATACTCTCGTTCATTTCATTCGTGAAATTATCTTCATCTTCAGCTGTGCTATTTAAGGTGATTTTCATAGTCTCATTTTTACTGTTTTTATATTTTGTGTAACAACCCTCACTTTTCGACTTCTAAATTACTGAATTAACCCTAGGGTTATATGTCTGACTATATGTATTAAGGGTTGTTATATACAATTAAATATTGACCGAATAGTAATTTTTAGTCAACAATGTACGCTTAAATAAATAATATATTATTAATTTATATAATTTGACATAATTTAACTAAGTATATAAACTTTGTATCACTTTTATTATTTAGTTAATGTATTATATATTTAACTATATAATAAATCCAATTATATATAAATGTAATAATATTTACAAACTTACTAAAACTATAGTTTAATAATTAAAATCATAATTATTATTAAAAATACAAAATACCGAATTATTTATTATTTTTATGCAAAATTTGTATTTATTAATTAAATAAAACAAAAATAAAAATAAAATATTATTGACAAATATTCTTAGAAAAACATTAAATAAATTTGTTTATTTACATAAAAAAATCCTTAAAATAAATAATAAATAAATAAATAAATAAATAAATTACTTTTTAATTAAAAATTTTAATGGAAAAACTACTTTTATTATTTTATTTTGTGCATTATCCCATGACCTAACATTTAATACTTTTTAATTTTAAAATCCCATTAAGAATTAAATATTTCTTTTTCTTTTAATTATTTTATTCTTTTTACCTAATTTTTTCAAGTATAAATACCCCTCATTTCTCATTCAAACTCATACCAAAATTTCTCTCATTCTCTCTTTGAAGAATTACTACTAGTAAGTATTCTTTTTTTACTTTTTATTTTTTTTACTTTTCACTTTTTACTTTTTACTTTTTAATTTTTACTTCGGTTATTATTTTTACCGAAATATGTAAATAATGTTATAAATTATATGCAATTAAAAATAAAATAAATAACATGTATACACTATTACTATTACTAGCACCTATAACCTACTACTTATATTGTAACATAAAAACATTTTGGGATATGTATTAAAGATGTATAGATCTTCGAACTTTCTTGACGAATGGTTTCTATGAGATTCTAGGCAGAGGGTTTGGATTTCCGATTTAAAGGTTCCTATGGCTCAAGCTCCTAGATCTAAATTAGCCATTCGAAGGGAAAGGGGTGATTGGAAGCTTATCTAATACGACAAGTATCTTAAAATGGAAAACACTGATAAAAGTAGAAACTCTCTAGTCATAGAAACTTAGTAAAATAAGAAACTTTCTAAAAATGGAAACTTTATAAAAATAGTAACTTACTAGGAATAGAAACTTAGTAAAACAAACTATACTTAAACACATACTTAAACTTAAACATGGGCAAAACACTTAACTACTCTTAAATGTCAATAGGTTGACTTTCCTACTCACTCGTTCAACTCTTTATTCCGAGGAATAACACTCTCTCTACTTACTAAGGTGAATTCATAGCCCCTCTTTAATTGCTAGCAAACTTACTTACTTTTACTTGGGGTGAGACACATGCTGTTTTTACTTTTTACACTTTAGACACAAGTACCAAACTGTTAAACTATGCTATACCCGGCTATGTCCGACTAAGTCCCTACAGTGATATTTTTAATTGCTGCGGCATGCTTAATTATTGGGGGTAGGCCTATCGGGAGTAACGTCCCCGATACATTTGACCAAGTCATTGTATTACTTAATAATGAAATTAAACCGACAAGGACAGACACAACTTGTCATGGGGCAAACTTGAACGTTTAGTCTAAATATCACGCATTGACATAACTTTTTGATCCTGCGGGAGATCAACTTTACAAACTAAATCTTGTGGTCTAAAACAACGACAAACTTTTTGTTAAACCTATGAACTTCACTCAACCTTTTTGGTTGACACTTTAGCATGTTTTGTCTCAGGTATTGTTTGATTCAAGCTCTTATACTTACTGCTTATGTGATGCTACTTGGACATAGGATCAAGAGATATCGCATTTATTACTTCTGCATGTGAACATTTACGATATTGTTATTCCTGTCATTGTAACGATATTTCATTTTCCGCTGCGTACTCGTTAAAGTTAAATTCATCATTTAGTATTGTTCTCGTTTATTATAATATGTTGGTATGTTTTGATATTAGTGGCGTTCCTTCCAGACCCTATTGGGAGGACGTTACAGATTGGTATCAGAGCATAACCAGGCTGTTATAGAGAACCAGGATTACATTTTTATGTGTGCCTTACTTGTTAGCTAGGGTGCCTTAGCAATCTAGGAAACTATAACCTTTCCTGCCTTAGAATTAAAGCACTTAGGATTGCTCCATAATCTTAATGATTATGCTTTAATATACTTGACTTAAAGATTCTAATCAAAATCTCTTTCCTAATATTAGTATGTCTAGTTCTCATCAAGCGAACAAAATGAATCTTTTCGAGCCAACCGAAAAAGATACTGAAAGATCTTCCACTGAAAGACCAGTCCAAAGCCCACCTTATGGCTTTGGTGGTCCTCCATCACCAAATTATAGCCCAAATACTAATCTTGATTCACATGGGTCTCCTCAATACTATCCAACCCCAAGAAATAAAGACAAGAGGAAACGTCTTGAAGAAACTGGCCCATCAAAGAAAAGATCCCGATCTCCTTCCTACGATGAAGTTGATGTCAAGTACGAGATCATGAATCTGCGAAGAACTATCGAAGGCCTAATTTGCCATATTGCAAGGATCGATGCTCAAATGAAGGAAAAAGACCTAGCGATCAAGAAGCTCATGAAGGAAAATGTTGAGCTAAAGAAAGAGATTATATACATACATTTGTTTTATCCCATGACCGATGTGGGACTTTGGTTTGCACCCTTACAAGAAATGCCCGATGGGGGAAGCAATATCTCTCCTACCTAAGAGAAGATGTTGACTTTAGATTAAAGATGGAGGAAAACCGCGTGAATAATCAACTTTCTATGAGGGACCACAAGTACCATGTAATCAACAATGATGTTTCCAATCTTTATGATAACATCGAGTATCTTTATGAGGAACAAAAGGAGAAGAACGACAAGTTTGAGAAGTTTATGAAGGAGGTTGAGGACGAGAAGAAGAAATATGAAGACTACTTCAATCTTAATATTTCCTAGTTATTTTCTATCTATGCAAAGGCTAGGCCTTAAACTATTTCTATCCCCGAATCGTGTAATAAGAAGGCTTGTTTAAAGCCTTGTTCTTAATAAATAAAGTGTTTCGTTTATATCATATTCATCTTTATTCCACTTAATTTTTTTTTCAAACTTATGACCTATCAAGTTTATCAAACTTCTATATGTTATTGAAGATAACGGTTCATCCACAAGCTCCTGCTACTACTTCAAACACTCACGTATCTTATGCCTTTATGCATCGGTTTGCGAACCGGAAAATATTATTGGGTTATCACAGTATACGAATTGAAATTCTTTAATCAATATCTGGTTACAAATCTCAACACGTCATACCACCATTATTACATAAATGGATGACACATCATATCTTATCATATATTATCATGTCTACCACTTATCCTAAATTTCCTCCGTAAATTACGGAAATCTTTTTGCTATAAATACGTATTCAAGGAGACGAATATATCATTCGGTATTCAATACCCATTTCATATCAAACCCTATTCCAAACATATAATATGAATTTCTCAAACTCTTCAAGCTCCCACGACAGCGTAACCGGAACAAACGAACCAATCAGCCATCATCTATTCTGGATGAATTGGGGATGGGTTCGTAGCTGACTCAATCAATGGAGACAAGAAGAAGGTGATCCCTTCCACCAACTGAATTCACCTCTTGTCGAAGAACCTGAAGCGCTTACCGGCGAACCAGTCCGAAACACCATTTTCTCTCTTCTTTCCAGGGTATCCCGTCACGAATATATAATATCGAAGATTCTAGATCTTATTCACCCCCTTGTTCCAACCACCAATCATCCCGGAATAATAGAAGAAGTCAACGAGCTTCGCGCTCGAGTAGTGGCTTTGGAAAATCTGGTGCGAAACCTACGAACACCAGCAGCAGCACCAGCAGCATAACCAGCATCACCACCAGTACCATCAACATCACTACTAACAGCATCAGCTTCATCAACAACAACATTCGCATCCCCCGCCTCAACAACACACTCAGTACCTCAAACATCAATATGATACGCCCCATAGATACCAAGGAATATTAGCAATAAAGAGTTAAGATGTATTGACTCATTCTTCGTGAAGAATTATATATGTATACCTTATATATATATATATATATATATATATATATATATATATATATATATATATATATATATATATATATATATATATATATATATATATATATATATATATATATATATATATATATATATGATTTGGAACAATAATAAATCTTGTCGTACTAAGCAATTACGTGAGAATCTCAACTAGTATGTACTACTTGGTTAATTCATATCACTAATATGCTATGATGTACACCCTTCGCTAATGACTTAACAATTGTTAATCACTGTTTCAGCACAATAAACTCCATTTCATAATAAATCAAGTATAACGATGAATGTATTGATTCATAACTTCATTAGCGAAATATTTCGCAACAATTATGAAATCTCTAAGATTTTGGAGATTATTTACTCTCGTTCCAAACCGCAAATCAAATGAGTTTAATATATATTAACTCATTAAATCCATGATTATATCTGAAGAATACATATATGAACGTATATCTTCATAAAGATTGTAAAAACTGTTAATTGTGAAAATATTTTAACGGGTAGGTAATACCCGAGAAATATTTACATCTCACATAAATACACTGTACATTCTTCAATTTCGATTCATAAATCATTAATTATACTCACTGCCTTCACTGTGATACACAATCATTTTCATACAAATTTAATTACACATTCTGAAATTAGCATACCAGAATTTAAGTAAAGCTTTAGCAGGTGTTATCTTCCTAAAGATCACTACATTCATGAATTATATTCATTCGTATTCTATGATGAATTATCACATCAAACGACCGAAATTATCATCAACAACGCCTATTCGTTAACCATTAGATCCGTTGACGATTACAATCAGCGTTTAATCATCTAAAAAAATAAAATTTCTTGAAACCATCTCGGATTGATAACCAATGATTCAGATATGGTAGCATTAAATGCAGAGGAAATAAAAGAATTTTCCTCGTCATTGGAACTTAGAAATTCTGAGATATCACTGTATCTTTCGTTATAAATATCCTCTATATTTCTGAAGATATCTTTATAACGATTCTTGTCAGCAATTAATTATCTCTTTGCGATATCTTTATCACATCATAAAGGAAACTGTTTTAGTTTCTATATTCTGTAAAGTTCAAGTTTAAATTATGAATGATTTGAAGTAGTGTTGGGAATTGAAGCATGAGTTAGTATAATATAATGACGTCAGGGCAACGTGATTATATTACAGTAAGTCATGCTAAATTTTTAATGGAAGATGATGATTCATAGACTTTATAATCATCATTTGCCATGTTACACGACTCTTATCTATTTAAACTCTAAACATATCAAGAAAATATTTTTCTTGATAATTCGGTCTTTTTTGGATATTCTGGTAATATGACAAATCAAATCGTGCTATTACCTTTCCTTCTGCTTTGAATATCATGATCATTCGAAACTTCATACCTACGAATTCTGGACCGTTACTTGCTTTACAAAAGCATGAAGCTTCGACATATAAGGGAAAATATAAATCCCGATAACAACACTGAAATTACAAACCGTGTATATCAATGCGTATAGCAATATAAAGACACGGGAGAACTAAAAACACAATAAATTCTAGAGCATAGTAGAAGTAAACAGACTCCTCTGGTGGGAGTTGGAAAAGAAGGATGATTGTGGCGATAACCAATATAATGTCAAAGATAAGAACTGGATTGAGCATATTAACAAAACTTTTGGAAGTATGAATTGAGAAAGAAAGTATATAAGTGGTGAAGATAATGAAACGGAAGAAGCTAATTTATAGCAAAAATTCCAGACACAGTAATCGGGACAATTCACCGCCTTTAATTAAAGAAAATCCTAATTTCTGTAATTACCGGAAAATCAAATCTTATAAAGATTTCGAAGATTTCTTTAATTCCTTGAAATCCGAAAATCAATCGTAACTACGTCAAAAGTTAAGGCAAACATTCAATTTTCTCATTTACTCTTTTACGATAGCTTCGTTTATACTCTTTCTATAATCGAATTACTTTATCCATATTATTTAATGTCGATAAAACTCTAATTCATCATTCTTGTTATAAAGAATGACGATCTCTATTAAATTTCATGACTATGATTTTCATGAACTCCTCTCTGTTTTGTCTGCCTAATATTGCAGCATAAACACTCAAGGTTTTAAATGAGCTCAATATTATTCATAACACATTTCATGTATCCAATTTACTAAAATGACTTGCATAACATCATCATTTTGAATGATCTCTGCATTAATGATAAAATGCACTTCGTAGAAGAACCTATAGAGATTATGGTTTGTATGACTTAAACGCTTGAAACAAAACAATATTCTATCCTTTGGAAAACACGCAAGGCCCCGAACATACCTGGGAACGTGAAGACCAAATGAAACAGAAATATCCCCATCTCTTCTCAACCGCTGATGCATCCGAGAAGTCTACCTAAAACTTCGGGACGAAGTTTTTATTAACGAGGAGTTACTGTAACAACCCTCACTTTTCAACTTCTAAATTACTGAATTAACCCTAGGGTTATATGTCTGACTATATGTATTAAGGGTTGTTATATACAATTAAATATTGACCGAATAGTAATTTTTAGTCAACAATGTACGCTTAAATAAATAATATATTATTAATTTATATAATTTGACATAATTTAACTAAGTATATAAACTTTGTATCACTTTTATTATTTAGTTAATGTATTATATATTTAACTATATAATAAATCCAATTATATATAAATGTAATAATATTTACAAACTTACTAAAACTATAGTTTAATAATTAAAATCATAATTATTATTAAAAATACAAAATACCGAATTATTTATTATTTTTATGCAAAATTTGTATTTATTAATTAAATAAAACAAAAATAAAAAAATAATAAAAATAAAATATTATTGACAAATATTCTTAGAAAAACATTAAATAAATTTGTTTATTTACATAAAAAAAATCCTTAAAATAAATAAAAAATAAATAAAGAAATAAATAAATAAATAAATTACTTTTTAATTAAAAATTTTAATGGAAAAACTACTTTTATTATTTTATTTTGTGCATTATCCCATGACCTAACATTTAATACTTTTTAATTTTAAAATCCCATTAAGAATTAAATATTTCTTTTTCTTTTAATTATTTTATTCTTTTTACCTAATTTTTTCAAGTATAAATACCACTCATTTCTCATTCAAACTCACACCAAAATTTCTCTCATTCTCTCTTTGAAGAATTACTACTAGTAAGTATTCTTTTCTTACTTTTTATTTTTTTTTACTTTTCACTTTTTACTTTTTACTTTTTACTTTTTAATTTTTACTTCGGTTATTATTTTTACCAAAATATGTAAATAATGTTATAAATTATATTCAATTAAAAATAAAATAAATAACATGTATACACTATTACTATTACTAGCACCTATAACCTACTACTTATATTGTAACATAAAAACATTTTGGGATATGTATTAGAGATGTATAGATCTTCGAACTTTCTTGACGAATGGTTTCTATGAGATTCTAGGCAGAGGGTTTGGATTTCCGATTTAAAGGGTCCTATGGCTCAAGCCCCTAGATCTAAATTAGTCATTCGAAGGGAAAGGGGTGATTGGAAGCTTATCTAATACGACAAGTATCCTAAAATGGAAAACACTGATAAAAGTAGAAACTCTCTAGTCATAGAAACTTAGTAAAATAAGAAACTTTCTAAAAATGGAAACTTTATAAAAATAGTAACTTACTAGGAATAGAAACTTAGTAAAACAAACTATACTAAAACACATACTTAAACTTAAACATGGGCAAAACATTTAACTACTCTTAAATGTCAATAGGTTGACTTTCCTGCTCACTCGTTCAACTCTTTATTCCGAGGAATAACACTCTCTCTACTTACTAAGGTGAATTCATAGCTCCTCTTTAATTGCTAGCAAACTTACTTACTTTTACTTGGGGTGAGACACATGCTGTTTTTACTTTTTACACTTTAGACACAAGTACCAAACTGTTAAACTATGCTATACCCGGCTATGTCCGACTAAGTCCCTACAGTGATATTTTTAATTGCTGCGGCATGCTTAATTATTGGGGGTAGGCCTATCGGGAGTAACGTCCCCGATACATTTGACCAAGTCATTGTATTACTTAATAATGAAATTAAACCGACAAGGACAGACACAACTTGTCATGGGGCAAACTTGAACGTTTAGTCTAAATAACACGCATTGACATAACTTTTTGATCCTGCGGGAGATCAACTTTACAAACTAAATCTTGTGGTCTAAAACAACGACAAACTTTTTGTTAAACCTATGAACTTCACTCAACCTTTTTGGTTGACACTTTAGCATGTTTTGTCTCAGGTATTGTTTGATTCAAGCTCTTATACTTACTGCTTATGTGATGCTACTTGGACATAGGATCAAGAGATATCGCATTTATTACTTCTGCATGTGAACATTTACGATATTGTTATTCCTGTCATTGTAACGATATTTCATTTTCCGCTGCGTACTCATTAAAGTTAAATTCATCATTTAGTATTGTTCTCGTTTATTATAATATGTTGGTATGTTTTGATATTAGTGACGTTCCTTCCAGACCCTATTGGGAGGACGTTACATTTTGGGATGAGACACATGCTTGATGTTAAATGTTTTACGATTTAGACACAAGTAACTTGAAAAACTTTATATGCAACTAGATGAGACTTTTATTAAACTTGTATTTATACATGTATTTATACTTGTATTTTTACATGCTAAATCCCCACTAGATAATATCGTTAATTGCATGAATTAGAGTTGGCAAACTTAATTATTGATGGTAGCGCTATGGGAGCAACGTCCCTACCCATTGACCGATCGTGAAGGGGGTACATAATAAAGAAAGTGTGGTACGACTGTACCATGGGGTATTAATTGTTTATTCGATGTTATACTCATGGCATATATTTTAATTTTTGATATATGATTTTTATCGAATTTTTATAACTAAATCTTGTGGTCTAAAAATCTTGATTATTGATATAAAACCTATGGATTTCACTCAACCTTTGTGTTGACGTTTTAAGCATGTTTTGTCTCAGGTTCTAATTAGCTTTGTGATGCTAGCTACTGTGCTGTTGATGATTGCCTTCTTTGCTTGCTTCATTGGAGTCCATCATTTTTATTTATCATTTAATACCTAGACATTTGTCATTGGATCAAAGATGTAAAACCTTATTAATTTTCCGTTGCAATACAATTAATGTTTTATAAAACGTCTCATATAAAGTCGTTCTCACTTGTACACTTGTGTTATGATATTGAAAAGTCACAAATACCCTGGCCCTATTTGGGGGTGTGACATTTATAGTCGGGATCAAAGGTTATATATGAATATATGTGATGGTGATCATTTTCGTCGTAAGCTCGACATCTTGATGACCAATTTGAAAAACATACTTCCACTTTGAGTTAAACCATAAATTTTGGATAAGCTATAATATCCATATAAAATAACATTTTTACAGAATATATATTTCTAATTTAAAGTTTAAAATAGGTTTTTAAAATCAAACCCAAAACAGCCCCCGGTTTAACAATAACGGCATATCTTAAGTTTTAAGGTATTCTTCATATATACAAGTTGTATATTCCTATTTTAGCTTAACATACTGTTATAATACATGTATTTAAGTGATTTAAGAGTCAAGTTAGAAGGATTATTTTAGTTTGCAAACAAGTTTAGAATTAACCAAACTATGTTCTAGTTATTAAAAGTTATATAAACATAATAAGGTAGCAACTATATAGGGAATTGAATAAAGATTATAAGAAGGTTTATACCTTGATTTTAAGAAGGAAAGTTGCTGAGATGATGAAGAACACCTAGAGTTCTTGAAAGTGTGTTTTTACTTAAAGAAATTTGAGAGTAAAATGAGAAAATGGAAATGATATGAATGAGTGATGATATGAATGTCCATATGTAATGGAATGGTGTCAAAAACTTAGTTTCTCATGTGATATATTGTCTAAAGTTGTCTAATGACTAATTAACAATATAATATATGGATCCAATGCATATTTCTAAGGTATATAACAATAGTAAATACGTCTAGACACTTGCGTATAATACGTGTATAAATATCGTATAACTACGAGTAGAATATTTGACGAAAACGAATGGGAATACGAATGTTGCTATCTTTAATAAGTATAAGTATGTTAAAGTATGTATATATAGCTTTCAAGAGTGTATTTTTACATTTATAATACATTATATATATAAATACATTTTAATATAGGTTTAACTACGTCGATAAATATTAAATATATATATAGTTTGAAAACCTATAAGTTTGTAATATGAAAACGTAGGTGTAATACTTTGTTAATATACTTCATGAGATACTTAATTATTGTATTTTTCAAGTTAGGTATATATATATATATATATATATATATATATATATATATATATATATATACATATACATATATATACATACATACATACATACATACATATATATATATATATATATATATATATATACACACACACACACACACACAAATATATATTTAATACACGTAATAACGTTCGTGAATCGTCAGAATGGTCGAAAGGGGTGAATGACTTCATAAAACCTTTTAAAATTTTTTGAGACTCATAATAACAAGTTTGCTTATCATGTCGAAAACATTTTACCATGTAAAGATACAGTTTAAATCAAGTCGAAAATTTATGGGTCGTCACACGGAACAAGAATTAGACCATTAAACCCTTTCAAGGCTAATTTTTTGTGTGCAGTTTTATTACCTTTAGAAAAATTGAATTGAACTATCCTTTTCATTCATAAATAATGGCAGCATTGCTTTATTTTGCTTCGGGTCCTTATTAGTAACAAATAAATTATTAGATTTACAGACTCCAATGCGAGTAATTTGTTAAGCAACGGCTGCCTTAGAGTATATATATTTGTGTGGTTCATATCTACTAAATGATAAAGTTCTCATTTGTTCTGCATAGTATCAATGGTGTTTCGCCAACAAATGGAAGCAATGTTTGTATTAAACACCACCGGTATCCAAATACAATCAGTTTTTGATTTGAGCTAAATAAAATTAAACCGTGAAGGTTTGTTTTCCAACCGAGAAGGTTGTTCCTGGCTCAAACCGAGAAGGTTTGCCACATATCTAATTTTATCTGTTTAGCCACGATCCTATCCGGTATTTGTTTAGCCGAGAAGACTTTATGTTATTTGGTATCAGATTCCAGGCATCGCTAAACAAGTTTACCAAGGAAGAACAGAGGGTGCATGCAGATAAGATACGCCAACAGAGGCAACTATGTCGATCCTCGTGATGCTGAGATAGATAGATTGAATCACAAGATTCAAGAGTTGGAATACATGAACGATCACTTGCGTAGTATAGAGATTGAAGCTTGAAAATCCTGAATTTTCAAGAGAGGCTTAATCTGATGACTTTATTGATTCGGCTTTTAATATGGATGATGTTCCTGAACCTATTGTAGATGAAGATTCCTAGCCCCTCTATGATTCTGATGGTGAGGAGGAAGAAGAAGATTGCGAAGGTGCAGGTCATGTGAGTAGAAAAATGAAGTCTGGATTAATGAGCATGTGACAGCATTGCACCTAACACCTAACAGATCCAATGGTCATCCCAGAAGTTATGTCTGAGAAGTTAGAAACGAAATTCGTAGGATCCGGTGTTTCAAAACTATCATTTGATACTGTTGTTGAAAAACCTCTTGATGTTGTAGACTTGAGGACGGGTTTTTTGAAGAGAGGGGCCGGGTGGTGCTTTTATGGAAATCCGGAGTACGATCAGACGTCTTTATGAACTCGAAAGAGAGAGAAGGTCTGAATCCCGAAGAATAGGTTCCTACTAAATATAAAAAAAAACGTAATTACAAAGCCTTTGCCTTTAATCTATCTTAATGTGAGCAAAACAATAAAATATAAAACATAATGTGAAGGTTTGTTATAAAGTGATGAGAGGAGTTGGTTATGTGTATGTTAGTCAAGGTGTGAATCTAGGTTGAAAGGCTTTCCTAATTAATTACAAGAGGACAAGGTATTTATACTACCTTATTACAAACCTAAAAGATGACCAATAATGTCCATATTATTTGATCCTAACAATCTCCCCTTTCCGTTTCATATGATTTATCAACATCTCTTTGACTTCGATATTTTGAGGAAGACTTGTTAGAAGGGTTGTTGATGTCTTTAAGTCTTAATGTAGATTAGGTTCTCTTGTGTCTTGTTATTGGTAGTTGAAGAAGACTTGTTGAACATCTTTGAAATCTGGTTGAACATTGGGTCTAATATTTCGTAAAATCATGTTTGACACGAGCCAGAACCACTTATATAGAGGCATCTGTTAACTTTCAACCAATTGCTTTTGATACAATCTAAATATAAGGCATTACAATCATTCTCATGCTCAATCAAACCATATCTAACCCTACCTATATTGCCACCATAAACCTTGTATGCTGCAATATGATTTTTAACCAAATTGACCTAATGAAATTTGTAACACCCTGTTTTTTTTTTCTTTTTTTTTTAAAGTCACAACGGAGATCCTCTTTATAAAATATGACACGTAATACAAACGACACATGTATTACATTACATTAATATCATATCAAATATTAAAAGTCCGTTACATATGTAAAAACCATGTGTTACGTTAAGCAAAGACACTAGTAACAAAAGACACGACATCAGAGTTTCGACTTGTCAAACATATCATCCCGCATCCCATCTTCACCCTGGTATCTAACATGCAATCGTACTGAACCTGTAAGGGTGAAAATGTAGGGAATTAGCACAACTACTAAGTGAATGGAACTATCTAACAGCTAAGCATACAGTATCAAACATGCCAGGTCATCTATTGCTACACCCGTTAGCAAACAACTAATAGCAACACAAGGATCGGCGGCTTGTACAGGCACGCGACTCGTAGCTGATCGTGCGCCAAGCGCACATTTTGGGTGCGCGGCGCGCACTTGTGATCTGAGCTTAAAAACCCTTCTGACCCAATTTTTGCAAAGTGCGCTGAGCGCACATCTTAGGGGCGGGCTACAGTCTACCGATAGTCCCTCCTACCGGATCACCTGCAGATCACCTGCATAACAGTCCAGACGCAATGCATGTGTCCTTCTATGCTATACTGAACATCTGTAGGACTTGGACCCAACCTAGTCTGGCCTCGGTTGACCTCGTGCGGACCCCACCTAGCCTAGCCTCAGTGGAATCCCCAGCTAGCCTGGCCTCACTGGTGCTCACAAAATAGTGTACAGAGATCACATACAACATCATGACAAATTATCTAGTGCATATAGGCATGCAACGCTAATTATGCATGGCACTCGACTATCAACAGTATAAACTAACAGTAGCATCGCTTGCTACTCTATACTATAACCGGAGATAGTCCCACTCACCGATACCCGCAAAACTCAGTAGTCTAATGTCACTGAGTCTTCTCCTCGTCTGTATCACCTGAGAACAATACTCACAAGTTAGTAAATCGTATCCCAATCACTAACAATACAACATTATATACAATATATATACAATTCTCATGATTTCGTAACATTATATATATATATATATATATATATATATATATATATATATATATATATATATAAACTCGTATATATATACATATGTAGATACTCATAACGTCATACCAAACGGGTCAATGGGCGATCACATATACACACACACAGATATATATATATATATATATATATATATATATATATATATATATATATATATATATTCTTATATAAATATACATTCTTATATATACATATATATATATACTCACTTATATATACCTACTAAAAACATGTCCAAACGAGCGGGTCAAGGGCAAAACGGGCAATCAACATATATATGCACACATATACATACATATACACTTATATAATTATATAAATCATACAATCTCATATGTGCATACAATTATATTTAATCCTACACAATATCAACTTAATACTAATTAAAAGTTCCAATTTATGCAAACGGGTCAAGGGTTAAACGGACGAACAAAACAACACATGAACCACGAAAATAGAGGCACAATAGGGCTGCAAAAACAGCAGCAAATAGCAGCAACAGGGCTGCAAAAACAGCAGCTACAGCTGCGAAATTGCAACAGAAAGTGCCCCGCGCAGCAGCAACAAAAACAGTAGCTGCTGTCCCTGTCGGTTTAACCCACAAAAATCGAGTTTCGAGCAGTTTTTTGACCAAATAAAGGTTCACAATGATGCTATAACATACATATAACAATAATCTAACAATACACAAGTCAAACAAACATGTATGAACAAGATTCAAGCACAAAAAATACATTTTATCAATTTTAACAAGAACCCTAATTTAGTCAAGGATTCAACACAAAATTAAGAGATACAAACTTGTTTATAATCTTCTAATGATACACGAAATTAGTTTGAAATGTTGAATTAGTCCAAGAACACCCAAGATTAAAGCACTAATTTGCACTAATTTGCACTTTTCATATTTGTTTAAGCAAGAACCCTAAAGTACCTGAATTAATCACGAAATTAGGATACAAACCTGATTGTAATATGTTATGGATGCACAAGAACGAATTTAGGGCTTGGATTAATTCACTATCATCATCAAGTAAGCTAGGGTTTAGAGAAAATGAAGACTAGAAGAAGAATGGGGGAAAAATCGTGACCTCCGGGAAATAAGTAAGGAAATAGGCCGGTTCATTTATTTAAATGGGTATTAAACCCCTACCCGAAACACACGGGTATTTAACTATTATCATATATCTTTCGTATTCGATTCGAAAACCCAAAGGATGTCAGAAATAAATAATAAAACATGTTTTGGGACCCTGATCATAAAACAAACCCAATGGACCATTAATATTATATTAACAATTATAGAATAATTATTACAAAATTACCCACTTAACGTCACTCAAGGGTAAAATGATCCAATCCACCTAGGCCGGTTCTCAGGATGTTACAAAATTAGTCATGCAAGTTTATCCATTTCCTTTCTTGAACAGCAGCAAACCATGTTATCCAACCATACATGATACATCCCATATTTCCATGTTTGACTTTTCAAATGATCCAAAAGAATTCAAATATCTCAAACATCCTAACCTAAATTTAATCCTTTACATACTAAAAATCGTGCCCTTCTTGGTCGTATCCTCAATACAAAAACGACAACAGTGACTGTCCCTTTTCACACTCAAATTTTCATTTATCCCCCCTCAGCTATAAATAGCTTACAAATAATACCCTAAGCTCCAGGGGTGTAAACTGTCATTTTCCTAAATTAAAATACAAACTCCACCCATGGACTTCGACAGCCCGTATCTTCCTTCTCGACCCGAATTAAATTTCACCGACCATACCGTTAAACCCGAAATAATTCTACGAACAAAACGAAACTAAGTACGTTCAAAATGAACACTTTTTAAAAAACGCTAAACACAACGACAGCACGTATCTTCCCGCTCACCGCGAGATAAATTTTTCCGACAGCATCGTCATTCTCAAAATGATTTTATGAACAAAACAAAAAGAGTTCGTTCGAAATGAACACTTTTTAAAAAACGCTAAACACAACGACAGCACGTATCTTCCCACTCGCCGCGAGATAAATTTTTCCGACAGCAGCGTCATTCTCAAAATGATTTTATGAACAAAACGAAAAAAGTTCGTTCGAAACGGACACTTTTTAAAAAACGCTAAACACAACGACAACCCGTATCTTTCTGCTCGCCGTGAGTTAAATTTTTTCGACGGCACCGTTAGACTTGAAATACTTTTATCAACAAAACGAAACTAACTACGTTCAAACCGGACCAAAAGCCCCCGCCGCATCGCGCGGGCTGGACCCGGACTAGTTCATACTAAGAACCACAACAATAGTAATTTGACAATGAAACCATTTATGCACATATCCAACCATACATCATTCCTTCTTTATGGACCAACCAATTATGGCTAGGGATGGCAATGGCCACCCGATACATTGGAAATCCATCTGATCCACCCAGTTCGTGAAGAATATGGATGAACTTATATGAATATTGATACGAATATAGATGAACCTAAATAGATATGAATATGGATGAAATGTTTCATCCACTGATATATCTATTAACACCCAAAATACATAAACAAATACATAAACAAATACATAAACATATATATATATATATATATATATATATATATATATATATATATATATATATATATATATATATATATATATATATATATATATATATATATATATTGCTTATATAATTACTATAGCAAATGCATTTACCATTAAATTTACATTTTTATTTTAACCTTATAATGAAATAACTGTGATACATTACAATAAAACACGTATTTAACAAAATAACTATACAATTACATATTTAATTTTTCATAATATATGTTTGATAGTAAATTCAACAAATTGTGTACTATCTTCGAAAAAGATTTTTTTTTGTTTTTTTAAAGACAAGTTGTTGACATCGAATACTCTCATTTGCCATGCACGCACGCGCTTTCGGGCAGGAAACCCGAACCGCATTACAGGGATCCGAACCTTATACCATCCCTAGGGGCAGGCGGTCGGACCTGGGTCTTGAATACGGGTTGGTAAAACCTTTCCCGGGGCAATTCGGCTTTCATGTTATATTTATTATTGTTATACCCCGTTTCTTTTTCGTTGCATATTAGGAAATATTATATCATTTTTTAAATACCCAATGAAAATCCATTAACCCGCTTAATCCAGCGAATATGGATGGATAAACTAAAATTAAAATATGGATGAAAAATTTATGGATATGGTTTTCGTTGCATATTAAGAAATATTATATCATTATTTATATATCCAATGAATATCCATTAACTCGCTTAATCCAGCAGATATGGATGGTGTAGGTTTTTTGTGTGACACCATTGAAAAGTGTAATTTTTGAACTTTTAACTAGTAACACCAGTGACTATAATTCCTGAATTCGTCACTGACTCGAAGCAAGAAACCATCACAACTCGACAATAATCTCCAACCTGAGCCAAACCACCACTAAAAAACTATACCAACGCTACCAAGATCCCAACGGATAATACAACACTCATGCAAAAAAAAAAAAAAACCGAAACAAGGCCGAAACCAATAATAGTGTTGGGAAGTTATCCCACATCGGTCATGGACAAAAACAAATGTATGCATATAAGTCAAAGGGGAAGTCCCTCTATCGCCAATTAGTTTTAGAAAAGGATGAACTCTTGGACTTATGTGTCGTACATGTTGTTAGACTATACGATTTATCGATTCTGTCATGGTATCAGAGCTTAGGTGGACAGTTTGTTCTACAGCGAGTCCGACTCAGGCCACCATGAGTGTGCCGCCGTCGCTACAAAGAGATTGAGTCAGGCCTTTATCTTGCCGCCATCTCTACAACCGTTCCACGCCTTGATGTGAGGGGGCGTGTTGGGAAGTTATCCCACATCAGCAAACAATAACTAACAAACCAAGGGAAAAAAATAAGGAAAGTGTATACAAAAACCAACTATGAATGTACCTTTACCGTTTCTATTATAGACGTTTATGATGTCATGACGAGGTTAATTTAATGGTCAGATGTAGTCAATTATATTCTATGGAAGGCTAAGATCAATTTATATTCTGAATGATGACTCTTTTTCTTTTCTTGTATTTAATATAGAGATAGAGATATAGAGAAGAATTGATTTATTTAGATGATCGGTTGTTTCATATTTGATAGAGATTTGAAAAGATTTGTGAAAATTTTAAGGGTTAAATTTTAAATTGTGAAAGCCGCGTAATGATATGCTATTTTTTTTTTTTAAAGGCAAGTAAAATTTTAATATAAATAAAAGAAGTACATGAATTACACTAGCAAGTCACTAGAAAAGACACAGACCGCACACACGCGCACGAGAACACAAACAAACTCACGAATAAAACTCACGAAACAACAAAGCTCGGAACATTAAAGGGACATTAGCACGAAGACACTAAAAAAACCGACAACAAGTAAAGGAGACTATGAATCCGAATCCGATGATGCGCAGGAGGAACAACATGAGCAACAACCAACTTCATCATCGTCATCATCCGAATCTTTCATCACGTTCTCGATAAAATATCTTTCATGCCAACAAAAATTATCCCGACGTCGTCTACGCTTCATATTTCTCCTTCCCCAAACGTGTTTAATGAAATGAATTTTAATCAATGGATGAATTTTTCTCTCCTTAACACGAAAACGAGCAACCGTGGTCACGTCGTTGGATGAAGTGTTATGCGTGCAATTTTTAAAATTAGCATTCTCTTGTGACAAAATATCATCAACATTGGAAGGTCCACTGCATGCAAAATTTTCAAATTCAACATTATCTTCTGGCAAGAAATCTTCTACATTGGGACTCGATACATGCGTGTGGGGAACAAAAGCATTAGACCCTTTGGATTCCTCGACATACACATCATTTTTTAAACTATCACATGCATTACACATTTCCTTTTCAATATCACCTACAACAACCTCTGAAATCACACCCTCTTTAATGTCACACGAAGACCAACAAGAATTTATCTCATGTGACTTTTGAATTTCTGAAAATTCTTCACCGGTGTCTGGTTCCATAGTCTGGAAAACATCCGACGAAACACGATTTTGAGCACAAACCCGACTTCCTTTTTTTTCATGAGATGTGGACACATTATTACTACCTCCGGTAATCAGAGTATTTCCATTATTACTACCTTCGAACACGTTACAGAAAGAACCACCAGGAGGCCTGATCTCTCCTTCTTCCATTTCGTCGCAACTCTCTGCAGTTTGTTCATCTACTGGAGTTTCTTTGTTTTCCTCAACAATGGGTCGATTAAACTCATCCTTGTATACTGAATTCGATTTCTCACTTTTCGATTTCTTTCCTTCACCCGAAAGATCGTTATTACCCATGGATTTATCAATGGTCGGTTCTGATTGGAAGCCTCCATCAGCGATGTCGACTTTAAGCTTGTTTATTTCAACCATAGTCCAAGATAGCCGGTCATTATTGAAGCTAAAAACAAGGTTATAATTGCTTATCGAATCAGGAAGGTCGAAAACAATCCATTTACCTCCGATTTTTATCTCAATGTGATTAGGGTTAGTAATCTGCGATACTTTAGGGGAATGGTTAGAACCTGCTAGTGATTCTGCAAAGCTCTTCCCATCCCATCTTGATGTTTTCGAAGATCCCAGATTCCAGGGGGCCGGAGGGAAGTCTTCGAAGCTGTGACGATTGCTCTAAATCCATATGGACGAACACGTCATTCATCGATTTCATTGCGAGGTATTTGACCTCTATATGATACGTTTTGTAAACATTGCATTCTTTTGAAAAGGCACACCATAAATGAATATTTAGATCAAAGGTTTTCGACATCTGATGATTTCTACATATAGACAATCACCGTAAATAATAGTTTACAATAGTAATTCCGTTGACAATGCAGTCAAAATAAGATACAAGGTGATGATTTGGTGAATGCAACGTTTCCTTGATAAATATGCCATGTAAGACTGATATTACTCCAATTAGCCATATCTTTAGTCGTAATATCACGTCCTATTGTTGTTTATTTCATATGTAAACATCGTAAATCCGTTTGTTACTCATAGTATTGTAATATAGTCTAGAATCATTGTAAACTTGAAGAAATATGAAGATAAATGTATGACAACAGCTCATAGATCGAAAACGAGACCAGAAAGCCAATACCAGAAGAGTGCGCTCAGCGCACCACAAATAGTGCGCTCAGCGCACATTGTAATATTTTGATCAGAGGATTTTCTTGGCAAAAACCAAAGTGCGCTCAGCGCACAATTTGATGGTGTGCGCCACGCACAGTAGTGCGCTCAGCGCACCCAGCCGCGCGCTTTTGACAGAAAAGCAGATTTGAACGTGCATAGTCGAGCTGTAAAGTATAAAGTGAAGTAGGTGAGAGTGCGCTTGGCGCACCCTTACTGTGCGCACCGTGCACAGTGCTTTTCACCAACAATTCAGCTTATTTAATTCCATTTCCAGTTTCATTTGAAGAGTACCAGTTTCCTTTCTGCTCAAGGACGAAAACATACGATTCAAAGCAGTTCTAGGGTATATCAAAGTGCATTTAAACACTAAAATCATTGAAGAATCGAAGATCATTCAAGAGCTTCATCCAAGATTACTCCTAAAAGGTTAATCTTGCATTTACAATGAATTATATCTTTGTTACTGTTGTGTTTAAGTTTTTAAGCATGATTGTTGGCTAAACTCTATAATGTTTGTCTAGATAAATAACCGAGATGTTGAATATTTACTTTTGATTGAGTGTTATTATGCACGATAGTTTAATGTTTGAATACAAGAACCATTGTTGTTAAAGTTTAATCCTTTCGATTCAACTAATTGATATGTTCATTTGATTAAGAAACATCATCTTGTTAAATTAATGTATTGATTTACACCTAGTGACATGTGTTTATCCATCTTTTACCAAAAGGGATAAGTTGAGTTCAAATGGTTAGCTTACATAGGAATGTAAGAACGACTCTTGTAGGCACTTTCGGATAGCCTAATTGATATGTGTAGTTATATAGGTGAACGATCAATTCCCTAGATCATGTTATACATATTTTCATTACTCGATTCCATATAACTAATAGGTGTTAGTAATTTGCCTTATCTAGTGACGTTTATAGGGATCTTATTACCACCCTAAATTGATTACTTGGGTTGGGTGAATTGAGCATTTAACCGGACCAAGGGAATGAACTAGGCTAAATCATAAGTTGACATAGGAGTGGATCATGATCAACACACCATTGACTTGATCATTCTTCAAGTCTTTAGACTAGTTGAATTAGTTGAATACAAATAGGAGGTCTTAGATGACAAGAACATCACTTGCGTCTTGTAATCCCGTTTGAGTGTTTACTCAAGACTACTCTTGGTAAACCGATCAATTAGTTCTCGTGCATAACCAATCAATCCGGTCTTAATCCTAAATAACATTCAACATCGAGGGTAAAAAGTCTAGATGAGCATTTTTCCTTAAATTGATATCAAATCTATCTTACTTACTTTCTTTGCACTTATTTTCATCTTATAAACTTAAAAGACCAAAAATATTGTTTTTACATTTAACCTTCTCTGATTTGGCTAAATCGTTAAATAGCCACCAAAACATAAAACTTGTACCTTTAAGCTTCATTTACTTAGTTAATCATAATATAGTTTATAATTCTAGTTTGACTAATACAAATGTCCTTGGAACGATACACGGAACTAAACCAGTTACTATACTACTACACGATCGGGTACACTGCCCGTTAGTGTGTAGCAATCTCTAATCGGTATTTTTTCATATTATTTTATACAACAATTCATATACCACTTTTCGCACATCAAGTTTTTGGCGCCGCTGCCGGGGAGAGAATTGAAAAACATTTTCAGCCCATTTATTATGCTAGTAAGACCTTGCAAGGAGCCCAACTTAATTACACTACCACCGAGAAGGAACTCCTGGCAATTGTCTTTTCGTTTGATAAATTCCGATCTTATTTGGTACTAGCAAAGACGGTTGTCTATACAGACCATTCAGCATTAAAGTACTTGCTCACTAAGCAAGATGCTAAACCCCGGTTAATACGTTGGGTCTTGCTTCTGCAAGAATTCGACATTGATATTAAAGATAAAAAGGGGGCTGAAAACCTAGCTGTCGATCATCTTTCTCGCCTTGAGAACCCGAATCTTGAGGTTCTCCATGAGACTGTTATCCAAGATAACTTTCCAGACGAAAATCTCATGAAAATTGAGAAAATTGATGATCCTTGGTTTGTTGACATAGCCAACTATCTTGCGGGTGGATTCCTAGAAACCGGTATGTTACATCAAAAACGAAAGAAATTTTTCAGTGACTTAAAGTACTATTTTTGGGAAAACCCGTATCTCTTCAAACGGTGTCCCGATGGGATAATCCGTCGATGTGTCTCCGGGGAAGAATGCAATCAAATTCTTCTCCAATGTCATCTTGGTCCCACTGGTGGACATTTCGGACCCCAAATCACGGGGAGAAAAGTTTACGAGGCCGGTTTTTATTGGCCTACCATCTTTAAAGATGCCCACCGTATATGTAAATCATGCGATTCTTGCCAAAGGGCAGGAAAGATCAGTGAAAGAGATGAAATGCCTCAAAACATAATCCAAGTTTGTGAGGTTTTTGATATTTGGGGCATTGATTTCATGGGACCATTCCCAAAATCTCATTCCAGCCAATACATACTCGTTGCAGTTGACTACGTCTCAAAATGGGCAGAGGCAAGGGCCCTCCCCACAAACGATGCACGAGAAGTTATAACTTTTCTTAAAGAGCTTTTTGCCCGGTTCGGTACCCCGAAGCCTTTAATTAGTGATCGTGGTACCCATTTTTGCAACACTCAATTGGAAAAGGTGTTAAAACGATATGGGATAACCCATAAAATTTCTACATCTTATCACCCACAAACAAGTGGGCAAGTTGAAAATACGAATCGGGCACTAAAAAGGATCCTTGAGAAAACGGTTGGATCCAATCCCAAGGTGTGGTCAACAAAGCTTGACGATGCTTTGTGGGCATTTAGAACCGCCTACAAAACTCCTATTGGAACCACACCTTACCGTCTAGTCTATGGGAAAGCATGTCATCTCCCTTTGGAGATCTAGCATAAATCACATTGGGCTCTTAAGACATGTAACCTTGATCTTGAAGAAGCGGGAAACCTTCGTTTGAACCAACTAAATGAGTTGGATGAGTTGAGACATAACGCCTATGAAAACTCACTCATATACAAGGAAAATACCAAAGTTTGGCACGATACCCGTCTTAAGAATCCGAAAGATTTTAAAGAAGGTGATCGTGTTTTGTTATTTAACTCACGATTTAAACTTTTCCCTGAAAAACTCAAGTCCCGATGGATGGGACCATTTGTTGTTAACAAGGTTTTTCCGTATGGAACGGTAGAATTACGAAATGCGAAGGGTGACACATTTAAGGTAAACGGACACAGGGTCAAACTATATGTTGACGGACCCATGAACATTGAAGATGAGGTAAAACTCATTTTTAACCCCAAAGCTACCTAAGTTTGGGGGAAGAGTCGGGTGAAGCGACTCGTTTTTGAAACCTTCACAAATGTTAAAAATAGGTTTTTGTGTGAATTACGTGATTTTGAGTGATTTTTAATTTTTGTTGAAAGCCATTACGTTCACCAATGTGTTACCAACCTCACTGTACCGACCAAACGCGAAAACAGCTTAAAACAATAGTGCGCGCAGCGCACCCTTAAGATGTGCGCTCAGCGCACTTTGCAAAAAATGGGTCAGAAGATTATTTTTACTCAGATCACAAGTGCGGGCCGCGCACCCAAAATGTGCGCTTGGCACACTCTTAAAAAATGGGCGGATCAGCTTCAAATTTTTGTGGAGCCCACGATTTTATCTCCTCATTACAACCACACACTCGTTTTTTTTCCCACTCCTCACCAAAAATTGCAGATTCATTCCCTCTTTCACTCTAAAACACTTCAAACCCTAATTTCAATCCTTTCAATTTGAACCATTTCTTCTCAAATCAAAGCCTAAATCAAGATGCCTAGGGTATGTTCATGTGATTCCACTTAATTTTCTTTTCAACACTTTAATTTCATGCTTAATTTTTGAGATTGTTTAAGAAATTTATTTGGGTTTTCTTGAATTGCTAATTGTTATGAACATTAACATGCTTTAGGTTGTTATAATTGCTTTGTATGACTTGAAATCATATTACATTGTGTTTTTAGGGTATATTCATGATTCTAGGGTTTATGTAAAAATTAAATCCGAATTTTGGCTTTAAGTTTGGTTGGATTTGGTTCCTAGCAAAGTGTTTGTGAATGTTTGAGATAATTTGTGTACTTCATAAATATGTATCACATTTTGAGCATAACATGTTTTGGAAATCTAACATATTTTAGTTCTTAATTGTTATAAATACTTGAAAATTGTTAAGTTTCCATTACTTTGTGTCTAATGTGATAGGTTGAGGGATGAGAATGATATGAGGTTCATGTTCAAATTTGATTTCTAAAATGCTAGTCTAGTTATGTTAATCTTTTGAGAAAATGTTCATATGAATGATTAACAAAATTATGTGCTATATGTATTTTTGAACATATACTTGATTTATAATTAACTCACACTAATGCATACTATTGTCTATGCACATCTTTTGTTTTGGTGTATGTTTTACTTGTGCAGTACAACTTTAGATCAAGGACAGGTCAACAACAAGAAGAACCTTCCCACCGGTACCGAGAAGAACAAGATTCTTCGGATGAACAAATTCTCCACCAAATGAACGACAATCTTCCCCCGAAGGATCACCGGATCACAATGATCCAAGGGTTTGGTTAGCATATGTCTGGGATCATCCGGATTACGCAAGTGCATATAATTGGGTAGCAAACAAAACATGTGATGCCACTTGGTATTTTGACCCGGCTCCATTGGTTGAAGCAAGGGAATATGATAGAGTGTCGAGAATGTTGGAGGTTAAATACCGGCTTTTAACTGGCAGGTTAATAACAGTCAGGGCATGGGAAAGGATTATGGGATTCAATGATGTCATTTATCCGGAATTGTGCAAAGAATTCATAGCATCCTTACGTTTTGATCTCGTTATAGACCCGACAACTCGAAACTTCATGAGGTTTCATTTAGGTGGGATGGACCGGGCACTTAGTCTAATTGAGTTTGCCCGATTATTTGATCTGTATATCGAACTAGATGATTCCCAACTCAATGCCTACTTACGGTCAGCCGAGTATTATGACGATTCCTATGATCCACGCCCATTTTGGGACGATATGAGTGACACTCAATTCTCTTCTAGCCGAAGCAAGTTCACCGATATAAATGATAAAGACAAAAGAATGCTTCATCGGCTTGTTGCATGTACATTTAATGCAAGAAAACATGGCACAAATAAGGTGACACGTCAAGATGTTTTTCTTGTAGACAAAATCTACAACCAAAGTCGTGTCGACATTCCATCCACTTTGGCAGATTATCTTGATAATTCGCGGGGAGATAGAGGGTTGAATCAAATTGTTGGTGGACATTACATCACACAGATTTCCAGGCATTTTGGTGTCGATTTCTCTCAGTTGTTTCCAAATAGTACAACAATGAAGCCTTTAAACAAGACTTATTATCTGAATGCACAATTTTTGAGCTATAATAATCATCAAAGGCTTATTCCTTTTGTCCCGAGAGTAGACGAACCACCACGTGTCAATGATCATGAAGCGGGTGGTAGCGGTGTTGGCAGAGATGAAGCGGAAGGAGAGGTTCGTATGGAAGAACCTGAAACTGAAGAAGAGTTACCACAAGTTCAAAGGCGAAGGCGTAGGCGGACACAAAGGTCGAGGGAAGAAGAATTGGAGGAAGTGATTTTCGGTTTTCATGATATGAGGGTAGGTTATCAACACAGGGATAACCAATATGAGGAACAAAGGCAACAATTTAACCAATTTCATGAAGAGCAGCGCGAGCATAACAGGGCGGAAACGTATGACCGAAGGTGGGGGAATTACAGGGGCGATTGGCTTCACCATAATGTCGGTATGTATATGCAAAACCCCCAAGAATATTATGCCACTTCCTACCAACATCCGACCTATTATCACATGCCGAACCGAATTCCGAGCCCTCCAGCATATGATGAACAAGCGGCTATGCAGGATGCACAAAGACGATTTGAGGAGCAATACCCGCACGGAAGACCTAGGAATGATGGTTCAGGCACCTACTCCGGATGGCCTTTTGGTAATTTCTTTGGTGATAATTAGAGGGCAAATGCGCCCTATTTGGTAATATTTGGTAACATTTGTTTCTTTTAAGACAATTGGTTTGTAATAATTATGATATTTATGTTGTACGTTTGACATTTGTGGTGGTTGTGTTAAAAACACCACTTTTATCTATTCTATTTTGTGTGTTTTGTGTTTATTTCTTATTGTAAAGGTTTAGTGATGCTGGAATTAAGTTTAGCGAAGTACTATTAATTGGGAATTTGTGATAAGGATCAAGGAATGAACGATGTTCTTATGCTGGCATTAAGTTCAGCGCCATCGCTCACCTACATTTCACGATCTCAGGCTTTATGCCAAGGTTTTTCGAACTCTTCTTCACACTAATGCCCTCGTGAATTTTTAATTTGTTTCTAATTTTAAGTCATGAGGGCCTTACTTAATCTTAAGTGTGGGGGAGTGGGTAATTCTCTCGGTTATGCAATACAACTTGGCTTATTGTCGCATTTTATGAAAAATTTTAAATTTTAGAACTAAAAGTATTAGCGAAAAAGCCAAGTGTGGGGGATGTTACTAATCTTTTCGAATTATTATCATAAATTTTTGCAAAGATAAAACGATGAAAGTATTTTTTTTTTTTTTTTTGCTTGGAAATAAAAGAAATAATAATCACTGAACGAAAAGGATGAATCATGACACACTTGCTAACTTTTGTTAGAAGATGTAGTCCAGAACAGCTGTAGGTTGACGAAAAAACTAGAAAAGTCATCTCTATCATCGGCTGGAAATCCACCTCACCTCAGCATCAAACAGGGTTTTTGGTGGTCAGACTTATCCTAACCATGAGATGGATCTGTCTCGTACAATGGGGGGGCACATTGCAAATTAGCTTTTAAGACTAATGAATCTAATCTCCAGATGGATGATCTCTGTAAAGATCAACCGCATCTATGTTTGACCACGGTCAACATACATATGCCATAACAAATTGAGGTGTGCAAACTCATGGTTCACCGATGATATTTGGACACGATATAAGTTTCTTCTAAAAACTATTGCTATTTTATGAACTATATTGTGTAAAACCATTTTTTTGGACATTCGGTTAAGAGTTCCATGATACTACAATCATGGGGGCGGATAGCTTTCTAATCGCCGACGGAGACTTTGGTTTTCAGTTACCCTCGACCGGAATTTGAGGTTAAAACCGGAAAACGTGTTTAGTTTAAAAACTAACATTGACATTTTCAAAATATTAAAACGTTTTTCTCAAAGATCCAATTTTCCCTAAGGATCCAAATTTTTTCTCTCCCAAATAATCCAAATGTGTGCATGTGTTTCATAAATTGTGTGTGTACCTAAACGAGTGTGTATTCCAATAGTGTAAACTTGTGTACTATATCGTGTGAGTGTGTTTTCCATTTGTGTTTTATGGATTTCATATAGCGTTAGTTTGTGTGTGTTTGGCGTGAGTCGTATGATTCGTGTAAATTGTATTTTAAATAAATGCGTGAGATTCATTTATATTTGTGCTTCGTATATGAATGTTTAGAACAAGACTTGCTTGAGGACAAGCAAGGGTTA
Source organism: Rutidosis leptorrhynchoides (assembly GCF_046630445.1). Classification (NCBI taxonomy): domain Eukaryota; kingdom Viridiplantae; phylum Streptophyta; class Magnoliopsida; order Asterales; family Asteraceae; genus Rutidosis; species Rutidosis leptorrhynchoides. The sequence goes on from NC_092335.1 coordinate 647,905,611, forward strand.
AGTATGGGGGATTTTGATATTACTCCAATTAGTCATATCTTTAGTCGTAATATCACGTCCTATTGTTGTTTATTTCATATGTAAACATCGTAAATCCGTTTGTAACTCATAGTATTGTAATATAGTCTAGAATCATTGTAAACTTGAAGAAATATGAAGATAAATGTATGACAACAGCTCAGAGATCGAAAACGAGACCAGAAAGCCAATACCAGAAGAGTGCGCTCAGCGCACCACAAATAGTGCGCTCAGCTCACATTGCAATATTTTGATCAGAGGATTTTCTTAGCAAAAACCAAAGTGCGCTCAGCGCACAATTTGATGGTGCGCGCCGCGCACAGTAGTGCGCTCAGCGCACCCAGCCGCGCACTTTTGACAGAAAAGCAGATTTGAACGTGCATAGTCGAGCTGTAAAGTATAAAGTGAAGTAGGTGAGAGTGCGCTTGGCGCACCCTTACTGTGCGCGCCGCGCACATTACTTTTCACCAACAATTCAGCTTATTTAATTCCATTTCCAGTTTCATTTGAAGAGTACCAGTTTCCTTTCTGCTCAAGGACGAAAACATACGATTCAAAGCAGTTCTAGGGCATATCAAAGTGCATTTAAACACTAAAATCATTGAAGAATCGAAGATCATTCAAGAGCTTCATCCAAGATTACTCCTAAAAGGTTAATCTTGCATTTACAATGAATTATATCTTTGTTACTGTTTTGTTTAAGTTTTCAAGCATGATTGTTGGCTAAACTCTATAATGTTTGTCTAGATAAATAACCGAGATGTTGAATGTTTACTTTTGATTGAGTATTATTATGCACGATAGTTTAATGTTTGAATACAAGAACCATTCTTGTTAAAGTTTAATCCTTTCGATTCAACTAATTGATATGTTCATTTGATTAAGAAACATCATCTTGTTAAATTAATGTATTGATTTACACCTAGTGACATGTGTTTATCCATCTTTTACCAAAAGGGATAAGTTGAGTTCAAATGGTTAGCTTACATAGGAATGTAAGAACGACTCTTGTAGACACTTTCGGATAGCCTAATTGATATGTGTAGTTATATAGGTGAACGATCAATTCCCTAGATCATGTTATACATATTTTCATTACTCGATTCCATATAACTAATAGGTGTTAGTAATTTGCCTTATCTAGTGACGTTTATAGGGATCTTATTACCACCCTAAATTGATTACTTGGGTTGGGTGAATTGAGCATTTAACCGGACCAAGGGAATGAACTAGGCTAAATCATAAGTTGACATAGGAGTGGATCATGATCAACACACCATTGACTTGATCATTCTTTAAGTCTTTAGACTAGTTGAATTAGTTGAATACAAATAGGAGGTCTTAGATGACAAGAATATCACTTGCGTGTTGTAATCCCGTTTGAGTGTTTACTCAAAACTACTCTTGGTAAACCGATCAATTAGTTCTCGTGCATAACCAATCAATCCGGTCTTAATCCTAAATAACATTCAACATGGAGGGTAAAAAGTCTAGATGAGCATTTTTCCTTAAATTGATATCAAATCTATCTTACTTACTTTCTTTACACTTATTTTCATCTTATAAACTTAAAAGACCAAAAATATTGTTTTTACATTTAACCTTCTCTGATTTGGCTAAATCGTTAAATAGCCACCAAAACATAAAACTTGTACCTTTAAGCTTCATTTACTTAGTTAATCATAATATAGTTTATAATTCTAGTTTGACTAATACAACTGTCCTTGGAACGATACACGGAACTAAACCAGTTACTATACTACTACACGATCGGGTACACTGCCCGTTAGTGTGTAGCAATCTCTAATCGATATTTTTCTATATTATTGTATACAACAATTCATATACCACTTTTTGCACATCAAAGACTCCATGCACATAGCTTGTCTAACATATAAGCAAACAGCGGAAGACTTCTAGGGAACCTGAGAAAAAACATGCTAACAAGTGTCAACACAAAGGTTGGTGAGTTCATAGTTTTAGTGTTTCGCATAATCTGTATATAAAGGTGGATCACAAGATTTCAGTTGTTTCATCCAGAAACGTTTATCAAAAGATTCTACGTAACAGAGCACCCTGGTAACTAAACTTTAACGTTATAATGATAATTACCCTATTCGTTTTAATACACGCAACCAACGTGTCATAAACTCAAATAATATACGTTCGTTAAAAGGCTAGCGCTCTAGCTCGGACGGGGATGTCAAGCCCTATGGATCCATATACTATTATTCGCGCCCACCAGTCCATATCCTATGTACTGGCAGTTACTAGTTACCAATGATTTTTGGTTTAAACACAGTGTAGAATTAAGTATGTACTTGTATCCATTGCGTTTAAATATATTGCATGTATTCTCAGCCCAAAAATATATATTGCAAAAGAAATTAAAAAGGGATCTATAAACTCACTTTAGCAGCATATAAAGTCGTTCACCAAAATGTGACCGAAACTCGGATTACCAAATAACCGTAGATCTCAACCTAGAGAACATATGTTGGTCAATAAATTTTTATCAAGCTAGGTCAGGTCATAGTGTCTCACAATCCTAATGCTCGAGATCGACATACAAAAGTTATCCAAAGTCGTTTCAAAAAGTCAATTTTGACAATAGTTCAACAAAATGAGACGTACCTTATATAAGGATTCATTTACTCGGTTGGTAATATTCAAAAATCCAATTTATCAATCTTACAAACAAGTTGTTTAAATATTAATTGCAGATTCAAAAGCAATTCCAATTAACGTCAATTATAATTCAGTTGATCATATCTTTTAATCCGTTCATCGAAACTATTCGATATCTAAATGAAAAGTTATTGATTTTTTGCCAGCTTTCCAAAAACATGTATATCATATACCTTTTACCAGTAATATATGTATTTAATTTGTGATTTATCATAAACTGTTTAACGACGAAATTTAGCATACAAGCAAGCCTAAACATATATACTCGAGCACTAGACATGTATACACTATTAATATATAAAAGATAAGATGTGAATGCTCACGTATCAATATTGTGATTCAATATTGCAGGAAGTACGTAGACGCAACAGAGATGATAAACACTAGGTTTGACTTGTGAACAGTATCCATGAATATTACCATAACCTCCATAGTTATAACCCATAGTTTCCTTAGCTCTATCTTGCTCGAAACCCATTTTGAAAGTGACACGCTCATGACCTCGTCGTAGTATTTTATGTATAATACTAATTAATAATACTAATAATAATAAGATTAATAATAATATTAATCTTAATAATAATAATAATAATAATAATAATAATAATAATAATAATAATAATAATAATAATAATAATATAAATAAAATAAATAAATACTTACAGAGTAATATTAAGAAAAGTGTGAGAAAAACAGAACCGAAATCGAGCAATTTATAGGACTTGGCCTGAAAAAGTACCCCATGCGAGTGCATGGGATTTTAGTGCAAATCTCATGCACTTGCATGAGCTCATGCACTTGCATGGGTTTTATGCCTATTTCCCATGCGATCGCATGGCCGTCAGATCCAGCTCACATATTTTTTTTTCTTGTTTGTCGACATAATTAAATATAATATATATAATTTAAATAATTAATTATATATTATATTAAATTCATGTGCATAGTTGACTTGTAATTTTCGTTCCGATGACTCGTACGTTGTCACTCGACTTATGTACCGGTTCCGGTTTCTCGAACGCATTTTCGTACGCTTAGAAAACTCGCAATTTACGTTTTGTGACTCGTACCTTTGTCAAAATACAGTCTTAAATTATCAATAAACTATATCATTCAAAGTGTATCTTAAACTTTCGAGTGTTTTGGTCATTTACTTCTATAAATCATTGTCTCGCTATTTGTTGATATATATATAATAACAAATCATTTTATGACCAAGTCAATATATATTTTCAATATTCATAAACACGTTTCAAATATACGTCACAAGTTATTCATACAATTAATATTCCAACTTCTCATATATATTCAAATAAATATTTAAACCAATAAGTTTAATGTACGGTATTAAACAATTAATACATTGTTACGTTTTCAAGTTATAGTATATATATATATATATATGTATCTATATACATATAACTGTTCGCGAATCGTCGAGAACAACCGAAAGATATTTGAATAGTTCAAAAATTTTGATATTCAGTTTTACAGACTTTGCTTATCGTGTCGGAAATGTTAATTATACAAAGATTTAAGTTTAAATTTGGTCAGAAATTTCCGGGTCATCACAGTACCTACCCGTTAAAGAAATTTCGTCCCGAAATTTGAGTGAGGTCGTCATGACTAACAATAAAAATGTTTTCATGCCGTATATGTGTTGATAAATAGAGTTTTATCACCATTAAATAATATGGATAAAACAATCCAATTACTCGAAGCGTATGAGGGAAGTTATCGTAATAAAGTGAAATAGAGAATAGAGATGCGTCTTTATCTCTTGACGTATTAACGATTGATTTCCGAAATTTAAGGAATAGAAAGTCTTCATAATCTAAATAAGATTTGATTCTTTGGAATTTAAGGAAATTAAGATCTTCTTTAATTAAATGAGGTCACCTGCCTCGATTGCTCTGTCTGTTATTTCGCTTATAAATTAACCCCTTTCGTCTCATTATTTTCACCACTCCTACATCTTCTTCCTCATTTCATACTTCCAAAAGATTGTGAAATGCTTCATCCAGTTCTGATTCTTGATATACTCCTAACTTTCATATTTGTCATTCTTCTTTTTCATCTACCACCAGAGGAAGTTATTTTCTTCTACCATTACCTTGGGGTTATAGTGTTTTTCATTCTCCCGTGTCTTTATATTGCTATACACATTGATATACACGATTTGTAAATTTCGGGGTTGTTATCGGGCCTATATTCTCCTTTATATTTCAGAGCCCCATGCTTTCGATTTCTCTTCCCGACCTTAAGTCAAGCGGATAATGGTCCAGAATTTGTAGGTATGAAGTTCGGAATTAACATAGTTAATGTTCTAAGAAAGAAATTGTAATGGCACGATCTTGATTTGTCAAATTACCAGAATATCTGGAAAAGACCGAATCATCAAGAAAAATATTTTCTTGATATTTTTAGAGGTTAAATAGAATGAAAGAGTCGTGTAACATGGCACACGATGAGGGTGGGATCTGTGAACCTTTATCACGTTCCATTAGAAACTCAGCATGACTTACTGTAATATAATCACGTTGATCAAGTGTCATTATATTATACTAACTCATGCTTCAATTCCCAACATTACTTCAAAACATCTATTTTTTGAATTATTCAGATTTTAGAAACTAAAATAGTTTCTTTTATGATGTAACACAGATAGCGCGAAGAGATGAATGATTTCATATAAGAATGGTTATAAAAAAAATATCTTCAGAAATATGGAGGATATTTATAATGGAAGATACGATGATATCTTAGAATATTTAAGATAAGATGATGATGAAGAATATTGTCCGCAAAGGTTTTAGAGTAAGGAGCAAGGTATTTGCTAAGGATTTCAGCAGACACTGAATCATTTGTATTCTTTGAAGGTAGATTTCATTTTTGTGATTTGTCCACAGCCTCCTTCATGGTCTGCTCAATCCGTTTTCCAGTTCCAAACCTTTTCTTTTTCTCAGCTTTACCACCATACAATTTTTTATCCTCAAACTTTTGACTGTTAAGGTCGTTTACAGTTTTTGCTGCTTCATCAGCATTTTTCCAAAATTCGGAGAACTAGTTTCGTAGTTTCGGGTGTTTTTCAGAAACTTCACATTCGAATTATGTAAGTCTAGAAGATAGATGTTATCTATATATAACTGTTGTCGTAGAATTGCTGCAAAATTCGAAATACTGATTGCTAATTTCTGGTAGTTGGTATGGCAATTATTGTTACAAGATGTAGGTGAGTACATGATGGGGTTTCAATGAGTATAATGATTTTTTGGAAGGTCACAGATCATTGAAGTTGTTGGTAAATTTACTGCTAATGTGGTGGAACATAAAAGGTTCCCCAGTAACAAAAACATATATGCCAAAGTTACAAATCTGAAAGGTTGTCGTTGACTGGTTGAATGGTTGATAATACTGGATACTTTGAAAAGGAATTTGCAAGGTTATTTTCGATAAAAACAATGTTAAAGGATTTTGCACAGTTTTGAAATCAAAGTATAGCTTTGAAAGATGTAGAGATCTAAGAATGATGTCACTGGTTCAGAGTTATGAATTGGATCTGATCCGTCAATATCAGAATATGTAATTGAATTTGTATGAAAATGATTGTATATCCTTGTGAGCATTGTTAATAATTTTTGAATCAAAGTTGAAGAATGTACAGTATAACATATTGATTGTGAACTTATATATTTCTCGAGTATTACCTACCCGTTAAAGATTTCACAATTAATACTTTGTACAAAAGAATTTTTATTACCATCTTTATGAAAATATATGTATGTATATTTTCTTCAGATGTAATACAGATTTAATGAGTTAATATCATATTAAGCTCATTTGATTCTCGGCTTGACTTAGAAATGATTAATCTTTAAAATATTAAAGATTACATAATTTTTTTTTTTTGCGGAGTATTTCGCTAATGAAATCGATACTTCATTATTTATTCTTATTGATATTCCTTGGTGAAGGGTGTTGATATTCGTGAAATTCTTGCAAACTTCGCAAGGTGCAAATGATGTTTTCTAGAAAGTTTCGAGTGCATCGAAGATGAAAGTGTAAAATCAACCATATTATTGAATAATACACTTGGTTTATTATGAAACGGAATTCATTGGATTGAAATAGAGATTGTAGTTAACGAAAGTTAAGTTGTTAACGAAGGATGTACATCAAAGCATATTAGTAATATGAATTTAACCGAGTAGTATTTACCCTTTTTCAATTCATACCTAGTAGCTTAGTACGAAAAGATTTATGATAGTTTTAAAATTTATATATATACAATATACATATAAATTCTCTAGAGGAATTGAGTTATTACTTCATAACTCATTGATACAATATACTTGTTGTTGACTCGTAATAATGTCCACGGTGTTTTCTTGAACTGGCGGAGCTTGTGATGTTAGAGGTGTTGATGATTCTAATGATGTTGACAGCACTGACTATGCTGGTGAGGCTAAGGGTACTGTTGATGTTGTTGGTAAAACGAGTCTAGCTTGTACCTTAGGCATCATTCTTGTCAAGGTTTCTATTCTTCCTTCTATTTATCTGATGTACGGTTAGAACTGGGATAAATAATCTCTAAGATTTTAGAGATTACATAATCGTCGTAGAATATTTCTTCGATGAAGTTATGAATCAATACTTCATCATTTATTGTTGTTGGCACTCTTTGGTATCTACGGTGCGTATGATGTTGATATCCGAAGTACATTTTTTAGATGTGATATTGAGGTGTGGGATGCGGATGTGGTTATTGGTGGTGGTAATGGTACTGTTGTTGTTGATGATGGTGGTACTGGTTATGCTGTTGGTGCTGATACTGGTGTTTGTAACCTTCGCACAATATTCTCCAAAGCCACTACCCGAGCGCGAAGCTCATTGACTTCTTCTATTATACCGAGATGATCGGTGGTTCGGACGATGGGATAAATAAGATTTATAATATGGGATAGTATATAATCGTGAAGAGATACTCTGGAAATGAGAGAGAAAATGGTTTCTCGAACAGGTTCGCCGGTAAGTGCTTCAGGTTCTTCGCCAAGAGGGCAATGTGGTGGATGGAAGGGATCGCCTTCTTCTTGTCGCCAATGATTAAGTAGGCTACGAACCCATCCCCAATTCATCCAGAATAGATGATGGCTAATTGGTTAATCCATTTCGGTTACACTGCTTTCGGAGCTTGAGTGAATATCCATATCGGAATAGCTGTCGGAATCTAAGAAATTCGAACTAGATACACGATCCATTTTGTGTAATCGAGGAAAAGATTTTTGGAATGAAATTGATTATAGGACTAATTTGGTACTCCTTAATACATAGTTTACATATGTATTTATAATACCAGAATCCCATAAGTTACGGAGGATTTTACGAAAGATGTCAGGCAAAGTTTACTGTAATAGATATGCCAAGATACGAATTTTGTCTATAATATCTATGCAATTAATGCAATAAGACATGTTTAGACTTAAGATGATAGATAGGTAATTTCTGATAAGAAATGATAAGCAAAACTTTTGACATGCAGACACAGTCGAAGTCCAGACTTACGAATGCATCCTAACAACTATCAGTTAGACACACTAATGCAAGACCTGGTTCACTAAGACCAACGCTCTGATATCAACTGTGACGATCGCTACAAATCCATATGGACGAACACGTCATTCATCGATTTCATTGCGAGGTATTTGACCTCTATATGATACGTTTTGTAAACATTGCATTCTTTTGAAAAGGCACACCATAAATGAATATTTAAATCAAAGGTTTTCGACATCTGATGATTTCTACATATAGACAATCACCGTAAATAATAGTTTACAATAGTAATTCCGTTGACAATGCAGTCAAAATAAGATACATGGTGATGATTTGGTGAATGCAACGTTTCCTTGATAAATATGCCATGTAAGACTCCATGCACATAGCTTGTATAACATATAAGCAAACAGCGGAAGACTTCTAGGGAACCTGAGAATAAACATGCTAACAAGTGTCAACACAAAGGTTGGTGAGTTCATAGTTTTAGTGTTTCGCATAATCTCTATATAAAGGTGGATCATAAGATTTCAGTTGTTTCATCCAGAAACGTTTATCAAAAGATTCTACGTAACAGAGCACCCTGGTAACTAAGCTTTAACGTTATAATGATAATTACCCTATTCGTTTTAATACACGCAACCAACGTGTCATAAACTCAAATAATATACGTCCGTTAAAAGGCTAGCGCTCTAGCTCGGACGGGGATGTCAAGCCCTATGGATCCATATACTATTATTCGCGCCCACCAGTCCATATCCTATGTACTAGCAGTTACTAGTTACCAAAGCTAAGGGATTTTTGGTTCAAACTCAGTGTAGAATTAAGTATGTACTTGTATCCATTGCGTTTAAATATATTGCATGTATTCTCAGCCCAAAAATATATATTGCAAAAGAAATTAAAAAGGGATCTATAAACTCACTTTAGCAGCATATAAAGTCGTTCACCAAAATGTGACCGAAACTCGGATTACCAAATAACCGTAGATCTCAACCTAGAGAACATATGTTGGTCAATAAATATTTATCAAGCTAGGTCAGGTCATAGTGTATCACAATCCTAATGCTAAATATCGACATATAAAAGTTATCCAAAGTCGTTTCAAAAAGTCAATTTTGACAATAGTTCAACAAAATGAGACGTACCTTATATAAGGATTCATTTACTCGGTTGGTAATATTCAAAAATCCAATTTATCAATCTTACAAACAAGTTGTTCAAATATTAATTACAGATTCAAAAGCAATTCCAATTAATGTCATATATAATTCAGTTGATCATATCTTTTAATCCGTTCATCGAAACTATTCGATATCTAAATGAAAAGTTATTGATTTTTCGCCAGCTTTCCAAAAACATGTATATCATATACCTTTTACCAGTAATATATGTATTTAATTCGTGATTTATCATAAACTGTTTAACGACGAAATTTAGCATACAAGCATGCCTAAACATATATACTCGATCACTAGACATGTATACACTATTAATATATAAAAGATAAGATGTGAATGCTCACGTATCAATATTGTGATTCAATATTGCAGGAAGTACGTAAACGCAACAGAGATGATAAACACTAGGTTTGACTTGTGAAAAGTATCCATGAATATTACCCATAACCTCCATAGTTATAACCCATAGTTTTCTTAGCTCTATCTCGCTCGAAACCCATTTTGAAAGTGACACGCTCATGACCTCGTCGTAGTATTTTATGTATAATACTAATTAATAATACTAATAATAATAAGATTAATAATAATATTAATCTTAATAATAATAATAATAATAATAATAATAATAATAATAATAATAATAATAATAATAATATAAATAAAATAAATAAATACTTACGGAGTAATATTAAGAAAAGTGTGAGAAAAACAGAACTGAAATCGAGCAATTTATAGGACTTGGCCTGAAAAAGTACCCCATGCGAGTGCATGGGATTTTAGTGCAAATCTCATGCACTTGCATGGGTTTTATGCCTATTTCCCATGCGATCGCATGGCCGTCAGATCCAGCTCACATATTTTTTGTTTTCTTGTTTGTCGACATAATTAAATATAATATATATAATATATATAATTTAAATAATTAATTATATATTATATTAAATTCATGTGCATAGTTGGCTTGTAATTTTTGTTCCGATGGCTCGTACGTTGTCACTCGACTTATGTACCGGTTCCGGTTTCTCGAACGCATTTTCGTACGCTTAGAAAACTCGCAATTTACGTTTTGTGACTCGTACCTTTGTCAAAATACAGTCTTAAATTATCAATAAACTATATCATTCAAAGTGTATCTTAAACTTTCGAGTGTTTTGGTCATTTACTTCTATAAATCATTGTCTCGCTATTTGTTGATATATATATAATAACAAATCATTTTATGACCAAGTCAATATATATTTTCAATATTCATAAACACGTTTTAAATATACGTCGCAAGTTATTCATACAATTAATATTCCAACTTCTCATATATATTCAAATAAATATTTAAACCAATAAGTTTAATGTACGGTATTAAACAATTAATACATTGTTACGTTTTCAAGTTATAGTATATATATATATATGTATCTATATACATATAATTGTTCGCGAATCGTCGAGAACAACTAAAAGATATTTGAATAGTTCAAAAATTTTGATATTCAGTTTTACAGACTTTGCTTATCGTGTCGGAAATGTTAATTATACAAAGATTTAAGTTAAAATTTGGTCAGAAATTTCTGGGTCATCACAGTACCTACCCGTTAAAGAAATTTCGTCCTGAAATTTGAGTGAGGTCGTCATGACTAACAATAAAAATGTTTTCATGCCGTATATGTGTTGATAAATATAGTTTTATCACCGTTAAATAATATGGATAAAACAATCCAATTACTCGAAGCGTATGAGGGAAGTTATCGTAATAAAGTGAAATAGAGAATAGAGATGCGTCTTTATCTCTTAACGTAGTAACGATTGATTTCCGGAATTTAAGGAATAGAAAGTCTTCATAATCTAAATAAGATTTGATTCTTTGGAATTTAAGGAAATTAAGATCTTCTTTAATTAAATGAGGTCACCTGCCTCGATTGCTCTGTCTGTTATTTCGCTTATAAATTAACCCCTTTCGTCTCATTATTTTCACCACTCCTACATCTTCTTCCTCATTTCATACTTCCAAAAGATTGTGAAATGCTTCATCCAGTTCTGATTCTTGATATACTCCTAACTTTCATATTTGTCATTCTTCTTTTCATCTACCACCAGAGGAAGTTATTTTCTTCTACCATTACCTTGGGGTTATAGTGTTTTTCATTCTCCCGTGTCTTTATATTGCTATACGCATTGATATACACGATTTGTAAATTTCGGGGTTGTTATCGGGCCTATATTCTCCTTTATATTTCAGAGCCCCATGTTTTCGATTTCTCTTCCCGACCTTAAGTCAAGCGGATAATGGTCCAGAATTTGTAGGTATGAAGTTCGGAATTAACATAGTTAATGTTCTAAGAAAGAAATTGTAATGGCACGATCTTGATTTGTCAAATTACCAGAATATCTGGAAAAGACCGAATCATCAAGAAAAATATTTTCTTGATATTTTTAGAGGTTAAATAGAATGAAAGAGTCGTGTAACATGGCACATGATGAGGGTGGGATCTGTGAACCTTTATCACGTTCCATTAGAAACTCAGCATGACTTACTGTAATATAATCACGTTGATCAAGTGTCATTATATTATACTAACTCATGCTTCAATTCCCAACATTACTTCAAAACATCTATTTTTTGAATTTTTCAGATTTTAGAAACTAAAATAGTTTCTTTTATGATGTAACACAGATAGCGCGAAGAGATGAATGATTTCATCTAAGAATGGTTATAAAAAAAATTATCTTCAGAAATATGGAGGATATTTATAATGGAATATACGATGATATCTTAGAATATTTAAGATAAGATGATGATGAAGAATATTGTCCGCAAAGGTTTTAGAGTAAGGAGCAAGGTATTTGCTAAGGATTTCAGCAGACACTGAATCATTTGTATTCTTTGAAGATAGATTTCATTTTTGTGATTTGTCCACAGCCTCATTCATGGTCTGCTCAATCCGTTTTCCAGTTCCAAACCTTCTCTTTTTCTCAGCTTTACCACCATACTATTTTTTATCATCAAACTTTTGACTGTTAAGGTCGTTTACAGTTTTTGCTGCTTCATCAGCATTTTTCCAAAATTCGGAGAACTAGTTTCGTAGTTTGGGGTGTTTTTCAGAAACTTCACATTCGAATTATGTAAGTCTAGTAGATAGATGTTATATATATAACTGTTGTCGTAGAATTGCTGCGAAATTCGAAATACTGATTGCTAATTCCCGGTAGTTGATATGCCAATTATTGTTACAAGATGTAGGTGAGTACATGATGGGGTTTCAATGAGTATAATGATTTTTCGGAAGGTCACAGATCAATGAAGTTGTTGGTAAATTTACTGCTAATGTGGTGGAACATAAAAGGTTCCCCAGTAAAAAAAACGTATATGCCAAAGTTACAAGTCTGAAAGGTCGTCGTTGACTGGTTGAATGGTTGATAAAACTGGATACTTTGAAAAGGAATTTGCAAGGTTATTTTCGGTAAAAACAATGCTAAAGGATTTTGCACAGTTTTGAAATCAAAGTATAGCTTTGAAAGATGTAGAGATCTAAGAATGATGTCACTGGTTCAGAGTTATGAATTGGATTCTGATCCGTCAATATCAGAATATGTAATTGAATTTGTATGAAAACGCTTGTTTATCGTTGTGAGCATTATTAATAATTTTTGAATCAAAGTTGAAGAATGTACAGTATAACATATTGATTGTGAACTTATATATTTCCCGAGTATTACCTACCCGTTAAAGATTTCACAATTAATACTTTGTACAAAAGAATTTTTATTACCATCTTTATGAAAATATATGTATGTATATTTTCTTCAGATGTAATACAGATTTAATGAGTTAATATCATATTAAGCTCATTTGATTCTCGGCTTGACTTAGAAATGATTAATCTTTAAAATATTAAAGATTACATAATTTTTTTTTTTGCGGAGTATTTCGCTAATGAAATCGATACTTCATTATTTATTCTTATTGATATTCCTTGGTAAAGGGTGTTGATATTCGTGAAATTCTTGCAAACTTCGCAAGGTGCAAATGATGTTTTCTAGAAAGTTTCGAGTGCATCGAAGATGAAAGCGTAAAATCAACCATATTATTGAATAATACACTTGGTTTATTATGAAACGGAATTCATTGGATTGAAACAGAGATTGTAGTTAACGAAAGTTAAGTTATTAACGAAGGATGTACATCATAGCATATTAGTAACATGAATTTAACCGAGTAGTATTTACCCTTTTTCAATTCATACCTAGTAGCTTAGTACGAAAAGATTTATGATAGTTTTAAAATTTATATATATACGATATACATATAAATTCTCTAGAGGAATTGAGTTACTACTTCATAACTCATTGATACAATATACTCGTTGTTAACTCGTAATAATGTCCACGGTGTTTTCTTGAACTGGCGGAGCTTGTGATGTTAGAGGTGCTGATGATTCTAATGATGTTGACAGCACTGATTGTGCTAGTGAGGCTAAGGGTACTGTTGATGCTGTTGGTAAAACGAGTCTAGCTTGTACCTTACGCATCATTCTTGTCAAGGTTTCTATTCTTCCTTCTATTTATCTGATGTACGGTTAGAACTGGGATAAATAATCTCTAAGATTTTAGAGATTACATAATCGCCGTAGAATATTTCTTCGATGAAGTTATGAATCAATACTTCATCATTTATTGTTGTTGGCACTCCTTGGTATTTACGGTGCGTATGATGTTGATATCCGAAGTACATTTTTTAGATGTGATATTGAGGTGTGGGATGCGGATGTGGTTATTGGTGGTGGTAATGGTACTGTTGTTGTTGATGATGGTGGTACTGGTTATGCTGCTGGTGCTGATGCTGGTGTTTGTAACCTCCGCACAATATTCTCCAAAGCCACTACCCGAGCGCGAAGCTCATTGACTTCTTCTATTATATCGGGATGATCGGTGGTTCGGACGATCAGATAAATAAGATTTATAATATGGGATAGTATATAATCGTGAAGAGATACTATGGAAATGAGAGAGAAAATGGTTTCTCGAACAGGTTCGCCGGTAAGTGCTTCAGGTTCTTCGCCAAGAGGGCAATGTGGTGGATGGAAGGGATCGCCTTCTTCTTGTCGCCAATGATTAAGTAGGCTACGAACCCATCCCCAATTCATCCAGAATAGATGATGGCTAATTGGTTAATCCATTCCGATTACACTGCTTTCGGAGCTTGAGTGAATATCCATATCGGAATAGCTGTCGGAATCTAAGGAATTCGAACTAGATACACGATCCATTTTGTGTAATCGAGGAAAAGATTTTTGGAATGAAATAGATTATAGGACTAATTTGGTACTCCTTAATACATAGTTTACATATGTATTTATAATACCAGAATCCCATAAGTTACGGAGGATTTTACGGAAGATGTCAGACAAAGTTTACTGTAATAGATATGCCAAGATACGAATTTTGTCTAAACTATCTATGCAATTAATGCAATAAGACACGTTTAGACTTAAGATGATAGATAGGTAATTTCTGATAAGAAATGATAAGCAAAACTTTTGACATGCAGACACAGTCGAAGTCCAGACTTACGAATGCATCCTAACAACTATCAGTTAGACACACTAATGCAAGACCTGGTTCACTAGGACCAACGCTCTGATATCAACTGTGACGATCGCTCCAAATCCATATGGACGAACACGTCATTCATCGATTTCATTGCGAGGTATTTGACCTCTATATGATACGTTTTGTAAATATTGCATTCTTTTGAAAAGGCACACCGTAAATGAATATTTAAATCAAAGGTTTTCGACATCTGATGATTTCTACATATAGACAATCACCGTAAATAATAGTTTACAATAGTAATTTCGTTGACAATGCAGTCAAAATAAGATACATGGTGATGATTTGGTGAATGCAACGTTTCCTTGATAAATATGCCATGTAAGACTCCATGCACATAGCTTGTCTAACATATAAGCAAACAGCGGAAGACTTCTAGGGAACCTGAGAATAAACATGCTAACAAGTGTCAACACAAAGGTTGGTGAGTTCATAGTTTTAGTGTTTCGCATAATCTCTATATAAAGGTGGATCACAAGATTTCAGTTGTTTCATCCAGAAACGTTTATCAAAAGATTCTACGTAACAGAGCACCCTGGTAACTAAACTTTAACGTTATAATGATAATTACCCTATTCGTTTTAATACACGTAACCAACGTGTCATAAACTCAAATAATATACGTCCGTTAAAAGGCTAGCGCTCTAGCTCGGACGGGGATGTCAAGCCCTATGGATCCATATACTATTATTCGCGCCCACCAGTCCATATCCTATGTACTGGCAGTTACTAGTTACCAAAGCTAAGGGATTTTCGGTTCAAACTCAGTGTAGAATTAAGTATGTACTTGTATCCATTGCGTTTAAATATATTGCATGTATTCTCAGCCCAAAAATATATATTGCAAAAGAAATTAAAAAGGGATCTATAAACTCACTTTAGCAGCATATAAAGTCGTTCACCAAAATGTGACCGAAACTCGGATTACCAAATAACCGTAGATCTCAACCTAGAGAACATATGTTGGTCAATAAATGTTTATCAAGCTAGGTCAGGTCATAGTGTATCATAATCCTAATGCTCGAGATCGACATACAAAAGTTATCCAAAGTCGTTTCAAAAAGTCAATTTTGACAATAGTTCAACAAAATGAGACGTACCTTATATAAAGATTCATTTACTCGGTTGGTAATATTCAAAAATCCAATTTATCAATCTTACAAACAAGTTGTTTAAATATTAATTGCAGATTCAAAAGCAATTCCAATTAACGTCAATTATAATTCAGTTGATCATATCTTTTAATCCGTTCATCGAAACTATTCGATATCTAAATGAAAAGTTATTGATTTTTCGCCAGCTTTCCAAAAACATGTATATCATATACCTTTTACCAGTAATATATGTATTTAATTCGTGATTTATCATAAACTGTTTAACGACGAAATTTAGCATACAAGCATGCCTAAACATATATACTCGAGCACTAGACATGTATACACTATTAATATATAAAAGATAAGATATGAATGCTCACGTATCAATATTGTGATTCAATATTGCAGGAAGTACGTAGACGCAACAGAGATGATAAACACTAGGTTTGACTTGTGAACAGTACCTGTGAATATTACCCATAACCTCCATAGTTATAACCCATAGTTTCCTTAGCTCTATCCCGCTCGAAACCCATTTTGAAAGTGACACGCTCATGACCTAGTGGTAGTATTTTATGTATAATACTAATTAATAATACTAATAATAATAAGATTAATAATAATATTAATCTTAATAATAATAATAATAATAATAATAATAATAATAATAATAATAATAATAATAATAATAATAATAATAATAATAATAATAATAATAATATAAATAAAATAAATAAATACTTACGGAGTAATATTAAGAAAAGTGTGAGAAAAACAGAACCGAAATCGAGCAATTTATAGGACTTGGCCTGAAAAAGTACCCCATGCGAGTGCATGGGATTTTAGTGCAAATCTCATGCACTTGCATGAGCTCATGCACTTGCATGGGTTTTATGCCTATTTCCCATGCGATCGCATGACCGTCAGATCCAGCTCACATATTTTTTGTTTTCTTGTTTGTCGACATAATTAAATATAATATATATAATATATATAATTTAAATAATTAATTATATATTATATTAAATTCATGTGCATAGTTGACTTGTAATTTTCGTTCCGATGACTCGTACGTTGTCACTCGACTTATGTCCAGGTTCCGGTTTCCCGAACGCATTTTCGTACGCTTAGAAAACTCGCAATTTACGTTTTGTGACTCGTACCTTTGTCAAAATACAGTCTTAAATTATCAATAAACTATATCATTCAAAGTGTATCTTAAACTTTCGAGTGTTTTGGTCATTTACTTCTATAAATCATTGTCTCGCTATTTGTTGATATATATATATATATATATATATATATATATATATATATATATATATATATATATATATATATATATATATATATATATATATATATATATATATATATATAATAACAAATCGTTTTATGACCGAGTCAATATATATTTTCAACATTCATAAACACGTTTTAAATATACGTCGCAAGTTATTCATACAATTAATATTCCAACTTCTCATATATATTCAAATAAATATTTAAACCAATAAGTTTAATGTACGGTATTAAACAATTAATACATTGTTAAGTTTTCAAGTTATAGTATATATATATATATATATATGTATCTATATACATATAATTGTTCGCGAATCGTCGAGAACAACCGAAAGATATTTGAATAGTTCAAAAAATTTGATATTCAGTTTTACAGACTTTGTTTATCGTGTCGGAAATATTAATCATACAAAGATTTAAGTTTAAATTTGGTCAGAAATTTCCGGGTCATCACAGAAGCCGTCGATATTCAATTTGGGATCTTGAATTTTACACGATGAATGCTTAACAACATTCCTCTCCAAAGCTTTATAAGCACGAATCCATCTACCATCGACTTGTATGGTGTTTAACACTCTTGCAAAAGAATCGATATCCGAAATGTCTTCAAAACGAACATACTCGAATCGTTGGCCACTCGAAAATCTCTTACGTGCAAAGTACACATCTTTAAGTGTCTCGTATTTCTCGAAGATTCTCCGGCAATCATCACGAGACCATGTCTCCGGAAAATTGAAGATCAAGAACGAAGTAACACGAATATCACTCGACTTTGAGAACGGAAAGCCGTTTGGCTTTGACATGGAGATTACATCATCGACCGCCAGAAAATAGGGCGGAGGAGATGGAGAAAAGGATGGCCGGAATGGATGGTGGATGGGTGTTGAAGGTGGTGGTTGATGTGGGTAAACAGAGACTTTTTGCTTAGTCCGATGAAACAGAGAGTTTTTAATGATATGCTATTTTAAATTGTGAAAACCACGTATATTATATTAATGAAAAATACTTTGCTTTTTTTTTTTCCAACAGCTAATATTAATGAAATATACTTTGCTTTACACTAAAATAATAATAATAATAATAATAATAATAATAATAATAATAATAATAATAATAATAATAATAATAATAATAATAATTCAGAAGTGTTCGATGGCGCAAGATATTGGTGCCGGTGCTGCTGCTCATATTTTTACTAGGATAGGTTTTGCTATTGTTAGAGGTGTGGGGGCTCAGATTGTCTCTAGGCTTCCCACTAATTTTTTGTAAGTTTTAAAACTTTTAAGTTTATTATTATTATTATTATTATTATTATTATTATTATTATTATTATTATTATTATTATTATTATTATTATTATTATTATTATTATTATTATAATAATAATAATAATAATAATAATAATAATAATAATAATAATAATAATAATAATAATAATAATAATAATAATAATAATAATAATAATAATAATAATAATAATAAGCGTAATTACAAAGCGTGTGCCTTTAAACTATTTTAATGTTATCTTTTCTTATGTAATTATTCTTTACTGTATCGACAATACAACCAAAAACTAATGTGAGGTAGCAATGTTAATAATTAATCTTAATAGTTTCTTGGAAACCATGTTACCCAATTATTTATTATTATGATAATTATTAATCTATTAGCCAATTTATAATTGTTTAACTACAAAAAAGCTATAAGACTCAGCTCGACCATTTCGCACGAAAGCCCATATCATGATCATCATCACCATTTATCGTATTAGAAGATCATGTCTGACAGAGCTTTGTCTAACTAATCACTGCTAATCAAGATTTTGTTTTCTAATTAACTCCGATTAGATCCGCAAATCCTGGTTCGATTCATTTTTCCTACATCTGTTTGTTTTTATGTTTCATATAAATTTATTATTTATATTTATTTTATCTTACTATACTAAAACCCATGAACCCTTCGGTCGTGCGACCCATATTTTTTTTTTTTTAGTATTTTGCCACTTACCAAAATTATTCTTAGTTTATTTGTTATTGGATTTTCTTTTTACTTTTTATTTATAACACTTTAGGAATACATATGCATTTTACCATTACTTTTCATTTAGGTAAAAGGCTTGGACAAATTATCGATGTACGTATTGTAGTTACAGACTAAACTATGTTTAAGGTGTAAAACGAAACTATGTTTAACGTATAAATGGAACCATTTTAGTAAAAGATTCCTAAGATGTTTTTTTTTTGTTACTTTGGTTACCAAATAATTTTTTTTTATTAGCTTTTTCGGTTCATGACTACATATTAAGATAACTATTTACGACAATGAAATTGATATATTTCGAAAGGGAATACTAATACTAATAACAAAAATAGGACAAATGTATATAGGTTTTGAACGATTGTCGATATGCGTATTATTTTTAAAAATTATTGAAAATGTGCTTAAAATATAAAGCGAAATCATCTTTCGCAGCAACGCGGCCTATGTTAACCAACTAAAATGTACCCGCAGCAATGCGCGAGCTGATCCGTGGCTACTTTATTTACTAAAAGGCTCGTGAATATTTGCCGTTTCAATAGGATCAAAACGACATTTCTAATATAATTACATACATCCCCCCAAACTATGTTACATGAGTCAAATTTTTAGGGGTAAAAATTGTAAAATTATTATTTTATTAAAAAACTTCAAACAAACTCCACCCAAATTTTTAACGGTCCGTATCTTCCCGCTCTCCGCGAGTTAAATTTCTCCGACGTCATCGTTCAACTCGAAATACTTTAACGAACACAACACAACTAACTATACGCAAAACGGGCGCCTTTTAAAAAACGCTAAATATTTCGGGCTATCTTCCATACATATATATACACGTATAATAAACAAATCAAACTAACTACATCATACCGATGGTTCTGTCCCCCTTTTTACGCGATTTTCCAGACGTCAAAAATGCGCAGCCCATTAGGTATATTAGGTAATACCCACGTATATCCAAACACACCCGCAACAATGTATGTTCAAGTCTGAAAATACATAACGCAACGTTAAATATGAATATGTAAGCCGAAAAGCCCGCAGCATCGCGCGGGCCGATCCAGCTCTAGTTATTATTATTTAACCTGTATCAAATAGATGTGTCTTCCGTGTTATATATATATATATATATATATATATATATATATATATATATATATATATATATATATACATATACATATATATATATATATTCTAGATTTTAGAACGACAGCATATTAAAAGGTACAAACACTCTAGCAAGAAAATGAAAAGGTCAACAAAAAATTGCGAAGGATTACACACTCAGAGTTCTAAGACAAATTATATCTACCTTTATATTTAATTTTAATTCAAAAATAAAAGAAATTACATTGAAAGTCAGATAGTCTTCGACGGCAACAATAATGGATGTCATTTTATCTTTCGAAACCTGATCAACGTTCCAATTATGAAACCAAGACATATATTCGGTGTTAGAAACGTATGAGTGAGCCCTAACAAGACTTAATAACCCTCTAGTCATCAACCCACGAACAACAAACGGAAAATCTAAGTGAACACGAAAAACGAATGCAAAAATATATATAAATAACACGAGAATATAACGTGGCTATATGCAATCAATGTGATCACTTTAATCCACAGCCAACCAAAGAGATTTATTTATTAAAACTAGTAGGAATTATTTACAGGTTACAATATGAGTATCTATAGTGCAAAAAGAAACATGAATTGGAATCAAACCATGTCCTAAAATGAATCTAATTTCTGCTTGTTGCCCATTCTCGTGACCGCAACACCACACCTCCAGATCGCGAGGTCCATAGCTCAGAAAACTGTTACTCTGAATTCCTTTTCACGGTCGCGAGAATCACCACTTCGTTCGTCAATTTTCCGCATTCGACTCTTGTTTGAACTTCTTAGCACCGCCTCCGAGTCAAAAGAGGGGAGATTATTATCAACTCAAACACAAACCTGTCTCCAAAGTTGAGAAGCCATCACACAACGAAAAAGAACATTCTTTTTAGACTCCATTCCTTGACGACAGATTCAACATCCTCAATCTCCATACCATGTAAGGACAAGTTTAATCTAGAAGGCAAATGATCCACATCTAAACCCACAAAAAACACATTAACCTACCACTTTTGAGTAGCAGTAACATACTATCTATATGTTATAATTGAAGAATTGATATGTAAAACTTGTAAGAATTGATCGTTTGTATTGATTGAACTATATTGATACAAGCTGAATTAGTTTTTACAATGAGATGCTAATCTATTTATAAACAAAAAATTAACGGCTAGTTGGTCCTAAAGAGCCGTTGGGAGTTATAGCCGTTGATGGCTTTTATTTATTTTATTTTCTAACACTCTCCCTCAAGTTGAATAGTGGGATTCCCGATATTCAACTTGACTAAGACTTCACTGAAAATTCTTCCGTTGACCGCCTTTGTGAGTATATCTGCTAATTGGTCTTCAGATCTAACAAATGGGAGAGAGATAATTTCGGCTTCGAGTTTTTCCTTTATGAAGTGTCTGTCGATTTCAACATGTTTTGTCCGATCATGTTGAACTGGGTTTTCTGAAATAGCAATTGCTGCTTCATTGTTGCAAAAAATCTGACTAGTGTCTTCTGGTGGGAATCCGATCTCCGTTAGTAGCTTTTGAATCCATAACGCTTCTTGTACTCCTCGTGCTATTCCTCTGAATTCAGCTTCAGCACTTGAAAGAGCTACAACCTTTTGTTTTTTACTTTTCCATGTAACCAGGTTCCCGCCAACCGAGGAAAAATACCCTGATGTGGATTTTCTGTCTCCTTTTTCACCTCCCCAGCTTGCATCTGTATATATCTGAGTTTTGAGGTGTCCGTTGTTTTTGAATACAACTCCATGTCCAGCTGTTCTTTTGAGGTATCTGATGATTCTCCACACAGCTTCCATGTGATGTACTTGAGGATGATGCATAAACTGGCTGACGACTCCTACTGCATACGAGATATCTGGACGAGTATGAGCAAGGTAGATAAGCTTTCCAACGATCCTTTGGTATTGTTCTTTATTTGCAAGTTCAGCTCCTTCTTCGATAAACAACTTCTGGTTTGGAATTGCAGTGGTCTCAGCTGGTTTGCAGTCGATCATCCCTGTTTCAGCAAGTAAATCAAGCACATATTTCTTTTGACATATAAATATTCCTTGTTGAGACCGTAAAACTTCAATCCCTAAGAAGTATTTTAGTCTTCCCAAATCTTTCATTTCAAATTCATTTGATAAGTATGTTTTTAAGTTAAAAAATTCATCTCTGTCATTTCCTGTAATGATCATGTCATCGACATAAATAATCAAACAAGTTATCAGTTGGTTTCTTTGTTTAAAAAATAGTGTGTGATCTGAATTACTTTGTTTATAGCCATATTTTTTCATTGCTAAGGTAAATTTCCCAAACCAAGCCCGAGGGAATTGTTTTAGCCCATATAAAGATTTTTTAAGGCGACAAACTTCCCTGTTTTTGAAGTTTTCTGAGAATCCTGGTGGAGCTTGCATATAAACCTCTTCCTTAAGTTCGCCATGTAGAAAAGCATTTTTCACATCAAATTGGTGAAGGGGCCATCCTTTATTTGCGGCAACAGAGAAGAGAACTCTAATGGTGTCAATTTTAGCCACCGGTGAAAAAGTCTCGGAATAGTCTATCCCATAAGTCTGAGTATATCCCTTAGCAACTAGCCGGGCTTTATATCTTTCAATTGTGCCATATGGTTTGTGTTTTATTGTAAACACCCAGCGACATCCTACTGGCTTCTTCTCGTGGGGAAGAATACATTTTTCCCATGTATCACTTTTCTTCAAAGCTTCCATTTCAACTTTCATTGCATTTCTCCAGTTTTTTGATTTCAGCGCTTGTTCTATGAAAGTTGGTTCCTCTTCAGAGTATATCGCGGAATTGAATTTCTTTACTTCTTCTGATAAATTTCCTTTTGCTATATTTGCCATCGGATATCTCGATCTAAGAGCTTCTTTCTCGGGATCATATCTTTTAGGTGGAACTCCCCTGTTAGCTCTTGGAGGAAGTACATAACCTTCATTTTGACTTGCAGCTGGCTCATCTAGAATTTTTTGACTTGATTCCTGACTTGAACTTCTTTGTGGTTCTTCGGGAATTTGTTGAGTCGATTCATGAGTTGAACTTTGTGGTTCGTCGGGAATTTGTTGAGTCGATTCATGAGTTGAACTTTGTGGTTTGTCGGGAATTTGTTGAGTCGATTCATGATTTGAACTTTGTGGTTCGTCGGGAATTTGAGTTTGTTGAGTCGATTCAGTTTGACTTGAACATTTTGGTTCGTTGTGTGCTGGATTCTCGATTTCAACATCTTGTGATGTGTTGATAGTGTGATTTATTTCTTCTGATGAGGGAATCCTTTCTAACCAATCACAGTGTCATTAGTTTCAATCTCCCCCTCACTTGTGTGTTGGGGACCATAATAATATTCAGTCTCAAGAAAGTCACAATTCATTGTAGTGAATATGTGACGTCTTTTCGGGCTGTAGCATCTATACCTTTTTTGGTTTACCCCATACCCAACAAAAACACATTTTTCAGCACATGGGTCAAGTTTAGTTCGTTCTTGTTTAGGTATGTGAACGAAGACAGAACACCCAAATATTCTAGGTTTGATAGTAAGATTAGACGGGAGTTCATGAAATTTGGAAAGTGCTTGAAGTGGAGTTTGGAGATCAAGAATTTTGGTCGGAAGTCGATTTATAAGGTAAGTTGCTGTGGCAAGTGCTTCCGGCCAAAAACTTCTCGGGACATTTGATTCTATTAGGAGAGCCCGCTTTATTTCTAAAATAATACGATTTTTCCTCTCGGCTACTCCATTTTGTTCAGGGGTGTGAGCACACGAAGTTTGATGAATAATTCCTTTTTCTTGACAAAATTGTTTCATAGAGGTGTTTACAAATTCTCCTCCATTGTCTGATCTTAAAACTTGTACGTTTCTTTTATATTGAGTTTGAATCATAGTATAAAATGTAGAGAATTTTTCAAACACTTCCGATTTATTTGTTAAAAAATAAGTATAGGTCATGCGTGTACAATCATCAATAAAAAGTAAAAAATAGCGAAGGTTTTTGCCCCCATTAATTGGAGAAGGACCCCACACATCAGAGTGAATTAATGAAAACGGAATATTTTTCCTTGTTTTACTAGGTTTAAAAGTATTTTTATGACTTTTTGCCAAAATACAAGTCTCGCAAGTTAAAACGGTATTTGGTGGAAATAATTTTGGAAAAAAAAGATTTAAATAACTTGCGGAAGGGTGACCTAACCTTCTATGCCATAGCCAAGCCTCCCTATCAGGTGTTCCGTGTGCAAGTATCACGGTACCTTGTTGGGTTACTTCGTCCACATAGTATAACCTACCCCGTTCGGTGCCACGTCCAATAATTACCCCGGTTCTAATATCTTGCAATATGCAGAACGTTGGGTGTAGTAATACAGTGCAATTTAGTTCATTTGTAACGTGACTAACAGATAATAGTTTATGGGACAGATCTGGAATATATAGGTGTAACATCCCGCCTTTTTCCATTTACTTTTCCGTTATACTAATTTAAACTCCGTTATATGTTTATAACATCTCCCGTTAATACGCGTTTTAAAATATTCCGTTTAGGTATTTTCCGCACCCGACTACAAACTCGAGGGACTAAAATTGACACGGGGCAAACTAGTTGACTAGGTCAACTAGTCCACCCCAATCACCACCATTCAACCATCTCCCTCTCTCTCTCTTTCTCTCTAGCAAGAACACACACACATTTACGAAATTCATTCAATCATCATCTAAATTCGACCTAGGAGGCTTACAACAAAATAAATTACATATTCGTGATCCTCTCTTCATCCTCTTCATTTTGGTACCAACTTCATCTCGGTTGGGTAACATTTCTAAAACACTAGTTTTCTTTAAATTTGTGTTCTTGACTTAAAAGTATGTTAATTAGTGTCTATGGCTCATTGTGATGTCGTGTATGTAATTTGTATGCTCGATTTGATGTTTTTGGTGTAACTAGTTCATTATGAAAATTACTTGCTAAATCCTTGATTTTGGATGATCAAATGTTATTAGATTGTTAATGTGCATGTTTTAAAAGTGTTACTAGTATCATTAGCTTCATTTTGATGTATAGATTGATTAAAGAAACTTCATAAACGCGATTATTGATTTTGTGAACTTTTGGTTAGGGTTTGATAGCTTTAAAAGGAACTTTTGATGCGTTGAATGCTTGTTAATGTTATTTATAAGTGTTTAGTTGTATTACATGTTTCATTACCTTCAAAACGGCATATCATACATGTAAATTGGATTCCCGGAACTTGAAATGCATCTTGATGAACTTGAAACTTTGATTTTGGACGTTTAACGAACATTCGACAAGGTTATTGTTGTCTTAAATGATAAATTTGATTTAGTTAATGTATCTAGTTGTGTTCCTTGTCGAAAGAGCTTTCCGGTGATATAAAATACATGTTCTAATTGTTTGCGGATCATAAGTTATGATTATTTGAAGTTTGGGTCGTGCACTTGTGTAATTCAGCGAACAGGACCTGTAAGCCATTTGGGACGCCGTCCCACCCTCTTGGACGCCGTCCCACTCTTCATATCAGGACACCGTCCTGATTTTGGGACGCCGTCCCACTCTTCATACTGGGACACCGTCCTGATTTTGGGACACCGTCCTGATACACTAAAACTGGCTGTTTGCTTTGGTCATTTGACATAAAAATGTTTGCTATACTACGGACCTCCGATTAACATGAAACTTGGCCAACATGCTCATATATGATTATATAACTTAGAAAAATTGTCGGATACCCAACCCGACCCCGTTGACTTTTCCGTTGACTTTGACCCGACCAAGTTGACTTTTAATCAAACTTAACCAAATAATTGTGCAATCGTTCTAACATGTTTTTATACTTGTACCTTGCATGAAACATGAAAATTTGATTCACATGCTATTATGATCGAGTCTTAACGAGCCATAGGACTAATTGAACATCTTTGACCTATCGTGTTTACCGTTATTGATACAACCTATTGTTTAGGTCAAGACTAGCATTGTTCTTTGCACACGTTTACTTGTTGAAGTACTTTACTACTCGTGCACTCAAGGTGAGATCATAGTCCCACTTTTACTCTTTTTGAACTTACATTTGGGATGAGAAAACATAAACATTTCTTTACTAAGTGAACACAAGTACAGGAAAACAAACATTCTACATACGAGTTTAGAACAAAATCCTCAATTCGATTATCATTAGTTACACTTGCCGGGTGTAAGCGAGAACTTATGTTGTATGGAT
Organism: Rutidosis leptorrhynchoides; assembly: GCF_046630445.1. NCBI lineage: Eukaryota > Viridiplantae > Streptophyta > Magnoliopsida > Asterales > Asteraceae > Rutidosis > Rutidosis leptorrhynchoides. The sequence continues at coordinate 647,932,446 of NC_092335.1, forward strand.
CCATATGGGTTTGACAAACCCTCATTCAAACGGTTCGCTACCGTTTACGAATGAAATATATTTTCGAGAAACAGTGTATGTTCTAGCACTAAGTGATGGGGTTCTATGGAAGGAATGTTAAGCATTGATAATTGGGTGCTCGTGAAACAAACTTTTGGAATGTATTACTATTATTTCATTGATGCAAATCTTGCGGTTCACTTGTACTTACTTACTTAAACCTATGATTTCACCAACGTTTTCGTTGACAGATTTCTATGTTTTTCTCAGGTCCTTGAACGATACATGATACATGCTTCCGCTCATTATTTTGATACTTGCATTGGATGTCGAGTATATATGCATACACAGAGCGTCTTTTGGCTACTTTTAAATTGTGTTGCATAAGTTTCATTTGTACTATAACTTTGTAACGTAACTTGTGGTGGAACTATTCTCGTAAACTTTGAACAATCTTTACATTTGAAATGAATGCGACATATCTTTTGGTCAAACGTTGTTTTAAAGACTTATGACCACGTAACGGGACCTAAGTAGACGGCGCCGTCAATGACGATTTTGTCGGGTCGCTACAGATGGTATCAGAGTGTTGGTTGTAGGGATTTAGAGTTCATTGGTGTCGACCCCGAGTCATAGGGTACATTGGTGAGTCTAGACTACAACCGGCATATAGACTTGAAGTAGGAATTACTTGACTACTTGTGCATTTATACTCGAACGCTTCTACTCATATCTACTCTTAGTTCATCTTAATCTCACGTTGTTTAATTTGATTGACACGCCACCTTGACTATATGAAATGATGTCGAATGCACATATGAATTCGGGTAATATAATTTCCGGGATTATATTACGGTGACTCATATGAACGTTCCGACATTATGACATAAAGAATTTAAGGCGAGTCGAGGAAAAACTTCTCTTTATCTTTATTCTATATCACGGTTAGTATTATTGAGAATACTAATCAATGATATTCTTGTGTCTTGAAGGAACAATGGCTCCTCGTCGTGTACGCCGCAATGAAACTCCCGAACAAGCTCTCGAACGGATGATAGCTACCGCCGTAGATGCGGCCATGGCCGGTCACTCATCCAACAACAATAATAATAACAACCACAACAACAACAACAACAACAACAATGGAGCCGGTAACTCAAACGAAGGATGCTCCTATAAAGCTTTCATGGGGTGCAAACCTCACACTTTTGATGGAACCGGGGGACCGGTCGTGCTCACCCGATGGTTTGAGCAAACGGAAGCCGTCTTTAGCATAAGCAGTTGTCGGGACCAAGACAAGGTCAAATACTCCACTCACACCTTCGCCGGTGTCGCTCTTACATGGTGGAATACTTATGTACAATCGGTGGGTACCGATGAAGCTCACGCTCTCTCTTGGGCCGACTTGAGGGAAAAGATGATTGTCGAATATTTCCCTCGTGAAGAAACCCGAAGGCTCGAACAAGAGCTAAGAACTTTAAAGGCGATCGGAAATGATCTCAAGGCTTATAATCAACGATTTTCCGAACTAGCCTTGATGTGCCCAAATCTTGTGAACCCCGAAGCTTTAAGGGTTGAACTTTACATGGATGGTCTTCCAAAGAGCATCAAACACGGAGTAATGTCATCCAAACCCCCTAATCATCAAGAAGCTTTGAACATGGCCCGCAAATTGATAGAGACAGTGGACGAAATCGTAGTACCGGCACCTAAAGCCGAGGACAAGTCGGGTAACAACAAAAGAAAATGGGAAGCTCCCCAATCAAGCAACAACAACTTTGCCAAGAAATCTTTCACCTCCGACGGCAAGAAGGGTTATGCCGGAATTCTACCTCTTTGCAACAAATGCAACAAACATCACTTTGGCGAATGTAGTAAGCTAATTTGCCATCGGTGCCAAGGAATTGGTCATAAGGCCAACGATTGTAAAAGTGCCACTCCCGTCGCTCGAAAGTGGCCCAATGCACCAAAGACGGGCACTTGTTACGAATGTGGCCAAATGGGCCATTATAGAAATGCATGCCCGAAGAGGAAAGATAACCCCAATACGCGCGGCCGAGCTTTCAACATCAACACCGAGGAAGCCCGGGATGACACTGAACTAGTCACGGGTACGTTTCTTCTCAACAATTCTTATGTCTCTTGCTTATTCGATTCGGGTGCCGATAAATGCTTTGTATCCAAGACTTTGACTCATTCTTTTAGCACTCCACCTCTTCCATTAGATACCACTTATACCATTGAAGTGGCTAACGGGAAACTATTAAGTGCCGACACATATTATCGGGGGTGTACGTTAAACATTTTGGGTAAGGAATTTGAAATTGACTTGATACCCATGGAACTAGGAAGCTTTGATGTAATAATCGGTATGAATTGGTTAGTCAAAACGAAATCTCACATCCTTTGTGATCTTAACGCAATCCGAATTCCTATCGAGAATGGTGAACCTTTGATTGTTTATGGCGATAAGAGTTGCACCAGACTCAACCTCGTTTCGTGCCTTAAAGTTAGAAAACTATTCCGTAAGGGTTGTTTTGCGATCCTTGCCCACGTTAAGAAAGTCGAGTCCTATGAGAAGCATATCGATGATGTGCCAATTGTTAGTGACTTTTCCGATGTATTTCCCGACGAACTGCCAGGTCTTCCACCTCATCGACCGGTTGAATTCCAAATCGATCTTATTTCGGGAGCTGCACCCGTAGCACGTGCACCGTATAGACTTGCTCCATCCGAAATGCAAGAATTGCAAAGTCAAATCCAAGAACTACTTGACCGTGGTTTTATCCAACCTAGCCATTCACCTTGGGGCGCTCCAATTTTGTTTGTTAAAAAGAAAGACGGATCCCTACGAATGTGCATTGATTATCGTGAACTAAATAAATTGACGGTTAAGAACCGATATCATCTTCCTCGCATCGATGACCTCTTTGATCAACTACAAGGGTCTTGTGTATATTCGAAAATCGATCTCCGCTCGGGTTATCATCAATTAAGGGTTAAGGGGGAAGATGTCTCCAAAACCGCTTTCCGGACTCGTTATGGTAGTTATGAATTCCTCGTCATGCCATTTGGTCTCACTAACGCACCGGCGGTGTTCATGGATCTTATGAACCGCGTGTGCAAACCGTATCTCGATAAATTCGTTATTGTGTTCATCGATGATATATTGATCTATTCTAAAAATGAAGAAGAGCACGAACAACATCTCCGACTTGTGCTTGAACTCTTGAGACAAGAACGACTTTATGCCAAATTCTCCAAGTGTGAATTTTGGTTGAAGGAAGTTCAATTTCTTGGTCATGTTGTAAGTGATCAAGGCATTAAAGTCGATCCCACGAAGATCGAAGCCATTAGTAAATGGGAGACTCCTACTACTCCTACTCACATTCGTCAATTCTTGGGTCTCGCCGGGTACTATCGTAGATTCATCGAAAACTTCTCTTTGGTTGCACGTCCTCTAACCGCATTAACTCACAAGGGAAAGAAATTCATTTGGGCGACCGAGCAAGAATCCGCGTTTCAAATCTTGAAAACGAAGCTAACCACCGCTCATATCTTGTCACTCCCCGAAGGCAATGATGACTTTGTTGTATATTGCGATGCCTCGAAACATGGTTTTGGGTGTGTATTGATGCAACGAACGAAAGTCATTGCTTATGCTTCTCGACAACTCAAAATTCATGAACGAAACTACACGACGCATGATCTCGAACTCGGAGCCGTTGTCTTTGCACTTAAAATGTGGAGACACTATCTTTATGGAACCAAGAGTACTATCTTTACCGACCACAAAAGTCTCCAACACATTTTCGATCAAAAGCAACTAAACATGAGACAACGACGGTGGATTGAAACTTTGAACGATTACGATTGCGAGCTTCGTTACCATCCCGGGAAGGCAAACGTAGTAGCCGATGCCTTAAGTCGAAAAGAAAGAGCGGTGCCTCTTCGTGTCCGAGCTTTAAACATCACCATTCACACCAACCTCAATAGTCAAATTCGTGTAACCCAAGATGAGGCCCTCAAGGATGAAAACCTTTCACACGAGCTCTTGAACATTCTCGTCTCTCGATTCGAAATTAGGGAGACCGGACTCCGATATTACGCTGGAAGGATTTGGGTACCTAGTTATGGGGACCTACGAAGCCTTATTTTAGATGAAGCCCATAAGTCACGATACTCGATTCACCCCGGTGCCAATAAGATGTACCACGACCTTAAACAACTATATTGGTGGCCGAACATCAAAAGGGACGTAGCTACTTATGTTTCCAAGTGTTTGACATGTTCCAAAGTCAAAGCCGAACACCAAAGACCGTCCGGACTACTTCAACAACCCGAGATCCCGCAATGGAAGTGGGAAAGAATAACGATGGATTTTATCACCAAACTACCAAAAACGACGGGCGGTTATGATACCATTTGGGTTATTGTTGACCGTCTCACCAAATCCGCACACTTCCTTGCCATGAAAGAAACGGACAAAATGGAGAAACTTGCACAACTTTACATTAAGGAGATCGTAGCCCGACACGGTGTACCTTTATCGATTATCTCCGACCGAGATGGCCGTTTCGTTTCTAGATTTTGGCGTACATTGCAAGAAGCGTTGGGAACGCATTTAGACATGAGCACCGCATATCATCCACAAACCGACGGACAAAGCGAACGCACAATTCAAACTTTGGAAGACATGTTACGAGCTTGCGTGGTTGATTTTGGAAAAGCTTGGGACAAGCACTTACCTCTCGCCGAGTTCTCTTATAACAATAGTTATCACGCGAGTATTAAAGCCGCACCTTTTGAAGCGCTATATGGCCGCAAATGTCGTTCACCTCTTTGTTGGGCCGAGGTAGGCGACGTGCAAATCACCGGACCCGAACTCATTCACGAAACCACCGAGAAAATCATTCAAATCCGAGATAGGCTTAGGACGGCCCGAAGTCGTCAAAAGAGCTATACCGACAAACGACGCAACGATCTTGAATTTCAAGTCGGTGACCGAGTAATGTTAAAAGTCGCACCTTGGAAGGGTGTAATCCGTTTTGGGAAACGCGGGAAGCTAAATCCACGGTATATTGGTCCTTTCGAAATCTTGGAGCGTATTGGAACCGTTGCTTATCGTTTAGATCTTCCGCCTCAACTGAGTTCCGTTCATCCTACCTTCCATGTATCTAACTTGAAAAAGTGTCTTTCCGAACCCGATATCATCATCCCTCTCGAGGAACTTACTATTGATGACAAACTTCATTTTGTGGAGGAACCGGTTGAAATTGTGGACACCTCCGTCAAGACATTGAAACAAAGCCGAATCCCGATTGTTAAAGTCCGTTGGAACGCCAAAAGGGGACCCGAGTTTACTTGGGAAAGACAAGATCAAATGCAAAGGAAGTATCCTCATCTATTCGTGAATTCGGAAACGCAAGATCTCGAGGAAGAAACAACGACTACTACTGTAACGACCCTGGTTTTTCCAACGTTAATTATTAATAATTATTATTATTAATACGTGTGATTAAACGAATGTATGTTATTACATTTACATGTTGCCTTAATTGCCCGTACTTGAACTTTAAATGCCCGAAACGTCTTTGTGACACCCGGAACTTGCACGAATAATATTTTCAAGTATTATTTACATTCATGATTAATTTTATTAATCATTTTAATTAACTAAGACTATTAGTTAATTACTTGGGCATTTAGTGGACTTACTTGTTACTTGCATACAACTTGGGCTTTAATTAGTTTAATGGACTCATGAATAAGACTCACAAGCCCACCCTACATCTTAAATGGGTTTATTAGCCCATGTCTTTCATAGTGTAAGTAATACTTACAACAATAACTAGCTAGTTTGTATATTTAGAATCTTGTTGCCTTATAATTCCCATGAAACACCTCTCTTAATCCAACTTTTGTAAGCTTTGTAGGCAAGTAACCAAGGGACTAAACCCTCCCCCCCTTTCCTATCCCAACCGTCGGCCAAGCTCTCCCTTTAGGAGAGTTTTGTTTCAAAAATCTTCATTTCATTTTACTCCATACTCTCTCATTTCAAAACACCCACACATTACTAGCAAATATCTTTCTTCTTTTTTTTTCTCTCAAGGTTCTTTGTTCTTGCAAGTAAGTTAAAGACTTTTCTTCCTTTCTTGCTTAAACAAAACCGTGGCCTAAGTGCCCTTTAATCATCATCAATCTTTGTTGTCTAAGCTTTTGTTACTTGTTCTTGTTTAAAGTTAATTACTTGTAGATTACTAAGTTGTTTACTTACTTACTTTCATGTTACAAGAACAAACTTTTTAGTTTGATTCTTCATTTATATCTTGTATTTATCAAGAACACAAGAACTAAACTTACTAGTTTATGTTCTACATACTTTGTTTCAAAAGATTGAAGTTCATAGTTGTATAAACTCATTACTTGTAGTTCTTGAAGTAACTTTAAAGTTACTTTGCTTAAAGATCAACTTTGGTTGAATCTTTAAAAGTATGAGCAACTATGAATCATTTTCTTGTTTATTTAGTTTTCTACTTCTTTTGTTTCAAAGTTTGTAAGTTCATGTGTTAAAAACATACTTGTGATTCATGAAATAAACTTTAAAGTTTACTTTCCTTAAAGATCAAGCTTAGGCTTGAATCTTTAAAGTATGCAAACCATGAACATAATTATTTGTTTACTTAGCTATTTACTTCATTTTATGCACCTTATTTACATGTTGTTAGTTTATTTGGTCAAGAACTACAAGTTAGACTTGATCTCATAATCTTCTTGAACTTTAAAGTTAACTTATGAGTTTCAAGAACATGGAAGTGTAACTTACTAGTTACAACTTCAAATACCTTTGAAAGATCTAAGTTATCTAGCTTATGGTCTTCTTACTTTGTCATAAACAAAAGCTACTAAGCTTACATACACTTTACTAGTTGATAATTTAAGTTTATAACTTGTTTTTACTTCTAAGGTTCATGTAAGTGTTGAAACTAAGACTTTGATGCAACTTTGGTTCATCAAACCTCATACAACTCTTAAGTGAGTTGATCTACATGTCTTAGGACTCACACTTGTGTTATAGTTGTTAAAATTTAGTTGTATTACTTTTACATTTCATGAATGTGCTAAATCTAAGACTTTGATGCAACTTTGGTTCATCAAAACACTTACAACACTTAAATGAGTTGTTCTTCATGTCTTAGACTTGCACTTGAGTTATGATGGACAAACCTTGGTCAAGATGATGTTAACACATCAATGAGTTGTACACTTGAAGCTATACGCATCAAGAATGAGAACCGTGATGAACATCAAGCACCGAGACAACCGGAACTCTCCAAAACCCACTGTTCTGTCCAAAACCTACTGACCTGATGCTTCTGGAACAGACCAGTAGACCTGGGCTGTTCTAACCTTGATTTTTAGATAGAACTTTTCGAGTAGATAACTTTTCATATAGGACTCGTCTTAATCCGAGTTACGGTTTAGGATTTATGGCCCTCCGATCGTTACCATGTTCTTTAACGTTGTGCAGAAATTTCTGACCTACTCGCACTTAGACCGTCGCCACGGTCAAACCAAGACGAGTTTACTTCTGTAAATTTTACCACACTTAAGGGACTCATAGACGGAGCCATGACCACTGGTCTCACCTTAATTCAGTAAGGGTAGAGGCTGTGGTGACTGACCGAAGTCAGCCTTTGTTTTAAACGACTTTCATAAACGAGTCTTACTTGTTACCTTTTGTTTAATGATGATTGATGATGACCCTTATGACCTTAATTACGTACTTGTAAACCTTCTGAGACGACTTATTGACTTAGTGCTATTTGACTTAGGTTGAGGACGTTTGGACCGTTACTTGCACACCACCTTCCGACTACTACCTTACCATTACTACTAATCATTGTGAGTTATAGCATTCCCTTTTTACCTTAACTTATTTTGGGAACTGAGAATACATGCGGATTTTATGTTTTACATACTAGGCACGAGTACTTAAACTTATATATGTGTGGGTTATACAACGGCATAAACATTCCCTTTAGCTCGGTAACGTTTAATCATCGGTTTTTGAACCATGAACGCGAATCTTAGATATGGATCCATAGGGTTTGACATCCCCACTCGGGCTAGTAGCGCTAGCATTTAACGAGTGTTTAATACTTCGAGGTTATACGCACTTGCCAAGTGCACTATAAGGGGGTACATTAAACGTTAAGTTAGTTACCGGGTGCCCACGGTTAAGCATATACTTTTACATACTTTTGAAACGCTCGTTGTAGCACTGAAATCTCGTGGCCTACTTACATTACTGTTATACTTAAACTATAGCTCACCAACCTTTGTGTTGACCTTTTTAAGCATGTATTTTCTCAGGTGCTTGAAGTCGCTTCCGCTATCATACTTGTTGTGCTGTAGAACCCGCTGCCTAGAGTTGTATTCGCATGACTACTTATCTTGCATTCAAACTTTTTACTTATGAACTTATGTTATGTAACGACCATTATGGTCACGTACACTTATTTAATGCTTCTACTTAGTGAAGCATACTTTGATTTGTAAAACAATGACGTATGTTATGACGTCACTTTTATTAATGAATGCAAACTCTGTTTTGAAAACGCATATAGTACTTAACCGTGTAATGATCCTGTTGATGATGGTCCGTACATGATGATTTAGTACGGGGCGTCACATTTGGTATCAGAGCATTGGTTGTAGGGAATTAGGATGCATTAGTGAGTCTAAGACCGACCCGAGTAGGATTCACTAATAGGGCTAATCTACAACTTGTTAGTTTACTTGTTTCCGCTGAACTTACTGCATGCTGCTGCTTACTGTTACTGCTATATGCTGTATGCTACTACGTGATATCACTACTACATGCTATTACTTGCTTTCGATTGCATGCTAGTTTCGTACGATTACTGATATTGCCATGCTACTTATTGTTATACATGATTTAAACTGTTGGCCTATTATTTGCTTGCTTTATGACATACTGACATGGAAAATTTATTTTTCCTTGTTCAGATGTCGGACGTTCCACCTGCTGACATCCCGAGCGGCTCAGGCCCCGTTGTTCCACCCACTGCTGCACCGGTTGCTGCTGCTGCTGCCGACATTCTGGCCCCGACACCCACTGGCGACCCCGGCGCCTCTAGTTCTGGAGCTAGCTCTAGTGTGCCTATCCCGGCGTCTTCTTCCAGACCCCCGAGGCAACTGGCTCGCATTGGTGGCATGGAGATCCCCGCGGAGTTCGGGGAAGGTCCCTTCCGTAATCACTGGCGCACACCTTGCCGATGCACTGCCGACGGCCGCTTAGCCGTGATTACGCCAGGCCGACACCGACAGATGTTGGCCGCTTTCGGATATGTTGAGCCACCCGCACCACCACCGCATGATTCAGACGACGGTTCTTCCACCGATGCTTCTTCATACGACACCTCATCTGACGACTCCAGTGATGAGGAGGATCACGCTGACCGACCGATTCAGGCACCTTCTACCCCGCCGAAGAAGCGGTATCGCTTCGCTGGCATAATTCCTGGTCGTACTGTCACTGACGCTTATGGTCGGCGTCGTAGGATCACTGCTCGTAAACGGCTGGTGCCGTACCCCGCCGACCCACAGATATTACCGTCTCCACCCAGAGCCGGACCATCCACTTCAGCACCACCGGCTCCACCTGCACCGCCAGCACCACCTGCCCCACCATCTTCCTCTACTGAGGAAATGAGGCGGGAGATTGAGATTCTCCAGACTCGAGTTACTGAGCTCGAGGAGCAGTTGGCTCATGTTTTGGACATCTTGTACCCACCATCGCCGTAGGACTTTGTACTAGATTCTGTATTGTAATCTCTTTTGTAATTTCATATTTCACTTATGTAATGTACGAACTTATTGTAATGTATGAACTTATTATCATTAATGAATGGAATTTGTGTTGCTTACTTCTTGCGCAAGTGTTCTATTTACGTTATCATCTCATGGTTTTGTGGTACTTATATCTGCTTGCGTTATTTAATCAACACGTGTTGTGCTGTTTTCATGTTGGTTGTTATATAATGTACTATTATTATTTGCATAATGGATTTTGACTTGAGTCAAAATGTTTGTATAGAACATCATGGCCAACGGGAGATCTATCCCCACCGCGGCACAAATTGAGGAAATGATTAACGAGCGAGTCGCTGCTGCACTAGCTGAAAGACAACCCCAAGCTCCACCACCACCGCCTGTCAATCCACCTGTCGTCCGAGATGGGTGTACTTACAAGGAATTCCAAAGCTGCAAGCCACACTACTTCAGTGGCACTGAGGGACCCGTCGGTCTCACCAGATGGTTTGAAAAGTTGGAATCGGTATTCAGGGTTAGCAATTGTTCTGAGGCTAACAAAACGAAATTTGCATCTTGCACGCTTTCTGATGGCGCGCTTACATGGTGGAATACCATGGCCCAAGCGCAAGGAATTGATGAGGCGTATGCTACGCCTTGGGGAGAATTTAAATGTGCTATGATCGAGGAATACTGTCCGAGAACTGAGATTCAAAAGATGGAAATCGAGTTTATGCAATTGAAAACTGTAGGGAACGACCTTAACAGTTACAACCGTAGGTTTTTGGAATTGGCTCTTATGTGTCCAACCATGGTCACCCCCGAATTTAAGCGTTTGGAGAAATACTTCTCGGGCCTTCCTAAGTCCATCAAGGGTAATGTTACCTCATCCAAGCCACCAAGTGTTCCCGAAGCAATGCGCATGGCGCATACTCTCTTGAATCAAATCATCCTTGACGAGCCGGAGAAGGCTAAGTTTGAAACTGTTAGTGGTGAAAAGAGGAAATGGGACAACAATCACAACAACAACAGGGGTAGGAACTATGATCAAAACCCGGCAAAACGACATGAAGGGTTCAGACAAAACAACAACATACACAACAACAACACCAACCCCAACAACAACAACCGCACCAATCCGAACTAAAAAGGAACCTTACCACAATGCAATAGGTGCTACAAGCACCACACTGGGTATTGCAATGTTATCTGTGAGAAGTGCCAACGATCTGGACATGTTGGCAAGGATTGCAAGGTTACCACTTTGAATGTGAAGCCAAACCACAACAACAATGGGCCTAAGAAGTGTTATGAATGTGGAAAGGTGGGCCATTTCAGAAACGAGTGTCCTAACAAGCGTAAGGATGGCGGACCACCACGTGCTAGAGCCTTCAATGTTAATGCAAGAGATGCACGCGATAACCCCGACTTGGTGACAGGTATATTCACAATCAACAATCTTTTAGCTTCTGTCTTGTTTGATACTGGTGCCGATAGGAGCTACGTGTGTAGACATTTTTGTGATAAGTTAGATTGGTCGTTAGTTCCCTTAAAGTAAAGTATGCTTGTCGAGGTAGCCAACGGAAAACTTGAAAAAGTGGACCAAATTGGCCGAGGGGCTATTATCAACATAGCCGGTGTAGACTTTGAGATAGACTTGATTCCCATTAAGTTGGGAAGTTTTGATGTTATTATTGGTATGGATTGGTTGACTAAGATTAGAGCCGAGATTATTTGTGGAGACAAAGCTCTTCGTATACCCCAAGGAGACGGTGAGCCACTAACCATTTATGGCGAGAGATGTACCTCACAACTGAACCTCATTAGTTGCGTGAAAGCGCAAAAGATAATGAAGAAGGGACGCCTTGCTGTCCTAGCTCATGTGAAAACCGTAGGAACCGAGGAGAAGAAAGTGGAAGATGTGCGTATTGTGAACGAGTTTTCCGATGTCTTTCCCGAAGAACTGCCTGGATTACCGCCACCGAGGGCAGTAGAGTTTCAGATTGACTTAGTGCCAGGAGCTGCACCTGTAGCTCGCGCACCCTATAGACTTGCACCTTCCGAGATGCAAGAATTGCAAAGCCAACTACAAGAGTTACTTGATCGAGGGTTTATTCAACCAAGTTCTTCGCCGTGGGGCGCACCTGTATTGTTTGTGAAGAAGAAGGATGGATCCTTCCGAATGTGTATCGACTACCGTGAGCTTAACAAATTAACAATCAAGAATCGGTATCCTCTTCCACGGATTGACGATCTTTTTGACCAACTGCAAGGATCGTGTGTTTACTCAAAGATCGATTTGCGATCGGGCTATCACCAGTTGAGGGTGAAAGAAAGCGACGTGATGAAAACTGCATTTAGAACCCGCTATGGTCATTATGAGTTTCTTGTAATGCCATTCGGTCTAACCAATGCACCTGCTGTATTTATGGACCTTATGAACCGTGTTTGCAAGCCGTACTTGGACAAGTTTGTTATAGTCTTCATTGATGATATCCTCATCTACTCTAAGAGCGAGGAAGAACACGAGCATCATCTCCGATTAGTACTTGAGCTCTTGAGACGAGAGCAACTCTACGCGAAATTTTCTAAGTGTGAATTCTGGTTGAAGGAAGTTCAGTTTTTGGGTCATGTTGTGAGTGACCAGGGCATCAAAGTTGATCCCGCCAAGATAGAAGCGATCAGCAAGTGGGAGACCCCCACTACTCCGACTCACATCCGCCAATTTTTGGGTCTTGCCGGTTACTACCGAAGGTTTATCGAAGGTTTCTCTCTGATTTCACGTCCGTTAACCGCACTCACTCACAAAGGAAAGAAATTTGTTTGGGGAGACGAACAAGAGAAGGCATTTCAATTCTTGAAACAGAAGTTAACCACCGCGCCTATCTTATCACTTCCTGAGGGTAATGACGATTTTGTTGTTTACTGCGACGCCTCAAAAACTGGTTATGGTTGTGTACTGATGCAACGCATGAAGGTTATCGCCTATGCTTCTCGTCAACTTAAGATCCACGAACGAAACTATACCACACACGATCTTGAACTTGGAGCCGTTGTCTTCGCACTCAAATTGTGGAGGCACTATCTGTATGAGACTAAATGCACTATCTTCACCGATCACAAGAGTCTCCAGCATATATTCGATCAGAAACATTTGAATATGAGACAACGAAGATGGATTGAGACACTAAATGATTACAAGTGTGAACTTCGCTACCATCCGGGTAAAGCCAACGTTGTTGCTGACGCATTAAGCCGAAAGGAGAGATCGGCACCTCTTCGTGTTCGAGCATTGAACATCACGATTCATTCCAATCTTCAGAACCAAATCCGAGCAGCCCAAGAACAGGCTCTCATAGAGAAGAACTTGCGGTATGAGTATTTGAACATTCTCGTCTCTAAATTCGAAGTTAGGGAATCCGGACTCCGATGTTATGCCGGAAGAATTTGGGTACCACGTTATGGAGATCTACGAAGCCTCATACTTGATGAAGCTCACAAGTCTAGATATTCGATTCATCCCGGAGCGGGCAAGATGTATCATGATATTAAAGAACAGTATTGGTGGCCCAATCTCAAGAAAGATGTTGCATCTTATGTTAGTAAGTGTTTGACTTGCTCAAAAGTTAAAGCCGAGCATCAAAAACCTTCTGGGTTACTTCAACAACCGGAAATCCCACAATGGAAGTGGGAGATGATAACGATGGACTTTATCACCAAGCTACCAAAGACGGTGGGCGGATATGATACCATTTGGGTTATTGTTGATCGTCTTACAAAATCTGCACACTTCTTAGCAATGAAAGAGACCGATACAATGGAGAGGCTTGCTCAACTTTATATCAAAGAGGTCGTATCACGACACGGTATACCTATATCAATCATCTCCGATCGCGACCCTCGTTTTGCTTCTAGATTTTGACGTTCTCTACAAGAAGCCATGGGAACTCGTCTCGACATGAGCACTGCATATCACCCTCAGACTGACGGGCAAAGTGAACGAACAATTCAAACCTTGGAGGACATGCTACGTGCATGTGTTATTGATTTTGGAAAGGCCTGGGAAAGGCATTTGCCACTCGCCGAATTCTCGTACAACAACAGTTATCACTCGAGCATTAAAGCTGCACCTTTTGAAGCGTTGTATGGCCGCAAGTGCCGTTCTCCTCTTTGTTGGGCCGAGCTAGGTGAAGTGCAACTCACCGGGCCCGAGATAGTCCATGAAACCTCGGAAAAGATTGCTCAGATTCAAAACAGACTCAAGGTAGCCCGTGATCGCCAAAAGAGTTATGCTGATCTTAAACGTAAAGACTTTGAATTCAACGTTGGTGATCGTGTTATGTTGAAGGTTGCACCTTGGAAGGGTGTGATTCGTTTTGGGAAACGCGGAAAGTTAAACCCGCGGTACATTGGTCCATTTGAAATTTTGGAACGTGTTGGACCCGTTGCTTATCGTCTTGATCTTCCAGCACAATTGAGCTCAGTTCATCCTACCTTCCATGTATCAAACTTGAAGAAGTGTCTTGCTCCACCTGAACTTATCATACCATTGGAGGAACTTACTATCGATGACAAACTCCACTTTGTGGAAGAGCCCGTTGAAATCATGGAAAAAGAAGTCAAGGAGTTGAAACACAATAGGATTCCGATCGTCCGAGTTCGATGGAATTCCAAACGAGGACCTGAGTTTACTTGGGAACGAGAGGACCGCATGAGACAGAAGTATCCTCACCTTTTCCCACCTCCTCCATCACCTTCAGATTCAGCTTAAAATTTCGGGACGAAATTTTCTTTAACAGGTGGGTAATGTAACGACCCTGGTTTTTCCAACGTTAATTATTAATAATTATTATTATTAATACGTGTGATTAAACGAATGTATGTTATTACATTTACATGTTGCCTTAATTGCCCGTACTTGAACTTTAAATGCCCGAAACGTCTTTGTGACACCCGAAACTTGCACGAATAATATTTTCAAGTATTATTTACATTCATGATTAATTTTATTAATCATTTTAATTAACTAAGACTATTAGTTAATTACTTGGGCATTTAGTGGACTTACTTGTTACTTGCATACAACTTGGGCTTTAATTAGTTTAATGGACTCATGAATAAGACTCACAAGCCCACCCTACATCTTAAATGGGTTTATTAGCCCATGTCTTTCATAGTGTAAGTAATACTTACAACAATAACTAGCTAGTTTGTATATTTAGAATCTTGTTGCCTTATAATTCCCATGAAACACCACTCTTAATCCAACTTTTGTAAGCTTTGTAGGCAAGTAACCAAGGGACTAAACCCTCCCCCCCTTTCCTATCCCAACCGTCGGCCAAGCTCTCCCTTTAGGAGAGTTTTGTTTCAAAAATCTTCATTTCATTTTACTCCATACTCTCTCATTTCAAAACACCCACACATTACTAGCAAATATCTTTCTTCTTTTTTTTTCTCTCAAGGTTCTTTGTTCTTGCAAGTAAGTTAAAGACTTTTCTTCCTTTCTTGCTTAAACAAAACCGTGGCCTAAGTGCCCTTTAATCATCATCAATCTTTGTTGTCTAAGCTTTTGTTACTTGTTCTTGTTTAAAGTTAATTACTTGTAGATTACTAAGTTGTTTACTTACTTACTTTCATGTTACAAGAACAAACTTTTTAGTTTGATTCTTCATTTATATCTTGTATTTATCAAGAACACAAGAACTAAACTTACTAGTTTATGTTCTACATACTTTGTTTCAAAAGATTGAAGTTCATAGTTGTATAAACTCATTACTTGTAGTTCTTGAAGTAACTTTAAAGTTACTTTGCTTAAAGATCAACTTTGGTTGAATCTTTAAAAGTATGAGCAACTATGAATCATTTTCTTGTTTATTTAGTTTTCTACTTCTTTTGTTTCAAAGTTTGTAAGTTCATGTGTTAAAAACATACTTGTGATTCATGAAATAAACTTTAAAGTTTACTTTCCTTAAAGATCAAGCTTAGGCTTGAATCTTTAAAGTATGCAAACCATGAACATAATTACTTGTTTACTTAGCTATTTACTTCATTTTATGCACCTTATTTACATGTTGTTAGTTTATTTGGTCAAGAACTACAAGTTAGACTTGATCTCATAATCTTCTTGAACTTTAAAGTTAACTTATGAGTTTCAAGAACATGGAAGTGTAACTTACTAGTTACAACTTCAAATACCTTTGAAAGATCTAAGTTATATAGCTTATGGTCTTCTTACTTTGTCATAAACAAAAGCTACTAAGCTTACATACACTTTACTAGTTGATAATTTAAGTTTATAACTTGTTTTTACTTCTAAGGTTCATGTAAGTGTTGAAACTAAGACTTTGATGCAACTTTGGTTCATCAAACCTCATACAACTCTTAAGTGAGTTGATCTACATGTCTTAGGACTCACACTTGTGTTATAGTTGTTAAAATTTAGTTGTATTACTTTTACATTTCATGAATGTGCTAAATCTAAGACTTTGATGCAACTTTGGTTCATCAAAACACTTACAACACTTAAATGAGTTGTTCTTCATGTCTTAGACTTGCACTTGAGTTATGATGGACAAACCTTGGTCAAGATGATGTTAACACATCGACGAGTTGTACACTTGAAGCTATACGCATCAAGAATGAGAACCGTGATGAACATCAAGCACCGAGACAACCGGAACTCTCCAAAACCCACTGTTCTGTCCAAAACCTACTGACCTGATGCTTCTGGAACAGACCAGTAGACCTGGGCTGTTCTAACCTTGATTTTTAGATAGAACTTTTCGAGTAGATAACTTTTCATATAGGACTCGTCTTAATCCGAGTTACGGTTTAGGATTTATGGCCCTCCGATCGTTACCATGTCCTTTAACGTTGTGCAGAAATTTCTGACCTACTCGCACTTAGACCGTCGCCACGGTCAAACCAAGACGAGTTTGCTTCTGTAAATTTTACCACACTTAAGGGACTCATAGACGGAGCCATGACCACTGGTCTCACCTTAATTCAGTAAGGGTAGAGGCTGTGGTGACTGACCGAAGTCAGCCTTTGTTTTAAACGACTTTCATAAACGAGTCTTACTTGTTACCTTTTGTTTAATGATGATTGATGATGACCCTTATGACCTTAATTATGTACTTGTAAACCTTCTGAGACGACTTATTGACTTAGTGCTATTTGACTTAGGTTGAGGACGTTTGGACCGTTACTTGCACACCACCTTCCGACTACTACCTTACCATTACTACTAATCATTGTGAGTTATAGCATTCCCTTTTTACCTTAACTTATTTTGGGAACTGAGAATACATGCGGATTTTATGTTTTACATACTAGGCACGAGTACTTAAACTTATATATGTGTGGGTTATACAACGGCATAAACATTCCCTTTAGCTCGGTAACGTTTAATCATCGGTTTTTGAACCATGAACGCGAATCTTAGATATGGATCCATAGGGTTTGACATCCCCACTCGGGCTAGTAGCGCTAGCATTTAACGAGTGTTTAATACTTCGAGGTTATACGCACTTGCCAAGTGCACTATAAGGGGGTACACTAAACGTTAAGTTAGTTACCGGGTGCCCACGGTTAAGCATATACTTTTACATACTTTTGAAACGCTCGTTGTAGCACTGAAATCTCGTGGCCTACTTACATTACTGTTATACTTAAACTATAGCTCACCAACCTTTGTGTTGACCTTTTTAAGCATGTATTTTCTCAGGTGCTTGAAGTCGCTTCCGCTATCATACTTGTTGTGCTGTAGAACCCGCTGCCTAGAGTTGTATTCGCATGACTACTTATCTTGCATTCAAACTTTTTACTTATGAACTTATGTTATGTAACGACCATTATGGTCACGTACACTTATTTAATGCTTCTACTTAGTGAAGCATACTTTGATTTGTAAAACAATGACGTATGTTATGACGTCACTTTTATTAATGAATGCAAACTCTGTTTTGAAAACGCATATAGTACTTAACCTTGTAATGATCCTGTTGATGATGGTCCGTACATGATGATTTAGTACGGGGCGTCACAACTACGCCTACTTAAATTTCGGGACGAAATTTCTTTTAAGGAGTAGGTAATGTAACATCCCGCCTTTTTCCATTTACTTTTCCGTTATACTAATTTAAACTCCGTTATATGTTTATAACATCTCCCGTTAATACGCGTTTTAAAATATTCCATTTAGGTATTTTCCGCACCCGACTACAAACTCGAGGGACTAAAATTGACACGGGGCAAACTAGTTGACTAGGTCAACTAGTCCACCCCAATCACCACCATTCAACCATCTCCTCTCTCTCTCTCTTTCTCTCTAGCAAGAACACACACACATTTACCAAATTCATTCAATCATCATCTAAATTCGACCTAGGAGGCTTACAACAAAATAAATTACATATTCGTGATCCTCTCTTCATCCTCTTCATTTTGGTACCAACTTCATCTCGGTTGGGTAACATTTCTAAAACACTAGTTTTCTTTAAATTTGTGTTCTTGACTTAAAAGTATGTTAATTAGTGTCTATGGCTCATTGTGATGTCGTGTATGTAATTTGTATGCTCGATTTGTTGTTTTTGGTGTAACTAGTTCATTATGAAAATTACTTGCTAAATTCTTGATTTTAGATGATCAAATGTTATTAGATTGTTAATGTGCATGTTTTAAAAGTGTTACTAGTATCATTAGCTTCATTTTGATGTATAGATTGATTAAAGAAACTTCATAAACGCGATTATTGATTTTGTGAACTTTTGGTTAGGGTTTGATAGATTTAAAAGGAACTTTTGATGCGTTTAATGCTTGTTAATGTTATTGATAAGTATTTAGTTGTATTACATGTTTCATTACCTTCAAAACGGCATATCATACATGTAAATTGGATTCCCAGAACTTGAAATGCATCTTGATGAACTTGAAACTTTGATTTTGGACGTTTAACGAACATTCGACGAGGTTATTGTTGTCTTAAATGATAAATTTGATTTATTTAATGTATCTAGTTGTGTTCCTTGTCGAAAGAGCTTTCCGGTGATATAAAATACATGTTCTAATTGTTTGCGGATCATAAGTTATGATTATTTGAAGTTTGGGTCGTGCACTTGTGTAATTCAGCGAACAGGACCTGTAAGCCATTTGGGACGCCGTCCCACCCTCTTGGACGCCGTCCCACTCTTCATATCAGGACACCGTCCTGATTTTGGGACGCCGTCCCATTCTTCATACTGGGACACCGTCCTGATTTTGGGACACCGTCCTGATACACTAAAACTGGCTGTTTGCTTTGGTCATTTGACATAAAAATGTTTGCTATACTACGGACCTCCGATTAACATGAAACTTGGCCAACATGCTCATATATGATTATATAACTTAGAAAAATTGTCGGATACCCAACCCGACCCCGTTGACTTTTCCGTTGACTTTGACCCGACCAAGTTGACTTTTAATCAAACTTAACCAAATAATTGTGCAATCGTTCTAACATATTTTTATACTTGTACCTTGCATGAAACATGACAATTTGATTCACATGCTATTATGATCGAGTCTTAACGAGCCATAGGACTAATTGAACATCTTTGACCTATCGTGTTTACCGTTATTGATACAACCTATTGTTTAGGTCAAGACTAGCATTGTTCTTTGCACACGTTTACTTGTTGAAGTACTTTACTACTCGTGCACTCAAGGTGAGATCATAGTCCCACTTTTACTCTTTTTGAACTTACATTTGGGATGAGAAAACATAAACATTTCTTTACTAAGTGAACACAAGTACATGAAAACAAACATTCTACATACGAGTTTAGAACAAAATCTTCAATTCGATTATCATTAGTTACACTTGCCGGGTGTAAGCGAGAACTTATGTTGTATGGATCCATATGGGTTTGACAAACCCTCATTCAAACGGTTCGCTACCGTTTACGAATGAAATATATTTTCGAGAAACAGTGTATGTTCTAGCACTAAGTGATGGGGTTCTATGGAAGGAATGTTAAGCATTGATAATTGGGTGCTCGTGAAACAAACTTTTGGAATGTATTACTATTATTTCATTGATGCAAATCTTGCGGTTCACTTGTACTTACTTACTTAAACCTATGATTTCACCAACGTTTTCGTTGACAGATTTCTATGTTTTTCTCAGGTCCTTGAACGATACATGATACATGCTTCCGCTCATTATTTTGATACTTGCATTGGATGTCGAGTATATATGCATACACAGAGAGTCTTTTGGCTACTTTTAAATTGTGTCGCATAAGTTTCATTTGTACTTATAACTTTGTAACGTAACTTGTGGTGGAACTATTCTCGTAAACTTTGAACAATCTTTACATTTGAAATGAATGCGACATATCTTTTGGTCAAACGTTGTTTTAAAGACTTATGACCACGTAACGGGACCTAAGTAGACGGCGCCGTCAATGACGATTTTGTCGGGTCGCTACAATAGGCAGTTTGATAGCTTAATGGTTGGGGAAATTTCAATAGTACCTCCCCCTTTGACTTGAACCACCCCACCATTGGCCGTCTGAATTTGATTTTTTCGAGGTTTTGAGTTATAGCAAAATTCAGATTTTTCAAATGTCATGGTGTCTGTAGCACCACAGTCAAATATCCATTCACTACTTTTTATGTTTGAAATTGCATTTGCTTTTCCAATTTGAGAAGATTTATTTAAATGATTTAAAGATTTTTAACAAATTGATTTTTTAAGAGAATCTTTATTAAGTAAATAATCAAAGTCAAAAAATTCAACAAGTGAATGATTCTTTTGTAAATATGCCATTCTCGAATTTAGCATTTTTTTTATTTAAGCCAAAATTTAAGTTTGACTTCTCATATAATAAAGAGTCTTGATCTTGATTTTTTAACTCTTTATTTCTTGAAAGGTCATCTAATGAAATGCCATGTGATAAGGTTTTTGCTTTATTACTTTTTATTTTCCCAACCCCTTTATAGTTCATCCTATCAACCATATCATCTATATCATCGATTGCTTTTTTGGAAGATCCAGAAATTGGGTCTAAATTCCCATTATCAATTATTTCTTCAAGACAATTGAAGCGATTATGGTTTATCAATGTTGCTTCCTCATCTATCGATTTCAAGTTTCGGGTTCTAGCTCTACCCGATTCATAGCAATTATATGCAACCTTAGGGTTTGAGGGTTTCACCCTCACCCATTTGGTCGATTTGTACGATTGATCCAAGGATTTAAAGTTCGAAGTACCTTTTTTTGAATTCTGAGAGAGTTTGAAGACGCCGTTGTCGGTAACCTCATGGTGGCTGCCGGCCGTCGTCGCCACCTCAGCTGCTTTATTGTCTCCAGTCGCCGCTGTTGTCCCCATCTTTGCCATCTTCAGCCTTGCACCTTCTTGGTAAGCTTTGAATTCTGCAATTCTGATGGTGACCGGTGGTGGTTGACAGAGAACGCTAAGGTAAGTGTTTTTGCTCAACCTTAATTGTTCAGATTTCATATTTTGTATTTTGAAATCATTGCACTGTGTTTGATTAATTGAGCTACCATCATCTCTTGATATGGCAACTTGATTCATGAAGCTTATTTTCTGCTTTTGTATTTCTGGGCTACCGTCAATTCTTGACATGGCAGCCTAAAAATCGGTAAATGATGAAGCTAAGTTTGTGTTTTGATCCAAGATCAACACCAAAGCTCTGATACCATGTTATAATTGAAGAATTGATATGTAAAACTTGTAAGAATTGATCGTTTGTATTGATTGAACTATATTGATACAAGCTGAATTAGTTTTTACAATGAGATGCTAATCTATTTATAAACAAAAAACTAACGGCTAGTTGGTCCTAAAGAGCCGTTGGGAGTTATAGCCGTTGATGGCTTTTATTTATTTTATTTTCTAACACTATATCTTGCATCATGAACTAAGAATATATCATATGTCGATCTCGTCCATAACCACTCGTTTCTTTTGTCACTAAGAATCAAACCTGAGATGTCCTCCTTTAGACTATCAAGAAACCGATAAGTTTCTAGTGTCCAAGTGTCTTCTCGACCAATCCTGGTGCCAACTTCCATTAATGAATCTATCCAAAATCAAATAGTCTACGTTTGAATCCAAAATGGACTAATCTATTATATTTATGAGATAATAAACTATCAAACAATGAAACCCGTTGAATATTATTGATAACATATGACCCTATTTATAGAATACATATACCTTTATAGAAACCCTAATGGACCTAAACCAACAATCGGGTTGGGCCATTAACCTATCCTCTAACACTCCCCCGCAGTCTGATCGGTGAAATCGCGAAAGTTCGGACTGGAACAGAACAATAAACATTAAATAAAGAAATAAAAGATTTTTTTTTCTTATTTGTTGCACCAAATAAACTGATTTCGCTGATATCGTTGCGTCTTGCTTGACTGCGTTTCCTTTTCCGTAACGTCTTTTTTTATACGTCGTGGCTTGATTTGCCTAAGGATTGAGCAGGACTTGGGCAGAGAACTTTGTCGACAATACCAATTTTCTTCAATGCTCCAAATAGATTTTTTTTTAAATATTCCTTTTTTTAGGTTTGGAACCTAGTCAAACTAGGTGGCTTAGCCCCACGCCAATTATGATGAAAAAGTGTATTACGGCATCTGCTTGTTCCTTCAACTCCAGAAAATAAAAATAAAAAAGAATAACAAGATTGCTTAGACAGAAGCAAATAAAAGGATTTTTGTTTTGTACCATTGACTAAGCAGAAGCAACAATGAATTAATTTGGCTAATTAAGTGGTACGTCTGTCATGTGTTTGCGTCACGGTGTAGGAATTAGCTAATGGATGTGAAGGAACAATATTAATATTAATATAAAATGAATATTGAAACTTCGGCCTTAGATGTGGAATTGAATTGAAGAACAAGAAAAGGATATTGAAAGTTCGGCCGTAGCCAAAGATCGAGTAGAAGTAGGATAAAAGAAAAAATATTATTAGGTTTTAGAACGGATTAACGATTGAAACAAAAAAAAAAAAAAACTAATAAAATGAAAACAATAAATTAATGGGGATCCCTCCGGATCATCAACAAATAGTCGAAGACCGGAGGATAACAAACTTGAAGAGAGAGTGATCACATAGCTAATATTATCGATAACATATGACCTTATTTATAGAATACATATACCTTTATAGAAACTCTAATGGACCTAAACTCACAATCGAGTTGGGCCACTAACCTATCCTCTAACACTATCCCTATCCACGTATCCTTCTAAAAACGTATAGATTTTCCATCGATCACCTTTCAAATAATTGTATGATAAGGAATAATGGTTGCGCATAGCCTGCCGAGATAATATGTCATTAGACCACACACGAGTAGCAGATCGACCTGAACCATTTATGCCTCCATCTCTGCCATGAATGGACGTTATTACACGAGACCATACAAAATTAGGAGAAGCAGGAAAGCGTCATCACCACTTTTGTAATAACGCTAAATTAAAAGCCTTAAACTTTCAACGTTTAAACCTCCCTTATCTAATGAAGCTAAAACGTTCAGCCACTTAACCCAAGCAAACTTCTTATTGTCGTCACCCACCACCCCAAAAAATTGAAGCCCGAATACTCCAAGGATTTTAGGACACCTTCCAGGCATTTAAATATAGAAAAGTAATAAATAGCTAAACCCCGAAGCACCGTATTTAGTAACGTTAGATCATTTTGCTCCAATTATTAATATTCTTCATGTTTACACTCATCCAATATAAGAAAAAGTAACCGAACATGGATAATATCCTGTCACATTCGCCATTTTTTCTAACTCCAAAGCCAAAACCCCAACTCCATAGATATTAGATTTAGCAACATTATTATGTAACAAGGATACTGAATAAATCCTATCAAAAGGCGAATAATGTATTGAAAATCTAAAGAATTCCGCTCGGTCATGTCAACTACATAATTGACATTACTTAGAAGACAAACGTTGATCCCTGAATGTCTTATACTCGTCACTTGGACCAATCCCGAATACACGACATCCTTCAACATAAGAAGAAGACCCTCCTTCACAACAATAAACAGATGAGGACATATAAGATCACCTTGATGAAGACCCTTCTGTATAGGGAACTCATCCGTTGGGCTCCCATTAACCATAATCGGAAATCTAGCCGAATCAAGACATATCTTGATCCACACACGCCATTTCCTACCAAAATCCAAACGTGATAATATGGAATCCGTGTCCAACTAACAAATTGTATGTTGGGGGTGTTCATCAGTTCGCTTTTCAATTTACTCGGTTTATTCACTTTGGTTTGTTCGTTTTTGAAAATTTTGAAGGCAAAAGCGAAATCGAAACCAAATTCAATTCAAGACAGAAATTGAAACCGAACCAAAAACTGAATACGTAATCGGATCATTTCAATTAAAATCAAAAATCCCAAAAAATCATAATATAACCAAAATAATCATAAAAATCGATTTTAAATTTGCCTTTTGATTTTTAAATCATTTTTCAATCTATATATATTAATCATTTAATGTACTACTAGTTGAATACGGTTTTGGGTTAAACTAAATTCAAGATAGTAAAATGAGAATCGAACTCAAATTTGAGAATCGAATTTAAATTCGGTTGATTTTTTGGGTTTTTTCATTCAGTTCAGCTTTCGAGTTAATCAGTTTGAAACCATATATTGACCACTCTTATCGTGTGTCTTCTCGAAATTTACTTAAAAGTCATAAACTTACGATGAGATTTTCTATATATATACCAAGACGTTTTCTCACTAGCACAATGGGAATGTCAAGGATTATTGATGCGGAATTTGATCGGATTAGATTTGATCAGCTTGGGCTTCCACCTATTGGGCTGCAGAAGTATGTTGGGCTTATAGATGATGGGCTGATAGGAAGTCAACATGGAATAGGCTGATGTAAACTGTGACTTAGAGGAGAACGAAAGAAGATTCAAGTAGAGTTTTATTATAATTCTAATTATTTAGTTTCCAATATTATATTATTTAGTTTCCTAATTTCTATCAAGTCTATCCTCGTATTTATATTTGTTCCTGTGGAAAAATTCAGTTTTTGATTATTATTATTATTTTGAGTTAAATAAATTTAAACAGTGTACCTGGCTCAAACCGAGAAGGTTTGCCACATATCTAATATTACCTGTTTAGCCACGATCGTATCTGGTATTTGTTTAGTCGAGAAGGATTTACATTATTTGGTATCAGATTATAGGCATGGTTGAACATCTTTACCAAAGAAGAACACGAGGTGCAGGCAAATACGCCAACAGAGGAAAGTACATCGATCCGCGTGATACTGAGATCGAGAGATTGAATCACATGATTCAAGAATTGGAATACATGAAAGATCTCTTGCGTAGTATAGAGATGAAGGTTGAAATCCTGAATTTTCAAGATAGACTCAATCAGATGACTTTATTGATTTGGTTTTTAATTGACTTTATTGATTCGGTTTTTAATATGGACGATGTTCCTGAACCTATTGTAGATGAATATTCCAAACCCATCTATGATACCGATAGTGTGGAGGAAGAAGAAGATTACGAAGGTGCAGGCCTTGTGATAAGGGACAATGAAGTCTTGGAGTAATGAGCATGTGATAGCATTGCACATAACATGTCCAATGGTCGGCCCCTAAGTTATGTCTGAGAAGTTAGCAACAAAATTCGTAGGATCTGGTGTTTCAAAACTATCAGTTGATACTATTGTTGAAAAGCCTCTTAATGTTTTAGACTTGAGGATGAGTCTTTTTGAAGAAGGGGAGAATGATGCAGAATCTAATCTGATCGGATTGGATTTGACCAGGTTGGGATTCCACCTATTGAGTTGCAGAAGTATGTTGGGCATATAGATGATGGGCTGATGGGAAGTCATCAGGGAATAGGCTGATGCAAACCGTGACTCGGAGGAGAAGAAAAAAATATTCTAGCAGAGCTTTATTATAGTTATAACTAGAAAAAGGAGCCCGCGCGATGCCGCGGGGGCCTTTGGGTTGTGTATTCAAAGTTAACGGAGCGTATTATAGGTGTGTATATGTATTGAATATAATCCGAGGTATTGAGCATTTTTTTTTGAAGTGCCCGTTTCGCGTATAGTTAGTCCCGTTGTGTTCGTAAGATTTTTTTGAGTTGAATGGTGGGCTCGGCAAAATTTAACTCGCACCGAGCGAGAAGATAGGGCCCGTTAAAAATTCGGGTGGCTATTAGTTTTTTTTTATTTTAATAAAAGTGTATATTTACACTTTTTACCCCTAAGGAAATGTGAATTTGAGGGGTCATTGTGTAAATTGAGCCAAAGATGAGGGACCAAACAAAGTGTGAACACAAATTCGAAACTACGTCCTAAAATAATTGAAACTACACAAAATTTGGTAGCTATTAGTTTATAGGGGTAATTATTTAGTTTCCAAGTTTATATTTTTTCATAATGACACGCGTACTCCTGCGCCTGGCACTCATGCGTATCATGTGATGGGCACACGCTCATTTGGTTAATCCCACATATAAAATAAGGCACGCAACACAGTGTGTATCACGTGCTGGGCGCATACTCATTTAGTTAGTCCCGCATATAAAATAAGGCGCGCGACACAGCTTTACTTAGCGCGCACGAAAGCAATTATCTTTAATTAAAATACAATCTTATCCTTATTAAGTTAGAATCCTTTCCTAATTATGATTCCGTTATTTATGATAATTAGTTAAGAAGGATCTACACTTTATGATGGATATCGCGTTATGGTAATTCGCTATAAATACAAACCCTAGCTTCATTTATTGACGATCACTTTTTTAGATACTCGACTCTCGATAATTCTAAAAACAGCAATCTACGTTAACAGGTATGTTCCTTGAACATGAACCCTATGAAACCACCTTACGAACATTGTTATGGTCAAACTAACAATGATGGTCTTGTTTCAACCACCATGTTGTAGATCATCATCTCGATTAGGGTTATTCACAATTAACTAGACCAGGGAGTTAAAAACACCAAGTCCTTAAACATTCAGCCATTGCAATTAACGTATATCGAATCTCTACATTGGAAACATGTTCGATAAATTTAGTTTCCTAATTTCTAGCAAGTCTATTCCTAATATTATATTTGTTCCTGTACGTAGAAAAATTCAGTTTTTGATTTGAGTTAAATAAAATTAAACCGTGAAGGTTTGTTTTCCAACCGAGAAGGTTTGCCACATATCTAATATTATTTGTTTAGCCACGATCCTATTCGGTATTTGTTTAGCCGAGAAGGCTTTACATTATTTAATATCAGATTCCATGCATCGCTGAACATGTTTACCAAGGAAAACACGGGGTGAGGCATATACGTCGATAGAGGCAACTACGTCGATCCTCATGATGCTGAGATCGAGAGATTGAATCACAGGATTCAAGAATTGGAATGCATGAACGATCTCTATCGTATTATAGAGATTGAAGCTTGAAAATCCTGAATTTTCAAGAGAGGCTCAGTCGGATGACTTTATTTATTCAGATTTTAATATGGACGATGTTCCTGAACCTATTGTAGATGAAGATTCTGAACTCATCTATGATACTGATGGTGAGGAGGAAGAAGAAGATTACGAAGGTGCAGGTCTTGTGAGTAAAGACAATGAAGTCTGGAGTAATGAGCATGTGACAACATTGCACCTAACAGATCCATTGGTCATCTCAAAAGTTATGTCTGAGAAGTTAGCAACGAAAGTCATAGGATCCGGTTTCAAAACTATCAGTAAATTGATATTGTTGTTGAAAAGGCTCTTAATGTTGTAGACTCGAGGACGAGTTTTTTCGAAGAAGGGGAGAATGATGCAGAATCTGATTGGATTGAATTTGACCAGGTTGGGCTTCCATCTATTGGGCTGCAAAAGTATGTTGAGCTTATAGATGATGGGTTGCTCGGAAGTCGACAGTGAATAGGCTTATGCAAACTGTGATTTGGAGGAGAAGGAAAGAAGATTCCAGCAAAGTTTTATTCTAATTCTAATTATTTAGTTTCTAAGTTTATACTGTTTAGTTTCCTAATTTCTAAAAAGTCTATCCTAGTATTTCTATTTGTTCCTGTACGTGAAAAATTTTTGTTTTTTATTATTATAATTATTTTGAGTTAAATAAAATTAAACCGTGAAGGTTTGTTTCCCAACCAAGAAGATTGTTCCTGGCTCAAATCGAGGAGGTTTGCCACATATCTAATATTATTTGTTTAGCCACGATCGTTTCCGGTATTTGTTTAGCCGAGAAGGCTTTACATTAATTATCCTTCCTTCAATGAAATTCGATAGCACTAGGCTTATCACTTTATCAATGATCTATGTTAACCGAAGGACAAGGACAAGGATGTCCGCTATGATTTTATATTGCATCCCTACTAAGGAGATTGGACGATAGCCTTTTATAAAAATCGGATACATTACCTTAGGAACAAGAGCAATGAAAGCATAATCAACATCATTTGGTAAAAAACATGTCACAAAGGCCTCCTTTACAACATCTTCATTGTCTTTTTTAAGGACTTCCTAAAACCCCTTTTAGAAATAGAAAAGTATAATCATCGAACCCGGGAGCCTTAAAACTTCCACACGACCAAACAGTCATTTTCATTTCCAAATTCCAACTCAGTCACCCCTGCCTCCAAAATAGGGACATCATCATCTTCTAGAAGCGCATGAGGAATCAAATTCGGCATATCATTCCCAAGAGTAATCTGACCTGAAATAATCATAAAACTCAAATTTTATACAGAAGGATTAGACACCCATGTAAGATAATGTAAACCCGTGAGGATATTGTATTATTAAACCACTATATATAGATTACATACGAAACCCTAACGAACCAATAACTCTAACGGACCCAAGCCCACAATCGGTTTGGGCCGCTAATCTATCATCTAACACTCCCCCGCAGTCCGAACGGCAAAATCGCGAAAGTTCGGACTGGAGCAAAACAATAAACATTAAATTAAAGAAATAAAATAAACTCTAAACTCTATTTTTTTCATTTGTTGCATCGAATAGGCTGATATTCGTTAATTGATTTGCAGATTTCTTGACGGCTTCTCCTTTTCCGTAGCGTTTTTTTTTCTTTCTTTCTTTTACGCCGTGACTTGCTGTGCCTAAGGATCAAGTACCGCTTTCATATGCTACTTTTGTTGACGATAACAGTATTCTTCAATGCTGCAAACGATAGTTTTGACAATATTCTTTTTTGTGTTTTTTTTATATTCCTCTTTTTTTTTCGGGGTTTGGAACCTAGTCTAGCTAGGCGGCTTATCCCCACGCCGATTATGATTGTAAATATTATTGAAAAAAGAAAAGCGGTTAATAAGATAAAAGAGGCTGTCATTCAAATCAAAATAAAGGTAAATCAATCAAGGATATAATAATACGATAATTAAAAAATCGATGGGAAAGCTAGGAGGCAAAATGGTTTGACCGACTAAAAATTGATGCGGCAGGATAGAGATATTAAGATTAAGAGGTGATACATGGTGAACGGATACAACGACGGTTGCCTCTTGAGCATGCGCCGATTGTTTTCCTTTCTTATTTGTCGGCTAAACATGAATTAGAAAAAATAGTGGGATTGTGTGTTCACGAGAGGTTTGACGGCTAAACATTAATTAGAAATATGGATCCCTCCGGATCACCGAGTGATCGGTGACCGGAGGATGACAAACTTGAAGAAGAAGCGGTAGGTTAAAGGGTTAAAGTACGTGGCCTGATACCATGTAAGATAATGTAAACCCGTAAGGATATTGTATGATTAAACCACTATATATAGATTACATACGAAACCCTAACGAACCTATAACCCTAACGAACCCAAGCCCACAATCGGGTTGGGCCGCTAATCTATCATCTAACAACCCAAACCTCATCATAGAAGACCATTTGTTACTAATTAGGATTTCCTTTTTAATTAACTCCAACCAGATATATGCAGGGGTTCTATTCATCTTAAAACCCATTTCTTATTATTCAAACCCGCCTCCATTAATCTAACTAGCCTTTGTCTAAGTAATCACTACTGATCAGGATTTCCTTTCTTACGTTTTAATCTTTGACGGAGTTATTATTCTACCATATATAATTCCACTAAGTGTGTCTTTTGTGTGATAACTTTTGAAACAAAGATAAGATACAATTGTTAAACCATATAAAGCCGTGAGGATTACTTTATTCTTGATTCGGTATTTATATATTACATAGCGACACGCTGATAGTAAAATACTAATAGACCGAGCCTACTATGCAATCGGATTGGGCAATAATAATACTCCAGTGGCCGTAGGTGGGATAAGGTGGGTGAATTGATGGGGCAGTTAGTTAGCAGGTCCCAGAATCAGACCCGCTCCGATACGATGTTAAACTATAGAAGCGCCAGGATTACTTTATTCTTGATTTGGTATCTATATACTTTATTACATAGTGAAACCCTAATGGGCCGGGCCTATTATGCAATCGGGTTGGGCCAATACTAATACTCTACTAATAGTAAGTACTTTAAATATGTAATAAAGATGTGTCTAAAGTAATATCTTGATGTCTATACATTTCATATTTTCGAAGACTTTCAGATTAGAAGATTAAAATGGCAGAGGGGGTCGTTGTTACTTCAGTTGTCGACAAAGTAATCGACTCGATGTTTGTTGTTGCCAAGAAGGAGATTGGTTATATGTGGAATTACAAACAATATGTTGAAAAGTACAGAAGTGAAGTTCAAAAGCTCAAAGATATGAAAGGGAGGATTCAACAAAAAATAGAATTAGCTAAGAATAAAGGAGATAATCTGGTGCACGGTGTGGAAGACTGGGTCAATGCTGCTGCTGCTGAAATACTGAAGGCCGAAGAATTTATTACCGATGTAGGTAATGCGAAGAAGACATGCTTTGGAATAGGAGTTTGTGGTAATTGGAGGACTCTTCATCATTATGGAAAGAAGGCAACAGAGATTGCTCCTCTTATGGAGCTCCAAGGACGTGGCACGGTTTATGACAATAATGAGATCGCGATATATACTCCTGCACCGCAACAACTAGATGTCTACCAAAAGAAAAATCTTGATGGTATTATAACCCAAAATTCAGCATTGGGGGATATCATTACGGCTATTAAAGATGAAAGCATACAAATTATTGGAATATATGGTGTAGGAGGTGTGGGAAAAACGACATTAGCTATGGAAGTTGCTGCAAGAGTAAAGAATATATTTGCTGCTGTTGCATTTACTACTATCTCACAAACAGTAGATGCCAATAAGGTTAAAAGTGATACTGAAATAGCAACAAAGAGAATGATGAAAGGTGAAAAAGTTCTAATAATTTTAGATGATGTGTGGGAGGAATTGAATCTAGATGAATTGTGCATTCCATGTGGTTTTAATCACATGAGTTGTAAGATTCTATTGACATCTAGAAGCGAAGATGTGTGTGTCAGAATGAATGCTCAAAGTAAAATTTGCGTGAACTCTTTGCCACTAAAAGAAGCATGGATTCTTTTCAAACATGTAGTTGGTGACAAAGTGGAGATCGACATCAATTTGAAATCGGTTGCAATGGAGGTTGCTAATGAATGTGGCGGATTGCCACTAATGCTTAATGTGATCGGAAATACTTTAAAAAACAAAGATGTACATTTGTGGAAGGCGGCTCTTACTCAACTACAAAAAAATGCACCTGTGGGTATCGATCCATCAATAAGGAAGGCTTTTACTCGTTTAAAGCTAAGTTATGATTATCTTGGAAATGAAGAAGCCCAATGGTGCTTCTTACAATGTAGTATGTTCCCTGAAGACTATAAAATCTTGTTGGAAGACTTAGTACATTATAGGGTAGGTTTGGAAAAGTTTAAAGAACTTGAAAGCATGGAGGATGCAAGAAGCAGAGTTCAAAATTCAGTGAATATCCTCAAGTCTTGTAGTTTATTGATGGACGTAGATGTTAAGTTCAAGCCTTCTGCATTATCAAGGAATGCAGAGTTTGAGTTGGCAGTTTCAAAATACTACGTTAAAATGCATGATGTTGTGCGAGATGTAGCGTTGTTAATTGCAACTACATGTACAGACGATTTTTTGGTGAAAGCTGGAAAAGGTTTGAGAGAATGGTTGCCAAGAAACAACATCCCACAAAATTACACGGGGATCTCACTCATTCATAATTACATATATAAGCTTCCTGAATATAGTATTAGCTTCCCACATCTTGAAGCTTTGCATTTGCAGTCCAACAGATTGTCATCCATTTCTGATGAATTTATTGAAGGGATGAAAAATGTTAGGGTTTTAAATTTGGCCTTTAATAAGATATCATCCCTCCCACAATCGTTAGCCGGACTCTCAAAACTTCGCATGCTAAATCTTTCTGGAAATAAATCTTTATGTGACATTTCTGTACTTGGGGAGTTGAAAGGCATTGAGATTCTAATTCTTAATAAAACTGGGATTAAAGAGGTTCCTGAATGTATTGGTCAGTTGATAAACATACGGCGGCTAGAACTTAGAGAATGTGTTGGGCTATCTTATACAATACAAGGTGTCATTTTGAATCTTTTAAGGTTGGAGGAGTTATGCATTGACTTTGGGATCGATAGCAATGGAATTCATGAGTTTCTTGTTGAGGTGTCATGTTTGTCGAAGCTCACATGTTTGAGATTAAGAGCACCGAGTGTTAATGACATTCCCGAAGCTTTAAGTTTTCAAAAGCTTAAAGGATTCGATATTCAAATCGGAACATCCAAAAGATATTGGGGGTTTCGAAAGCCCGTTATAGTAGAGTACACGTGGACTTCAGAACGTCATCTAACTTTAAAGGTGGATTATCTTGTGTTTCCATTCTTGAAGTGGATGAAAAACTTGATCGAGGTAAGTCGTCCTAATATAACTCTAAACGAAATAGAAAACTTGAATAACATTGTACCGGACCTCTATCGAGAAGTTTTTAATCATTTAGAGTATATTAAATTGGTGGCATGTCACAATGTTACATGCCTAGTTGATAGATATGATGGAGAAGGGAGTACAAAGGAAAAGTTTTTGATGGAAGTAAAAGACCTTCGATTAGAAGACTGTAATAACTTAAAGGTTCTATGGAATTGCCCGGATGAATTTATAAGTCTTCCGAACCTAGTCATCCTTCATATTCATCAATGTCGTAAATTAGTAAGACTATTTCCGGTCAGTGTAGCGCAAGGACTTATCTCGCTGAAGGAGCTACACATTGAAGATTGTCATGATTTAGAGGAAGTGATTTGGGGTGAGGCTGAAACTGCTGCAAAGATAATTGTCTTCCCTTGCCTAACCAATATTAGGTTATCTAGCTTACACGAACTTAAAAACTTCTACACGGGCAGTTGTACAATCAAATATCCATCATTGGTGAAATTATCAGTCGATTCTTGTTACATGGAGACGTGGGGACCCGGAATTCATGAAACACCTAATCTCAAGTTTGTGGATGATGTACCACTTGATGGAACTTATTCCATTGATGAAGCTATGGTGAAATCTGTTCAAGCATGGCTAAGTTATTGGGTGGTAATAAATAAAATAGAATTTCACTAATCAATTAAAAGAACTAAATTTTATTTAATTTGTCGATATTCACATCGTGTTATGTGTTTTTTTACAGAAACAAAGTTTGGAATTGAAACCACCGGTGTTCCGTCATGAGCTTTAAAGATGCACAACGATCTTATATGGATTTTTTATTTCGCTGGTGTTTAATATTTCGCTGAAGAGAAATATGAAATGAATGGGTGAATAATTGTTTTATTTATATCCTTCATGTACAGACAATTAGAATCAGTAAATCAAAGGCATACCCCTAATTGCTCCTATTTAATGCAGAAGGGATAATATATCGGGAGGCCACCCGAGTTTACTGTTTTGTGTTTGAAAGCCACCCGTATTTAAAAATAATTTTCTAGGCCACCCAAGTTTATCAAAACACCCATATTCGAAAATAATTTTATAGGCCATCTAAATTCATATGTTGCTTCATTTACACCAAATCCGACTGAAAACTCACTGAGGAACATGTAAATTTTAATATCTTCCCAGTCAAACAATCGCTCCAACTTACATGTTTTATCAACCAATATCTTCACAGTTAATTGTTTTTATCAACCAATATCGTCACAGTCAAACAATCGCTCCAACTTACATGTTCTATCAACCAATATCTTCACAGTTAATTGTTTTTATCAACCAATATCTTCACAGTCAACCAATATTGTTTTACCAACCAATATCTTCACATTCAAGTGATTTTATCAACCAATTCTTATCAAACTATTTATTGTGAAGGTTTATCAAAGAATTGCTCCAACTTACAAACTCTTTTAGGAAACATGCAAGTTTTAATACCTTATGTAAGTTGGAGCAACATAAGAGTTAAGCTATTATCAAAAAATATTGGTTCATAAACCAATTAGCTGTGCATATATTGGTTGATAAAACTTATTTCAGTGAGTTTTCACTCGGATTTTGTATATATGAAACGACATACGAATTTAGGTGGCCTACAAAATTATTTTTCAAATATGGGTGGCCTAAAAACACGAAAAGATAAACTTGATTGGCCTAGAAAATTATTTTCAAATACGGGTGCCTACAAACTATATATTTGCATAAAATACAATTTGGATTATTACCTTGATGATAGGCAAGTGACACCTGCAGAACCAATAAGTTTTAATTTGTTTACTTTCCCATTTGGCGCTGTGAGATGATTAAACATATATAAGTTTGAATACAACTGAATTTTTTTTCAAAATAGTAATATATTTATAGGTTTTATAGAAATAGTTTTTAAATTTTTTTTTTATAAAAATATGTAAACCGAGCATTGATTTTCCGGTTTGTCTGTTTCGACACCAAACCGGCGATTCAAATGCCGGTTTGGGTGTTTTTATACGAAACGGGTATAAGGTATTTAGGTTTTCGATGTGGACCCGTAGAAACAATCAAACCGGCATGTGAAAGGCCGGTTTGCATGCTATTTTTTTTTTTTTTTTTTGAGTTTTATTTAAAATTGCATGCTAATTCATCCAATTTTTTTTTTTTTTAGTTCTATTTTTTTTTTTTTTTTTTTTTTTTGTAAAATTGCATCTCAAACTATAAGTTGTAATAGGTTTGAGATATTTCATTATTATCATTGTCATTATTACGAACAACACTTTTATTGAAAACATAAGTACGGTTACAACAACATAACTACGCTTACAACAATTGATCACAAATAACTACGGTTACAGCTACTTCATATCTTAACCGAACCTAGTAGGACACGAATTCCTGTTATGACCTGGTTGTGAGCAAAAACCACACCTAGGTGGACCTGTATCTCTATCCCTGTTGTGCGTTTCATCCATTTCATTATGGTGTCGTCGTGATTGTCTCCTACCCCTATGTGTGATCAATCGTGTTGGATCGGCCTTCATTGTCCAGTTTGTTGTGGTCCAGTATGTGGCATCTCTTAGTGGATGTAAGTGAGAACTATATTGTTCCCTCCACGTGGTAGTAGTGTAGTATATACTGATCAAGGTTTTTGGATCTTTATTTCTCATGCGATATACTGCAATGCCATGAGAGCAAGACATTCTTTGATGTTGCCATCTTCCACAAGTGCACTTTTTGGCCAAATATTTAACAGTGTACTCTGTCCCACCATCACCGCTTCTTTGATATGTAGATTCAACCTTGTACACCCCTATTTGCTGGTTATAGCATGTTACCGTGTAAGCAGAAGCAAGTTTTTCACGTTCTTGAAATTGTGTCTAAAAGGACCCGTTCATATACATTATAAACGATTCACAATAGTTGATTTCATCGCGAGGTATTTGGCCTCTATATGATACATTTTACAAATATTGCATTCGTTTCTAAAAGACAAACTTTCTTTACAACGAAAGTTGACGGCATGCATACCATTTCATAATACATCCAACTATAATTGACTTAATAATAATCTTGATAAATTTCAACGACTCGAATGCAACGTCTTTCAAAATATGCCATAAATGACTCCAAGTAATATCTCTAAAATGAGCAAACGCACAGCGAAAGATTTCTTTAACACCTGAGAATAAACATGCTTTAAAGTGTCAACCAAAAGGTTGGTGAGTTCATTAGTTTATCATAATCATTCATTTCCATTATTTTAATAGACCACAAGAATTTCAATTCCAGTTCTCATAAATATACGTCCCATGCATAGAGACAAAAATCATTCATATGGTGAACACCTGGTAACCGACATTAACAAGATGCATATAAGAATATCCCCTATCATTCCGGGAAATCCTTCGGACATGATAAAAACGAATTCGAAGTACTAAAGCATCTGGTACTTTGGATGGGGTTCGTTAGGCCCAATAGATCTATCTTTAGGATTCGCGTCAATTAGTAGATCGGTTTACTAATTCTTAGGTTACCAAGCAAAAGGGGCATATTCGGCTTCGATCATTCACCCATATAATGTAGTTTCAAATCAAATAAAATAAATGATGACGTAGGGTTTGGCCCAATTAGGGTCTACGCAATTAACTTGGGCCCCAAGTCAAGTAACCCTAATTCCCATCTATAAATATGGGGCAAAACCTACATCAAGTTCACACGCTCCCAATCGCATACACCCTCATGCGGTCATTCAATCTCGCCTCTCACTCTCTCAATGAAAGCACGCGGCAGTCATAGCCGGATCTTCTCCACGATCGTCTTCACGATCGCAACACTAGGGTTTTTACCTACGGGTCTTGTAGGGTTTTTTCTCCCTTTGCCGTCGATAGGGTCCGACTATCGACCGGCGGGCAATTCGTTGGCCACCCTCCCGAGATCATCATCTCGGGTACGGGTTATTCACGGTAACCGGACCGGAGATCAACGACGTTGACGCCTAAAAAAACCCTTTCGCATTGCTGTTCGTGTGTAGGTTTTCCCTTGGAAAAAATATGCATGAACAATTGGCGCCCACCGTGGGGCACGATGCATTATGTCTCGTGTTTCTACCGTCTATCATTCGGTTTGAGAAGGTTTGTCTTTTCTTATTGAGCTTTTAATTCGTTATATGCGGTTTAAGTACATGAATATTTAGCGCAGATGTTCGCGCGCTTGCGCAACTGTCCACACGCTTTTGTCCAGGTTACGCACGCTTTGCGCACAGTTGTTCGCGACTTTAGACGCAATTTTCATGTGGTTTTACGCATGCTAGTTCATGCGGTTTCCCACGCATTCTGCATGCGGTTTTTTGCGCATATGTTCGCGGGTTTACGCACAGTTGTTTGCGCAGGCTCCTGTGAACTTATTTTCCGTAGCATAATGAGAAGTTCGATACGATACTTAACAAAAATATCATACCGAACTTGGGGGACTTGATGACGTAGGGTTTGGCCCAATTAGGGTCTACGCAATTAACTTGGGCCCCAAGTCAAGTAACCCTAATTCCCATCTATAAATATGGGGCAAAACCTACATCAAGTTCACACGCTCCCAATCGCATACACCCTCATGCGGTCATTCAATCTCGCCTCTCACTCTCTCAATGAAAGCACGCGGCAGTCATAGCCGGATCTTCATGATCGTCTTCACGATCGCAACACTAGGGTTTTTACCTACGGGTCTTGTAGGGTTTTTTCTCCCTTTGCCGTCGATAGGGTCCGACTATCGACCGGCGGGCAATTCGTTGGCCACCCTCCCGAGATCATCATCTCGGGTACGGGTTATTCACGGTAACCGGACCGGAGATCAACGACATTGACGCCTAAAAAAACCCTTTCGCATTGATGTTCGTGTGTAGGTTTTCCCTTGGAAAAAATATGCATGAACAATAAAGTATGAATTAGTATGAATTATTAAAGTGAATTATTAAAGTATGAATTATTAAAGTGAATTATTAAAGTTAAAGTAAAGTAAAAATAAAGTAAAGGTAAAGTTTAAGTATAGTAAAAGTATAAAACTATGTACGTATAATATGCGTATAAATATATATAATATTAATTTAAATCGTTATATATACTTAATAAAATAAAATATAAATATCGTTATCTTTATCATACTGGTTAAGTAATGAGTTGTCAAAAGTGGTTCTAGATATTTATAAAAGTTATATATACATTTTAATAATAAAGTTCTTTTTAAACTGAAAACGTTTTTGTACGTTTGAAACTAAATCAAATAAATATGATAATTTTGTTTTCCAAAACAAAATATATTTAAGAATTATTTTGTTTAAAGGTTAAAATAATGAAATCGTTATATCATAAAACATTTTAGAAAAGTAGAATAATATATATTAATTATAGGTTTCAAGTTTTTAAATTACAGTCTGTTGGTAAAGCATGGGATAAAGTCCAAAGGTTAAATAAACGTATGAAATCATCCTAATGAAAAATGTCGAGTTACTTAACTTGTCGATATCCAACATCTAAGTTATTTACACTCCACG
This sequence comes from Rutidosis leptorrhynchoides, assembly GCF_046630445.1. Taxonomy (NCBI): domain Eukaryota; kingdom Viridiplantae; phylum Streptophyta; class Magnoliopsida; order Asterales; family Asteraceae; genus Rutidosis; species Rutidosis leptorrhynchoides. Next base: position 647,970,776 of record NC_092335.1, read on the forward strand.
TTCTTACTTATAAATCACTTTACCATTTTCCGAATGTTGTCAAAAAGAATAGATTTCTTAAATCACAGTAGACCTCATAACATAGACCCGTAATCATATCACAATGTATCTGATAAATCAGTCAATTGATATTATCTTCTAATTCCGTTGATAACTATTAGAATATATTTTGAAACAAATACGTTTATATAAAGTATTATACGCCTAATACTTTGTTAATGTTTTCAAGTTATAATATATACACATATACATATATAATCATGTTCGTTCAATTTAATGGTTCGTGAATCGTTGGAACTTGGTCGAGGTTTAAATTAATGTATGGACACAGTTTAAAATTCTTGAGATTCAACTTAACAAACTTTGCTTATCGTGTTAGAATAATATAAAGATAAAGTTTAAATTTGGTTGGAAATTTCCGGGTTGTCACAGTACCTACCCGTTAAAGAAATTTCGTTCCGAAATTTGAATGGGATGGTCATGACTGACAATAAGTATGTTTTCATGACGTACACGAGTTGAAAATTAGAGTTTTATTATCATCAAGTAATATAGATAAAGCAATTTGATTTTTGTGAAGAGTATGAGTGAAGTTATCACAAAAGAATGAAATGAGTAAATGCACGTTCTTTTTAACCAATGACATAGTCACGGTTGATTTTCGGAATTCAAGAAATTTAGAGAAAATCTTCATAATAAGATTTGGTTCTTTGGTAATTAAGGAAGTTAGGATCCGCTTGATTAAATACGATAATCTGTTTTGATTGCTCTGTCGGATATTTTACTATATATCCACCCCCTTCGTTTCCTTATTTCCACAACTCACACCTTTTATTCTTTCTCCCTCAATTCATACTTTATAGCATTCGCTAATATGCTCCATCCAGTTCTGATTCTTGATATACTGCTAACTTTCATATCTGTTATTCTTCTTTTTCATCTGCCGCCAGAAGAATCTATTTACGTCTACTATACTTTTAGTTTTATAATGTTTTTAGTTCTCTCGTGTCTTTATATTGCTATATGCATCGATATATATGGTTTGTAATTGCTGGGTTGTTGTTGGGTTTTATATCTTCCCTTATATTTCGATGTCCTTGCTTCTGTCTTCTATAATCATTGTCATCTCCAATTAATGCTCTCTTTTATTTGCTGCTATTTATATCCCAATTTCTGTTTTGGAGTTTTGTCCTTTCGTTTCTTCTTCTTGCGAGTAAGTACCGCTTATAATGGTCCATAATTCGCAGATAAAAATTTCGGAATAAACATTGTTAATGTTCTAAGAAGGAAATCGTAATGGCACGATCTTGATTTGTCAAATTATCAGAATACCTCGGAAAAGATCGAATCATCAAGAAAATATTTTCTTGATATTTTTAGAGATTAAGTAGAATACATGAGTCGTATAACATGGCACATGATGATGTTATGATCTGTGAATCATCATGTTCCATTTAAAAACTCAGCATGACTTACTGTAATATAATCACGTTGATCAAGTGTCATTATAGTATACTAACTCATGCTTCAGCTCCCAACACTACTTCAAAAGTATTCCTATTTTAAACTCGAATGTTTCAGAATTTAGAAACAAAAATAGTTTCTTTTATGATGTAATACATATAGCGCGAAGAGGTAAATGAATTTAGATAAGAATAATTATGAAAATATCTTCAGAAATATGGAGGATATTTATAATGAAAGATACGATGATATCTTAGAATTTCTAATATCAGAGGATGATGAAGAATATTGTCCGTAGGGGTTTAGAGTCAGGAGCAAGGTATTCGTTAATGACTTTAGCAGGTGCCGAATCATTTGGATTCTTTGAAGTCAGGTTCAGTGTTTGTGATTTGTCCACAGCCTCCTTCATACTTTGCTCAATCCGGTTTCCAGTTCCAAGACTTCTCTTTTTCTGCGCTTTGCCAACACACTTATTTATTATCATCAAACTTTTACTGTTAAAGTCGTTTATAGTTTTTGCTGCTTCATCAGCATTTTTCCATTTTCGGAGAACCAATTCGTAGTTTGGAGTGTTATTCAGAAACTTCACATTCAAATTAAGTCCAGAAGATAGACGTTATATATACACATATAACTGTCGCTGTAGACATACTGCGAGATTTCAAAATACTGATTGCTAATTCCCGATGATTCGTATGGCAATTCTCGTTACAAGATGCGAATGATTAAATGATGGGGTTTCGGTAAATATAATGATTCTTCGGAAGGTCAAAGATCAGTAAAGTTGTGAATAAGTTTATTGCTAATGTGGTGGAACATGAAAGGTTCTCTGGTAACAAAAGGGTAATTATATATATCAAGATTATGATAAGACTACTCCGAATGAAAAATCGAAGTTGTCTTGCTGGAGCTGTGATAGAATTTGCTACTTTGAAAAGGAATTGCAAAGTTATTTTTTGCTAATAAATGCCAAAGGATCTAACACAGATATGTGTTGAATTATGACTTTGGTTTCAAGAGCTTTTTAAGTACATAACTGTGGGTAATATGTGGTTGAATCATCATCTCGATTGCTCATTATTTGAAATGTCTTCAGAAATTTTTCGAAGGGCTTGAACACAGATTGTAATCGTTAATATACATTTGATGTTCTAACACAGTTTTGAAGTCAAAGTATAGCTCTGAAAGATGTAGGAATCTAAAAGTGATGGTACCGGTTATATCTCGAATTGAATTCTGAGGTTTCAAAATCAGAATATGTAATTGAGTTTGAATGAGTATGGTTGTTTTGATTTCTATGAAAGAATGTATATTATTGTGAAAGTGGGAAGTATAGTTGATAATTTGCTTAATCAGATTCGAAGAATGTAACATATTAATTGTGAATTTATATATCTATCGGGTATTACCTACCCGTTAAAAAAAAATTCACAATTAATATTTTGTACAAAAGAATTTTTATTACAGTCTTTATGAAAATATATATGTATATATTCTCTTCAGATGTAACATAGATTTTAATGAGTTAATACTAAATTAAACTCATTCGATATACGGTTGGAACTAGAATTGAATAATCCCTTAAAGGCTTTAGAGATTACATAAGTATTTCTTCAATAATATTGAAATTATGAATCAATACTTCGTTATTTGTTGAGGCATGATGTTGGTTTTCGTTAAATTCTTGTGAACTTCGCAAAGTACGAATGATGTTATCTGAAAAGTTTCGGGTACATCGATGATGAAAGTGTAAAATCAAATATATACTTGATTTATTATGAATTGGAATTTGTTGAATTGAGACAGAGATTGTAGTTAACGACGGTTAAGCTGCGGTGAAGGACGTACATTATTGCATATTTGTAATATGAATTAACCGAGTAGTTAAGATTCACACACAATAGCTTAGCACGGAAAGATTTATTTTTATTTCAAAATATATATATATATATATATATATATATATATATATATATAAAATATACATATAATTTCTTCAGAGGGAATGAGTTAATTCTTCATAACTCGTTGATAAAATATACGCGTTATTGATTCGTAATGATGTCCACAGTGATTCTTGAACAGACGGAGTTTGTGATGTTATAGGTGTTGCTGATTCTGATGCTGACTGCATTGACGATGCTGGTGACGCCGACGGTACTGTTGATGCTATTGGTAAAACAAGTTTAGCTTAAGAGTTTTCTGGGATTGGCTGGTTATTATCGCAGGTTTATCAAGGATTTTTCTAAAATAGCAGGTCCGTTGACTAAGTTGACTCGTAAAGATGTAGCCTTTCGATGGACTGATGAACAGAAAAAGGCTTTTCAGATTTTGAAACAGCTACTGTGTCAGGCACCAGTGTTAGCTTTACCAGAAGGTTCAGACGACTTCGTGGTATACTGTGATGCATCATACGCTGGATTGGGTTGTGTTTTAATGCAAAGAGATAAAGTAATCACCTACGCCTCACGACAGTTGAAAGTTCATGAGAAGAATTATCCAGTGCATGACCTTAAAATGGCTGCAGTAGTGTTTGCTTTGAAACTGTGGAGACACTATTTGTATGGAACCCATTGTGTTATTTGTACAGATCACAAGAGTTTGCAGTATATCTTCTCACAGAAAGAATTGAATATGCGTCAGAGACGATGGCAAGAGTTGATCAAAGATTATGATTGTGAAATTAAATACCATCCGGGTAAGGCAAATGTGGTTGCAGATGCGTTAAGTCGTAAAAAGTCAAGTGAGAATGTGAAATTCCTTCGGTTGAATATAACTTCAGATTTGATTAACAGCTTAAGATCCGTTCAGGCCTGTGCTTTGGAGGACGAACATATTAAATCTGAACAAATGATCAAACGAAAAGCGGACTTAATTGATGACTCACGTGGACTAAAAACCTTAAACAATCGTGTTTGGGTGCCTAAGCTTGGAGATTTGAGGGATTTAATCCTGACAGAAGCTCACAAATCCAGATTAACAGTACATCCGGGTAGTAATAAAATGTATCATGACATGAAAACAGTGTATTGGTGGCCAACAATGAAATCAGATATCGCCCGTTATGTCGAAAAGTGCCACATTTGTGCTCAAGTGAAGGCAGAACATCAGAAACCTTATGGTTCGCTGCGTCAGTTACAGATTCCATAGTGGAAATGGGAACATATAACGATGGATTTTGTGACCAAATTACCTCGAACTCATAAACGACACGATATGATTTGGGTAATAGTGGATCGTCTAACTAAAAGTGCTCATTTTCTTGCTACTCGTGAGACAGCTTCGTTAAGTGAGTTAGCCGATTTGTATGTGAAAGAAATAGTTAGTCGACATGGTGTGCCGTTATCGATCGTTTCAGACAGAGATTCCAGATTTGTGTCAAACTTTTGGAATAGTCTTCAACAGAATCTGGGTACACGTGTGAATTTAAGTACATCTTATCATCCTCAAACAGATAGTCAGAGTGAAAGAACGATACAAACTTTGGAGGATATGTTAAGGGCTTGTGTGTTAGAATACGGTGGTTCGTGGGATACACATTTATCGTTGGTCGAATTCGCGTATAATAATTCATATCATTCAAGTATAGGGATGCCGCCCTATGAAATGTTGTACGGTCGTCGTTGCAGAACTCCGACTTGTTGGTTAGAAGCCGGGGAGAAACAGTTTGCAGGTCCCGAAATTGTTTAATTGACAGCCAAAAAAGTTGCTATTGTGCGAGAAAAGTTGAAAGCCGCTAGAGATAGACAGAAAATGTATGCTGATCTGCGTAGACGTCCAGTAACCTTTAATGTGGGTGAACGAGTGTATCTAAAAGTTTCACCGTGGAAAGGGGTTATCAGATTCGATAAACGTGGTAAGTTAGCACCGAGATTTACTGGTCCGTTTCCGATCAGTGAAGTGTTGAATGATCAGACTGTGGTGTTAGATCTTCCTCCAGAGTTAGCCGGTATTCATAATACATTTAACGTGTGTTATCTTCGTAAGTGTAAAGTCGATGATGAAACGCAACTCCTTCCTTTAGAAGATTTAAGGGTCGATTTGAATAAGAAATTGGTGGAAGAGCCGGTCCGTGTAGTTGACCGAAAGGTGACTAAGTTGAGAAATAAATAGATACCGATGGTGTTGATCGAGTGGAAACACAGTTTGGGTTCAAATCTTACGTGAGAAATGGAAGAGTTGATGAGAAACCGCTACCCTCACTTGTTTGACCAAGACCAGATTCCGAGGATGGAATCTCCTTAAGGGGGGTGGATTTGTAACAGACTGAAACCCGGGCTAGTTGTAAGTGGATTATTTTTGCCCTTAGGGTTTGTGCTTAGTCTTAAGTGCTTTTATTTTTATTATTTTATTAGTGTTTTAATATAATTGTGTTGTGACCAGTTTGTGACAAGGGTCCCAGAACAGGTTTGTTTATTTTATTTGGACCTCGTTTGGGTTACCTAATCTTGTGCGAAAGTGATGTGCGAGAAGTGTCGTATAAATTGTCGTATAAAATAATATGGAAAAATACCGATTAAAGATTTCTACACACTAACGGGCAGTGTACCCGATCGTGTAGTAGTATAGTAACTGGTTTAGTTCCGTGTATCGTTCCAATGACAGTTGTATTAGCCAAACTAGAATTAGAAACTATATTATGATTAACTAAGTAAATGAAACTTAAAGGTACAAGTTTTATGTTTTGGTGGCCATTTAACGATTTAGCCAAATCAGAGAAGGTTAAATGTAAAAACAATATTTTTGGTCTTTTAAATTTATAAGATGAAAATAAATGCAAAGAAAGCAAGTAAGATAGTTTTGATTTAAATCAAAGAGATGAAATGTTCATCTAGATATTTTACCCTCGGTATTGGATGTAAGTTTTGATATTAAGGCCTGATTGAATAATTATGTGTGTAAGTTATCTAATAGGTTCACTAAGAGTTCTCTTGAATAAACACGCAAACACAATCACAAGATCAAGGGTTCCCTTTTCACTATGGTTCTTGTATTTGTAATCAAATAACTATTATAAGCATGCTAATCACCTAAATCGACCCGCCAAGAGTTCTCTTTAGCGAGTACTCAAACAAGAATTACTAAGTGAGGGTTCCCTATTACTTAGACCTTTTCGTTTGTGACTAGTTGATTAGCTAGATCAAAGACTTGAATAACAATTGTCTTTGCGTTCGCTCTACACAATTCATTCCTATTTTGTTTAACCATTTTAATCTAGTTTACCCCCTTGGTCCGGTTTAGTAAATAATCAATCTAAGACAAGTTGATTGTAAATCAATATGATACATCAACAAGAGTTCTCTTTATCAACAACATATCAATTAACTAGATACAAATGATTTTAACAGCAATAAGCATGGTTCTTAATTCAAGCTTTAATCTATCACACATAATACATTCAATCAATAAGATTACATCCAATACCTTGGTTATTAATCTAGACAAACATTATAGAAACTATCCAACAATCATGGTAACAGACAACATAACAATCAGATTAACAACTGAAATCATTGTTTTAGAACAAGGAATAACCTACAAGAACAAGGAGTTCTTGGATGATGAAGGTTTTGATCTTTGATGTCTTGATGTTGAGCCTCTTCCAAGAGCTTGGAGTTCTCCAATTTTGCTCCTAAAAATCGTCTCTGTACTCTCTGGTTCGTAAGTTATGAAACAGTCCCTCAAAACAGTAGTTTTAAAGTGGAGAAAGTAGGTAAAAAGCACAAAAGTAGGCTGAAACCTACTACGGGACGGCGTCCAAAAAGGTTGGACGGCGTCCCGTCCTTAATAGCTAGACGGCGTCTTCAAATACAGGACGGCGTCCTGTTTCAAGAGTCTGGACGGCGTCCTATAACCCCGGACGGCGTCCAGATATGCTGAAATCCACTGTTTCGCTTTCTTTTCAATCCTCTTTTATTTGGACGAAGCCTAACACCTTGGAAGCTTTGTTTTACCATTTTAGAGCACTAAATAGACCTTAAGTCGTATCGGGATCAACCAATGTCATAAATCATCAAAACTCTTTGTAAATCAATCTTCCGATACAAATTTGCGCATCTTGGATTATCACTTGTAGAAACGCCTTCATTATCCTCGATTCTAGAGCATTTTACACGATATTGCGATAGATATATATGATGTTATTGAGCAATATCAAAACACCCCACACTTAAACCTTGCTTGTCCTCAAGCAATTCTTTCTTTACAAAGTAAAACAATATCAAACATAATCACACAATATAGATTACAAACATTACATGAATCACTCGAAGCACACGAAACACACACGTTGATATGAAACACAACTCACGCTATATACACAATGGAAACACACGCTTCAAGTATAGCACACTTTTATTGAAATCACACGCACGCTATATACGCAATGGAAACACACACACACACATTTTTGGGAGATTAGAGCCAAGTATCCGAAAAATTTGACCCTAGGGAAATCAGGATCTTATGAAAACGTTTTATGATTTTAAAAATATCATGCTAGTTTTTAATACTATGCACGTTTTCCGATTTTGATCGGATTTTCTGAATTTTTAAAAATGAGTGCGGGTTTCCCGCTATTGGTCAAGCCAATCCCTCCCACGGTACCTAACATTACGAGATGTCGGTAGAAAATAATGTGCTTTAGGAGGATACACATTACGTCTGGACATCATTGAAAATTATGAGGTAATCATCTAATCCGTTAAATCAATCATGAAGATTGAGGTTTATCAGTCTTAAAAGCTGATATTTTACCTTTCTGGAGGTTATCCTTCCGGGGATCTGATAAATCACTAACATTTTGTGTATACATGGTGCCCCCCCGTTTTACTAGTTAATCTCCCTCATTGAGATAAACTTTGACTACCAGTTTCCCTGTTTGACGTTGAGGCCTGGTAGATTTCCAGTCGATGTCAGTAATGACTTTTCAAGAGTTTTTGTCACCCTACAACTGGTCTGGACTACATCTTCTGAATTGAATCAGTAAGTGTGTCATTCGGAAGACTTTACTTCCTTGAGGATGGAAAAGATACATCCTATTGGTCATATCAAGTGGTCGGACGCAACATTGTCCTTGTTAGGAGAAACAATGAGGACCGTCCTTAGGGTTTTCGATCTGGCGCGAGATCCGGTTTCCGACCACGCTATACAATCACCGCTCTCTCACGGTTTACACTCGTTTTGGTACAAGTGACCTACAAGTTAGCTTACTAAACTAGTAGAATTTTCATACAAATAATTGAATGATAGTGCAACTTCAAAGACTATTAATAATTTAAAATGTAAACCAACATTTATTTTCTAGATTTTAAGATCATAATGCGTATAACATGGTTTTTGGACTTTTAATCGTTTTTAAGGCTACTTGAAAATTTTTAAAATTTTTATAATAAATGCCTTAATTATAGTGAAACGAGTTCCCGATAAATTTCTATTCCCCACCCCACACTTGAGATCATGCAAGGTGAAATGTCCCGTTCTTATTGATTAAAAACGTTCCATATTAATTGATTTCGTTGCGAGGTTTTGACCTCTATATGAGACGTTTTTCAAAGACTGCATTCATTTTTAAACAAACCATAACCTTTATTTCATCAATAAAGGTTTAAAAAGCTTTACGTAGATTATCAAATAATGATAATCTAAAATATCCTGTTTACACACGACCATTACATAATGGTTTACAATACAAATATGTTACAACAAAATAAGTTTCTTGAATGCAGTTTTTACACAATATCATACAAGCATGGACTCCAAATCTTGTCCTTATTTAAGTATGCGACAGCGGAAGCTCTTAATAATCACCTGAGAATAAACATGCTTAAAACGTCAACAAAAATGTTGGTGAGTTATAGGTTTAACCTATATATATCAAATCGTAACAATAGACCACAAGATTTCATATTTCAATACACCTCCCATACATAGAGATAAAAATCATTCATATGGTGAACACCTGGTAACCGACAATAACAAGATGCATATATAAGAATATCCCCATCATTCCGGGACACCCTTCGGATATGATATAAATTTCGAAGTACTAAAGCATCCGGTACTTTGGATGGGGTTTGTTAGGCCCAATAGATCTATCTTTAGGATTCGCGTCAATTAGGGTGTCTGTTCCCTAATTCTTAGATTACCAGACTTAATAAAAAAGGGGCATATTCGATTTCGATAATTCAACCATAGAATGTAGTTTCACGTACTTGTGTCTATTTTGTAAATCATTTATAAAACCTGCATGTATTCTCATCCCAAAAATATTAGATTTTAAAAGTGGGACTATAACTCACTTTCACAGATTTTTACTTCGTCGGGAAGTAAGACTTGGCCACTGGTTGATTCACGAACCTATAACAATATATACATATATATCAAAGTATGTTCAAAATATATTTACAACACTTTTAATATATTTTGATGTTTTAAGTTTATTAAGTCAGCTGTCCTCGTTAGTAACCTACAACTAGTTGTCCACAGTTAGATGTACAGAAATAAATCGATAAATATTATCTTGAATCAATCCACGACCCAGTGTATACGTATCTCAGTATTGATCACAACTCAAACTATATATATTTTGGAATCAACCTCAACCCTGTATAGCTAACTCCAACATTCACATATAGAGTGTCTATGGTTGTTCCGAAATATATATAGATGTGTCGACATGATAGGTCGAAACATTGTATACGTGTCTATGGTATCTCAAGATTACATAATATATAATACAAGTTGATTAAGTTATGGTTGGAATAGATTTGTTACCAATTTTCACGTAGCTAAAATGAGAAAAATTATCCAATCTTGTTTTACCCATAACTTCTTCATTTTAAATCCGTTTTGAGTGAATCAAATTGCTATGGTTTCATATTGAACTCTATTTTATGAATCTAAACAGAAAAGTATAGGTTTAAAGTCGGAAAAATAAGTTACAAGTCGTTTTTGTAAAGGTAGTCATTTCAGTCGAAAGAACGACGTCTAGATGACCATTTTAGAAAACATACTTCCACTTTGAGTTTAACCATAATTTTTGGATATAGTTTCATGTTCATAATAAAAATCATTTTCTCTGAATAACAACTTTTAAATCAAAGTTTATCATAGTTTTTAATTAACTAACCCAAAACAGCCCGCGGTGTTACTACGACGGCGTAAATCCGGTTTTACGGTGTTTTTCGTGTTTCCAGGTTTTAAATCATTAAGTTAGCATATCATATAGATATAGAACATGTGTTTAGTTGATTTTAAAAGTCAAGTTAGAAGGATTAACTTTTGTTTGCGAACAAGTTTAGAATTAACTAAACTATGTTCTAGTGATTACAAGTTTAAACCTTCGAATAAGATAGCTTTATATGTATGAATTGAATGATGTTATGAACATCATTACTACCTTAAGTTCCTTGGATGAACCTACTGAAAAAGAGAAAAATGGATCTAGCTTCAATGGATCCTTGGATGGCTCAAAGTTCTTGAAGCAAAATCATGACACGAAAACAAGTTCAAGTAAGATCATCACTTGAAATAAGATTGTTATAGTTATAGAAATTGAACCAAAGTTTGAATATGATTATTACCTTGTATTAGAATGATAACCTACTGTAAGAAACAAAGATTTCTTGAGGTTGGATGATCACCTTACAAGATTGGAAGTGAGCTAGCAAACTTGAAAGTATTCTTGATTTTATGAAACTAGAACTTTTGGAATTTATGAAGAACACTTAGAACTTGAAGATAGAACTTGAGAGAGTTCAATTAGATGAAGAAAATTGAAGAATGAAAGTGTTTGTAGGTGTTTTTGGTCGTTGGTGTATGGATTAGATATAAAGGATATGTAATTTTGTTTTCATGTAAATAAGTCATGAATGATTACTCATATTTTTGTAATCTTATGAGATATTTCATGCTAGTTGCCAAATGATGGTTCCCACATGTGTTAGGTGACTCACATGGGCTGCTAAGAGCTGATCATTGGAGTGTATATACCAATAGTACATACATCTAAAAGCTGTGTATTGTACGAGTACGAATACGGGTGCATACGAGTAGAATTGTTGATGAAACTGAACGAGAATGTAATTGTAAGCATTTTTGTTAAGTAGAAGTATTTTGATAAGTGTATTGAAGTCTTTCAAAAGTGTATAAATACATATTAAAACACTACATGTATATACATTTTAACTGAGTCGTTAAGTCATCGTTAGTCGTTACATGTAAGTGTTGTTTTGAAACCTTTAGGTTAACGATCTTGTTAAATGTTGTTAACCCAATGTTTATAATATCAAAAGAGATTTTAAATTATTATATTATCATGATATTATGATGTACAAATATCTCTTAATATGATATATATACATTAAATGTCGTTACAACGATAAACGTTACATATATGTCTCGTTTCAAAATCATTAAGTTAGTAGTCTTGTTTTTACATATGTAGTTCATTGTTAATATAATTAATGATATGTTTACTTATCATAATATCATGTTAACTATATATATAACCATATATATGTCATCATATAGTTTTTTACAAGTTTTAACATTCGTGAATCACCGGTCAACTTGGGTGGTCAATTGTCTATATGAAACCTATTTCAATTAATCAAGTCTTAACAAGTTTGATTGCTTAACATGTTGGAAACATTTAATCATGTAAACATCAATCTCAATTAATATATATAAACATGGAAAAGTTCGGGTCACTACAGTACCTACCCGTTAAATAAATTTCGTCCCGAAATTTTAAGCTGTTGAAGGTGTTGACGAATCTTCTGGAAATAGATGCGGGTATTTCTTCTTCATCTGATCTTCACGCTCCCAGGTGAACTCGGGTCCTCTACGAGCATTCCATCGAACCTTAACAATTGGTATCTTGTTTTGCTTAAGTCTTTTAACCTCACGATCCATTATTTCGACGGGTTCTTCGATGAATTGGAGTTTTTCGTTGATTTGGATTTCATCTAATGGAATAGTGAGATCTTCTTTAGCAAAACATTTCTTCAAATTCGAGACGTGGAAAGTGTTATGTACAGCCGCGAGTTGTTGAGGTAACTCAAGTCGGTAAGCTACTGGTCCGACACGATCAATAATCTTGAATGGTCCAATATACCTTGGATTTAATTTCCCTCGTTTACCAAATCGAACAACGCCTTTCCAAGGTGAAACTTTAAGCATGACCATCTCTCCAATTTCAAATTCTATATCTTTTCTTTTAATGTCAGCGTAGCTCTTTTGTCGACTTTGGGCGGTTTTCAACCGTTGTTGAATTTGGATGATCTTCTCGGTAGTTTCTTGTATAATCTCCGGACCCGTAATCTGTCTATCCCCCACCTCACTCCAACAAATCGGAGACCTGCACTTTCTACCATAAAGTGCTTCAAACGGCGCCATCTCAATGCTTGAATGGTAGCTGTTGTTGTAGGAAAATTCTGCTAACGGTAGATGTCGATCCCAACTGTTTCCGAAATCAATAACACATGCTCGTAGCATGTCTTCAAGCGTTTGTATCGTCCTTTCGCTCTGCCCATCAGTTTGTGGATGATAGGCAGTACTCATGTCTAGACGAGTTCCTAATGCTTGCTGTAATGTCTGCCAGAATCTTGAAATAAATCTGCCATCCCTATCAGAGATAATAGAGATTGGTATTCCATGTCTGGATATGACTTCCTTCAAATACAGTCGTGCTAACTTCTCCATCTTGTCATCTTCTCTTATTGGCAGGAAGTGTGCTGATTTGGTGAGACGATCAACTATTACCCAAATAGTATCAAAACCACTTGCAGTCCTTGGCAATTTAGTGATGAAATCCATGGTAATGTTTTCCCATTTCCATTCTGGGATTTCGGGTTGTTGAAGTAGACCTGATGGTTTCTGATGCTCAGCTTTGACCTTAGAACACGTCAAACATTCTCCTACGTATTTAGCAACATCGGCTTTCATACCCGGCCACCAAAAATATTTCCTAAGATCCTTGTACATCTTCCCCGTTCCAGGATGTATTGAGTATCTGGTTTTATGAGCTTCTCTAAGTACCATTTCTCTCATATCTCCAAATTTTGGTACCCAAATCCTTTCAGCCCTATACCGGGTTCCGTCTTCCCGAATATTAAGATGCTTCTCCGATCCTTTGGGTATTTCATCCTTTAAATTTCCCTCTTTTAAAACTCCTTGTTGCGCCTCCTTTATTTGAGTAGTAATGTTATTATGAATCATTATATTCATAGATTTTACTCGAATGGGTTCTCTATCCTTCCTGCTCAAGGCATCGGCTACCACATTTGCCTTCCCCGGGTGGTAACGAATCTCAAAATCGTAATCATTCAATAATTCAATCCACCTACGCTGCCTCATATTCAGTTGTTTCTGATTAAATATGTGTTGAAGACTTTTGTGGTCGGTATATATAATACTTTTGACCCCATATAAGTAGTGCCTCCAAGTCTTTAATGCAAAAACAACCGCGCCTAATTCCAAATCATGCGTCATATAATTTTGTTCGTGAATCTTCAATTGTCTAGACGCATAAGCAATCACCTTCGTTCGTTGCATTAATACACAACCGAGACCTTGCTTTGATGCGTCACAATAAATCACAAAATCATCATTCCCTTCAGGCAATGACAATATAGGTGCCGTAGTTAGCTTTTTCTTCAATAACTGAAACGCTTTCTCTTGTTCATCATTCCATTCAAATTTCTTCCCTTTATGCGTTAATGCAGTCAAGGGTTTTGCTATTCTGGAAAAGTCTTGGATGAACCTTCTGTAGTAACCAGCTAGTCCTAAAAACTGGCGTATGTGTTTCGGAGTTTTCGGGGTTTCCCACTTTTCAACAGTTTCTATCTTTGCCGGATCCACCTTAATACCTTCTTTGTTCACTATGTGACCGAGGAATTGAACTTCTTCCAACCAAAATGCACACTTTGAAAACTTAGCGTACAATTCTTCCTTCCTCAATACTTCTAACACCTTTCTCAAATGTTCACCGTGTTCTTGGTCATTCTTTGAGTAAATAAGTATGTCATCAATGAAAACAATGACAAACTTGTCAAGGTATGGTCCACACACTCGGTTCATAAGGTCCATGAACACAGCTGGTGCATTAGTTAAACCAAACGGCATGACCATAAACTCGTAATGACCGTAACGTGTTCTGAAAGCAGTCTTTGGAATATCATCTTCTTTCACCCGCATTTGATGATACCCGGAACGTAAGTCAATCTTTGAATAAACAGACGAGCCTTGTAGTTGATCAAATAAGTCGTCGATTCTCGGTAGTGGGTAGCGGTTCTTGATGGTAAGTTTGTTCAACTCTCGGTAGTCGATACACAACCTGAATGTACCATCTTTCTTCTTGACAAACAAAACAGGAGCTCCCCACGGTGATGTGCTTGGTCGAATGAAACCACGCTCTAAAAGTTCTTGTAATTGGCTTTGCAGTTCTTTCATCTCGCTGGGTGCGAGTCTGTAAGGAGCACGAGCTATTGGTGCAGCTCCTGGTACAAGATCTATTTGAAATTCAACGGATCGATGTGGGGGTAATCCCGGTAATTCTTTCGGAAATACATCGGGAAATTCTTTTGCAATGGGAACATCATTGATGCTCTTTTCTTCAGTTTGTACTTTCTCGACGTGTGCTAGAACAGCATAGCAACCTTTTCTTATTAGTTTTTGTGCCTTCAAATTACTAATAAGATGTAGCTTCGTGTTGCCCTTTTCTCCGTACACCATTAAGGGTTTTCCTTTTTCTCGTATAATGCGAATTGCATTTTTGTAACAAACGATCTCCGCTTTCACTTCTTTCAACCAGTCCATACCGATTATCACATCAAAACTCCCTAACTCTACTGGTATCAAATCAATCTTAAATGTTTCGCTAACCAGTTTAATTTCTCGATTCCGACATATATTATCTGCTGAAATTAATTTACCATTTGCTAATTCGAGTAAAAATTTACTATCCAAAGGCGTCAATGGACAACTTAATTTAGCACAAAAATCTCTACTCATATAGCTTCTATCCGCACCCGAATCAAATAAAACGTAAGCAGATTTATTGTCAATAAGAAACGTACCCGTAACAAGCTCCGGGTCTTCCTGTGCCTCTACCGCATTAATATTGAAAACTCTTCCACGGCCTTGTCCATTCGTGTTCTCCTGGTTCGGGCAATTTCTAATAATGTGGCCTGGTTTTCCACATTTATAACAAACTACATTGGCATAACTTGCTCCGACACTACTTGCTCCGCCATTACTCGTTCCGACACCATTTGTTCCTTTCGTTCTATTAACCCCTGGTCCGTAGACCTCACACTTCGCCGCGCTATGACCATTTCTTTTACACTTGTTGCAAAATTTGGTGCAGAACCCCGAGTGATTCTTTTCACACCTTTGGCATAGTTGCTTCTGATTGTTGTTGTTGTTGCGGTTATTATTGTTGTTGGGATGATTGTTGTAGTTGCTGTTGTTGTTGTTGTTGTTGTTGTTGGGCCGTTTGTTGTAGTTGCGATTGATGTTGCGATTGTTGGGATAATTGTTGCGATTATTGTTGTAATTGCTGTTGTTGTTGTATTGGTGATTCTTATCACCGTTTTCCTCCCACTTTCTTTTGACTTGCTTCACATTGGCCTCTTCAGCAGTCTGTTCTTTAATTCTTTCTTCAATCTGGTTCACTAGTTTGTGAGCCATTCTACATGCCTGTTGTATGGAGGCGGGCTCGTGTGAACTTATATCTTCTTGGATTCTTTCCGGTAATCCTTTCACAAACGCGTCGATCTTCTCTTCCTCATCTTCGAATGCTCCCGGACACAATAGGCACAATTCTGTGAATCGTCTTTCGTACGTGGTAATATCAAATCCTTGGGTTCGTAACCCTCTAAGTTCTGTCT
Organism: Rutidosis leptorrhynchoides; assembly: GCF_046630445.1. Lineage (NCBI taxonomy): Eukaryota > Viridiplantae > Streptophyta > Magnoliopsida > Asterales > Asteraceae > Rutidosis > Rutidosis leptorrhynchoides. The sequence continues at coordinate 647,987,134 of NC_092335.1, forward strand.
TGAGCTTATTGACCTCGGTTCTGGGACGGTACTTCTCGTTCATCAAGTGCTTGAATGCTGACCACGGTAGTGCGTACGCATCATCTTGTCCCACTTGCTCTAGATAGGTATTCCACCATGTTAACGCAGAACCTGTGAAAGTATGCGTAGCGTACTTCACTTTGTCCTCTTCAGTACACTTACTTATGGCAAACACCGATTCAACCTTCTCGGTCCACCGTTTCAATCCGATCGGTCCTTCGGTTCCATCAAATTCCAAAGGTTTGCAGGCAGTGAATTCTTTGTAGGTGCATCCTACACGATTTCCTGTACTGCTAGATCCAAGGTTATTGTTGGTATGTAGCGCAGCCTGTACTGCGGCTATGTTTGAAGCTAGAAAAGTACGGAATTCCTCTTCATTCATATTCACGGTGTGTCGAGTAGTCGGTGCCATTTCCTTCAAAATAGTTAAATGGAACAAGTTAATCATACAGAATATTAAGAGTAGTTAATAGTATTTCGTAGCATAATATGAACTCATTTATAAAAGCTTTTTCTTCATATTAGCGTTTTATAAGTTTAAATTCGGGTAGTACCTACCCGTTAAGTTCATACTTAGTAGCTAATATACAATTCAACTACTACAATTCTATATGAAAAACTGATTGTAATAATATTTCGCGTTCAAACTTTTATACAATATTTTACAAACTTACAATACCGCTTATTTTACATAAAGTATGAAATATAGCACACAATAACTTTGATACAAGATAGTTGTGAAGATAATTCTAGCTAGTACACAAGTCGTTCAGCAAAGGCAATAAAGACACGTAATTCATACGTCCAGAAACAAGTCATGCATTCTGGTTTTACTAGGACTACTTCCCATCCTTGGTCTTGTGCAACATAACCGTTATGGCCGTTGATAAGACAGCGTGTTGTAACGTCGTCAAAGGGACGAGGGTTACGTAATGTCCAACAGTCCCGTAATAATCTAAAAACCTCATTTCTTACCCCAATTACCGACTCCGTCACTTGTGGAAACGTTTTGTTTAATAGTTGTAGCCCGATGTTCTTGTTCTCACTTTGGTGAGAAGCGAACATTACTAATCCGTAAGCATAACATGCTTCTTTATGTTGCATGTTAGCCGCTTTTTCTAAATCACGAAGTCCAATATTCGGATATATTGAGTCAAAATAATTTCTTAACCCGTTGCGTAAAATAGCATTTGGGTTCCCCGCAATATATGCGTCAAAGTAAACACATCGTAACTTATGGGTTTCCCAATGTGATATCCCCCATCTTTCAAACGAAAGTCTCTTATAAACCAAGACATTCTTGGAACGTTCTTCGAATGTCTTACAAACTGATCTCGCCTTAAATAGTTGTGCCAAAGAATTCTGGCCGACTCTAGACAAGATTTCATCAATCATGTCTCCGGGTAGGTCTCTTAAAATATTGGGTTGTCTATCCATTTTGTGTTTTTAAACTGTAAAATAGACAAGAGTTAGATTCATAAAAAAAATACTTATTAATACAAGCAATTTTTACATATATCATAAAGCATAAGAACACTATATTCCATATATTACACCACACGAATACAACTATCTTATTCCGACTCGCTCGTTTCTTCTTCTTCGGTTTTGGTTCGTTTTGCCAAGTTTCTAGGGATATATGATGTTCCCCTAATACGAGCCGTCGTTGTCCACATTGGTTTAGAAAAACCTGGTGGTTTAGAGGTTCCCGGGTCATTGTTACAACTTAAGGACTTCGGGGGTTGACGATACATATAAAGTTCATCGGGGTTGGAATTAGATTTCTCTATTTTTATGCCCTTTCCCTTATTATTTTCTTTTGCCTTTTTAAATTCAGTTGGGGTAATTTCTATAACATCATCGGAATTCTCGTCGAAATCCGATTCATCGGAGAATTGGTAATCCTCCCAATATTTTGCTTCCTTGGCGGAAACACCATTGACCATAATTAACTTTGGTCGGTTGGTTGAGGATTTTCTTTTACTTAACCGTTTTATTATTTCCCCCACCGGTTCTATTTCTTCATCCGGTTCCGATTCTTCTTCCGGTTCCGATTCTTCTTCCGGTTCCGACTCTTCTTCCGGTTCCTCTTCGGGAACTTGTGAATCAGTCCACAAATCATTCCAATTTACATTTGACTCTTCATTATTATTAGGTGAGTCAATGGGACTTGTTCTAGAGGTAGACATCTATCACATAATATCAAACACGTTAAGAGATTAATATATCACATAATATTCATATGTTAAAAATATATAGTTTCCAACAAAAATGTTAAGCAATCATTTTTAAAGAAAACACGGTCGAAGTCCAGACTCACTAATGCATCCTAACAAACTCGATAAGACACACTAATGCAAATTTTCTGGTTCTCTAAGACCAACGCTCTGATACCAACTGAAATGTCCCGTTCTTATTGATTAAAAACGTTCCATATTAATTGATTTCGTTGCGAGGTTTTGACCTCTATATGAGACGTTTTTCAAAGACTGCATTCATTTTTAAACAAACCATAACCTTTATTTCATCAATAAAGGTTTAAAAAGCTTTACGTAGATTATCAAATAATGATAATCTAAAATATCCTGTTTACACACGACCATTACATAATGGTTTACAATACAAATATGTTACAACAAAATAAGTTTCTTGAATGCAGTTTTTACACAATATCATACAAGCATGGACTCCAAATCTTGTCCTTATTTAAGTATGCGACAGCGGAAGCTCTTAATAATCACCTGAGAATAAACATGCTTAAAACGTCAACAAAAATGTTGGTGAGTTATAGGTTTAACCTATATATATCAAATCGTAACAATAGACCACAAGATTTCATATTTCAATACACCTCCCATACATAGAGATAAAAATCATTCATATGGTGAACACCTGGTAACCGACAATAACAAGATGCATATATAAGAATATCCCCATCATTCCGGGACACCCTTCGGATATGATATAAATTTCGAAGTACTAAAGCATCCGGTACTTTGGATGGGGTTTGTTAGGCCCAATAGATCTATCTTTAGGATTCGCGTCAATTAGGGTGTCTGTTCCCTAATTCTTAGATTACCAGACTTAATAAAAAAGGGGCATATTCGATTTCGATAATTCAACCATAGAATGTAGTTTCACGTACTTGTGTCTATTTTGTAAATCATTTATAAAACCTGCATGTATTCTCATCCCAAAAATATTAGATTTTAAAAGTGGGACTATAACTCACTTTCACAGATTTTTACTTCGTCGGGAAGTAAGACTTGGCCACTGGTTGATTCACGAACCTATAACAATATATACATATATATCAAAGTATGTTCAAAATATATTTACAACACTTTTAATATATTTTGATGTTTTAAGTTTATTAAGTCAGCTGTCCTCGTTAGTAACCTACAACTAGTTGTCCACAGTTAGATGTACAGAAATAAATCGATAAATATTATCTTGAATCAATCCACGACCCAGTGTATACGTATCTCAGTATTGATCACAACTCAAACTATATATATTTTGGAATCAACCTCAACCCTGTATAGCTAACTCCAACATTCACATATAGAGTGTCTATGGTTGTTCCGAAATATATATAGATGTGTCGACATGATAGGTCGAAACATTGTATACGTGTCTATGGTATCTCAAGATTACATAATATATAATACAAGTTGATTAAGTTATGGTTGGAATAGATTTGTTACCAATTTTCACGTAGCTAAAATGAGAAAAATTATCCAATCTTGTTTTACCCATAACTTCTTCATTTTAAATCCGTTTTGAGTGAATCAAATTGCTATGGTTTCATATTGAACTCTATTTTATGAATCTAAACAGAAAAGTATAGGTTTAAAGTCGGAAAAATAAGTTACAAGTCGTTTTTGTAAAGGTAGTCATTTCAGTCGAAAGAACGACGTCTAGATGACCATTTTAGAAAACATACTTCCACTTTGAGTTTAACCATAATTTTTGGATATAGTTTCATGTTCATAATAAAAATCATTTTCTCTGAATAACAACTTTTAAATCAAAGTTTATCATAGTTTTTAATTAACTAACCCAAAACAGCCCGCGGTGTTACTACGACGGCGTAAATCCGGTTTTACGGTGTTTTTCGTGTTTCCAGGTTTTAAATCATTAAGTTAGCATATCATATAGATATAGAACATGTGTTTAGTTGATTTTAAAAGTCAAGTTAGAAGGATTAACTTTTGTTTGCGAACAAGTTTAGAATTAACTAAACTATGTTCTAGTGATTACAAGTTTAAACCTTCGAATAAGATAGCTTTATATGTATGAATTGAATGATGTTATGAACATCATTACTACCTTAAGTTCCTTGGATGAACCTACTGAAAAAGAGAAAAATGGATCTAGCTTCAATGGATCCTTGGATGGCTCAAAGTTCTTGAAGCAAAATCATGACACGAAAACAAGTTCAAGTAAGATCATCACTTGAAATAAGATTGTTATAGTTATAGAAATTGAACCAAAGTTTGAATATGATTATTACCTTGTATTAGAATGATAACCTACTGTAAGAAACAAAGATTTCTTGAGGTTGGATGATCACCTTACAAGATTGGAAGTGAGCTAGCAAACTTGAAAGTATTCTTGATTTTATGAAACTAGAACTTTTGGAATTTATGAAGAACACTTAGAACTTGAAGATAGAACTTGAGAGAGTTCAATTAGATGAAGAAAATTGAAGAATGAAAGTGTTTGTAGGTGTTTTTGGTCGTTGGTGTATGGATTAGATATAAAGGATATGTAATTTTGTTTTCATGTAAATAAGTCATGAATGATTACTCATATTTTTGTAATCTTATGAGATATTTCATGCTAGTTGCCAAATGATGGTTCCCACATGTGTTAGGTGACTCACATGGGCTGCTAAGAGCTGATCATTGGAGTGTATATACCAATAGTACATACATCTAAAAGCTGTGTATTGTACGAGTACGAATACGGGTGCATACGAGTAGAATTGTTGATGAAACTGAACGAGAATGTAATTGTAAGCATTTTTGTTAAGTAGAAGTATTTTGATAAGTGTATTGAAGTCTTTCAAAAGTGTATAAATACATATTAAAACACTACATGTATATACATTTTAACTGAGTCGTTAAGTCATCGTTAGTCGTTACATGTAAGTGTTGTTTTGAAACCTTTAGGTTAACGATCTTGTTAAATGTTGTTAACCCAATGTTTATAATATCAAAAGAGATTTTAAATTATTATATTATCATGATATTATGATGTACAAATATCTCTTAATATGATATATATACATTAAATGTCGTTACAACGATAAACGTTACATATATGTCTCGTTTCAAAATCATTAAGTTAGTAGTCTTGTTTTTACATATGTAGTTCATTGTTAATATAATTAATGATATGTTTACTTATCATAATATCATGTTAACTATATATATAACCATATATATGTCATCATATAGTTTTTTTACAAGTTTTAACGTTCGTGAATCACCGGTCAACTTGGGTGGTCAATTGTCTATATGAAACCTATTTCAATTAATCAAGTCTTAACAAGTTTGATTGCTTAACATGTTGGAAACATTTAATCATGTAAACATCAATCTCAATTAATATATATAAACATGGAAAAGTTCGGGTCACTACACAAGGCCCTCATTGCATGAAATCAGAAAAAGGATTAAATTTAGAGGGTAAAGCGATAGGGTGATTGTAGAAATTTTCAATTTTTAACCTGCAAATCGTGGAACATGTAGACGGATGCCGCTGAACTTACTGCCAGCATAAAAGCATCGTCCATTCCGCGATTATCATCATACACACATCATAATATCAAATGTCGCTGAACTTAATGCCAGTCTTTGAAGTTCAATCACGCTGCACAAATTAACAAACCACACAATTTATAATAAAAAGAACGGTGTTTTTACAACCACAACCGTTCATAAATCCACACAATTAGCCAGTTATTACAAACCAAATATTGTCTAAAATCACACCACACAAATTAAATTGTCTCAAAATAAAGTACAAAATGATCAAAGGCACGCAGGCCTAGTTATCATACGGCCAAAAATAATTATCCGAACCATCTCTGTACGGGCGTCCCTCTGGATATTCCGGCTCAAATCTGTTCCGAGCATCCTGCAACGCAGTGGTAGAGTTATAAATAGGATGAGGGGGAGGTGGATGTTCAGGATCCGTGTAGTATTGGGGTGTCAGACGTGTCGTTCCATAGTACTACTCGGGGTTGGAATAAAACAACTCTGAGTTATGGTTATTCCAATCAATACCATAACTGTTCCATCCCGTATTGTGTACTTGAGCTGTAGTGACCCGAACTTTTCCATGTTTATATATATTAATTGAGATTGATATTTACATGATTAAATGTTTTCAACATGTTAAGCAATCAAACTTGTTAAGACTTGATTAATTGAAATATGTTTCATATAGACAATTGACCACCCAAGTTGACCGGTGATTCACGAACGTTAAAACTTGTAAAAAAACTATATGATGACATATATATGGATATATATATATAGTTAACATGATACTATGATAAGTAAACATATCATTAAGTATATTAACAATGAACTACATATGTAAAAACAAGACTACTAACTTAATAATTTTTAAACGAGACATATATGTAACGATTATCGTTGTAAAGACATTTAATGTATATATATCATATTAAGAGATATTCATACATGATAATATCATGATAATATAATAATTTAAAATCTAATTTGATATTATAAATATTGGGTTAACAACATTTAACAAGATCGTTAACCTAAAGGTTTCAAAACAACACTTACATGTAACGACTAACGATGACTTAACGACTCAGTTAAAATGTATATACATGTAGTGTTTTAATATGTATTTATACACTTTTGAAAGACTTCAATACACTTATCAAAATACTTCTACTTAACAAAAATGCTTACAATTACATCCTCATTCAGTTTCATCAACAATTATACTCGTATGCACCCGTATTCGTACTCGTACAATACACAGCTTTTAGATGTATGTACTATTGGTATATACACTCCAATGATCAGCTCTTAGCAGCCCATGTGAGTCACCTAACACATGTGGGAACCATCATTTGGCAACTAGCATGAAATATCTCATAAAATTACAAAAATATGAGTAATCATTCATGACTTATTTACATGAAAACAAAATTACATATCCTTTATATCTAATCCATACACCAACGACCAAAAACACCTACAAACACTTTTATTCTTAAATTTTCTTCATCTAATTGATCTCTCTCAAGTTCTATCTTCAAGTTCTAAGTGTTCTTCATAAATTCTACAAGTTCTAGTTACATAAAATCAAGAATACTTTCAAGTTTGCTAGCTCACTTCCAATCTTGTAAGGTGATCATCCAACCTCAAGAAATCTTTGTTTCTTACAGTAGGTTATCATTCTAATACAAGGTAATAATCATATTCAAACTTTGGTTCAATTTCTATAACTATAACAATCTTATTTCAAGTGATGATCTTACTTGAACTTGTTTTCGTGTCATGATTCTGCTTCAAGAACTTCGAGCCATCCAAGGATCCGTTGAAGCTAGATCCATTTTTCTCTTTTCCAGTAGGTTTATCCAAGGAACTTAAGGTATTAATGATGTTCATAACATCATTCGATTCATACATATAAAGCTATCTTATTCGAAGGTTTAAACTTGTAATCACTAGAACATAGTTTAGTTAATTCTAAACTTGTTCGCAAACAAAAGTTAATCCTTCTAACTTGACTTTTAAAATCAACTAAACACATGTTCTATATCTATATGATATGCTAACTTAATGATTTAAAACCTGGAAACACGAAAAACACCGTAAAACTGGATTTACGCCGTCGTAGTAACACCGCGGGCTGTTTTGGGTTAGTTAATTAAAAACTATGATAAACTTTGATTTAAAAGTTGTTATTCTGAGAAAATGATTTTTATTATGAACATGAAACTATATCCAAAAATTATGGTTAAACTCAAAGTGGAAGTATGTTTTCTAAAATGGTCATCTAGACGTCGTTCTTTCGACTGAAATGACTACCTTTACAAAAACGACTTGTAACTTATTTTTCTGACTATAAACCTATACTTTTTCTGTTTAGATTCATAAAATAGAGTTCAATATGAAACCATAGCAATTTGATTCACTCAAAACGGATTTAAAATGAAGAAGTTATGGGTAAAACAAGATTGGATAATTTTTCTCATTTTAGCTACGTGAAAATTGGTAACAAATCTATTCCAAACATAACTTAATCAACTTGTATTGTATATTATGTAATCTTGAGATACCATAGACACGTATACAATGTTTCGACCTATCATGTCGACACATCTATATATATTTCGGAACAACCATAGACACTCTATATGTGAATGTTGGAGTTAGCTATACAGGGTTGAGGTTGATTCCAAAATATATATAGTTTGAGTTGTGATCAATACTGAGATACGTATACACTGGGTCGTGGATTGATTCAAGATAATATTTATCGATTTATTTCTGTACATCTAACTGTGGACAACTAGTTGTAGGTTACTAACGAGGACTGCTGACTTAATAAACTTAAAACATCAAAATATATTAAAAGTGTTGTAAATATATTTTGAACATACTTTGATATATATGTATATATTGTTATAGGTTCGTGAATCAACCAGTGGCCAAGTCTTACTTCCCGACGAAGTAAAAATCTGTGAAAGTGAGTTATAGTCCCACTTTTAAAATCTAATATTTTTGGGATGAGAATACATGCAGGTTTTATAAATGATTTACAAAATAGACACAAGTACGTAAAACTACATTCTATGGTTGAATTATCGAAATTGAATATGCCCCTTTTTATTAAGTCTGGTAATCTAATAATTAGGGAGCAGACACCCTAATTGACGCGAATCCTAAAGATATATCTATTGGGCCTAACAAACCCCATCCAAAGTACCGGATGCTTTAGTACTTCGAAATTTATATCATATCCGAAGGGTGTCCCGGAATGATGGGGATATTCTTATATATGCATCTTGTTAATGTCGGTTACCAGGTGTTCACCATATGAATGATTTTTATGAAATGTCCCGTTCTTATTGATTAAAAACGTTCCATATTAATTGATTTCGTTGCGAGGTTTTGACCTCTATATGAGACGTTTTTCAAAGACTGCATTCATTTTTAAAACAAACCATAACCTTTATTTCATAGATAAAGGTTTTAAAAAGCTTTACGTAGATTATCAAATAATGATAATCTAAAATATCCTGTTTACACACGACCATTACATAATGGTTTACAATACAAATATGTTACAACAAAATAAGTTTCTTGAATGCAGTTTTTACACAATATCATACAAGCATGGACTCCAAATCTCGTCCTTATTTAAGTATGCGACAGTGGAAGCTCTTAATAATCACCTGAGAATAAACATGCTTAAAACGTCAACAAAAATGTTGGTGAGTTATAGGTTTAACCTATATATATCAAATCGTAACAATAGACCACAAGATTTCATATTTCAATACACATCCCATACATAGAGATAAAAATCATTCATATGGTGAACACCTGGTAACCGACATTAACAAGATGCATATATATAAGAATATCCCCATCATTCCGGGACACCCTTCGGATATGATATAAATTTCGAAGTACTAAAGCATCCGGTACTTTGGATGGGGTTTGTTAGGCCCAATAGATCTATCTTTAGGATTCGCGTCAATTAGGGTGTCTGTTCCCTAATTCTTAGATTACCAGACTTAATAAAAAGGGGCATATTCGATTTCGATAATTCAACCATAGAATGTAGTTTCACGTACTTGTGTCTATTTTGTAAATCATTTATAAAACCTGCATGTATTCTCATCCCAAAAATATTAGATTTTAAAAGTGGGACTATAACTCACTTTCACAGATTTTTACTTCGTCAGGAAGTAAGACTTGGCCACTGGTTGATTCACGAACCTATAACAATATATACATATATATCAAAGTATGTTCAAAATATATTTACAACACTTTTAATATATTTTGATGTTTTAAGTTTATTAAGTCAGCTGTCCTCGTTAGTAACCTACAACTAGTTGTCCACAGTTAGATGTACAGAAATAAATCGATAAATATTATCTTGAATCAATCCACGACCCAGTGTATACGTATCTCAGTATTGATCACAACTCAAACTATATATATTTTGGAATCAACCTCAACCCTGTATAGCTAACTCCAACATTCACATATAGAGTGTCTATGGTTGTTCCGAAATATATATAGATATGTCGACATGATAGGTCGAAACATTGTATACGTGTCTATGGTATCTCAAGATTACATAATATACAATACAAGTTGATTAAGTTATGGTTGGAATAGATTTGTTACCAATTTTCACGTAGCTAAAATGAGAAAAATTATCCAATCTTGTTTTACCCATAACTTCTTCATTTTAAATCCGTTTTGAGTGAATCAAATTGCTATGGTTTCATATTGAACTCTATTTTATGAATCTAAATAGAAAAAGTATAGGTTTATAGTTGGAAAAATAAGTTACAAGTTGTTTTTGTAAAGGTATTCATTTCAGTCGAAAGAACGACGTCTAGATGACCATTTTAGAAAACATACTTCCACTTTGAGTTTAACCATAATTTTTGGATATAGTTTCATGTTCATAATAAAAATCATTTTCTCAGAATAACAACTTTTAAATCAAAGTTTATCATAGTTTTTAATTAACTAACCCAAAACAGCCTGCGGTGTTACTACGACGGCGTAAATCCGGTTTTACGGTGTTTTTCGTGTCTCCAGGTTTTAAATCATTAAGTTAGCATATCATATAGATATAGAACATGTGTTTAGTTGATTTTAAAAGTCAAGTTAGAAGGATTAACTTTTGTTTGCGAACAAGTTTAGAATTAACTAAACTATGTTCTAGTGATTACAAGTTTAAACCTTCGAATAAGATAGCTTTATATGTATGAATCGAATGATGTTATGAACATCATTACTACCTTAAGTTCCTTGGATAAACCTACTGGAAAAGAGAAAAATGGATCTAGCTTCAACGGATCCTTGGATGGCTCGAAGTTCTTGAAGCAGAATCATGACACGAAAACAAGTTCAAGTAAGATCATCACTTGAAATAAGATTGTTATAGTTATAGAAATTGAACCAAAGTTTGAATATGATTATTACCTTGTATTAGAATGATAACCTACTGTAAGAAACAAAGATTTCTTAATGTTGGATGATCACCTTACAAGATTGGAAGTGAGCTAGCAAACTTGAAAGTATTCTTGATTTTATGTAACTAGAACTTGTAGAATTTATGAAGAACACTTAGAACTTGAAGATAGAACTTGAGAGAGATCAATTAGATGAATAAAATTGAAGAATAAAAGTGTTTGTAGGTGTTTTTGGTCGTTGGTGTATGGATTAGATATAAAGGATATGTAATTTTGTTTTCATGTAAATAAGTCATGAATGATTACTCATATTTTTGTAATTTTATGAGATATTTCATGCTAGTTGCCAAATGATGGTTCCCACATGTGTTAGGTGACTCACATGGGCTACTAAGAGCTGATCATTGGAGTGTATATACCAATAGTACATACATCTAAAAGCTGTGTATTGTACGAGTACGAATACGGGTGCATACGAGTAGAATTGTTGATGAAACTGAACGAGGATGTAATTGTAAGCATTTTTGTTAAGTAGAAGTATTTTGATAAGTGTATTGAAGTCTTTCAAAAGTGTATAAATACATATTAAAACACTACATGTATATACATTTTAACTGAGTCGTTAAGTCATCGTTAGTCGTTGCATGTAAGTGTTGTTTTGAAACCTTTAGGTTAACGATCTTGTTAAATGTTGTTAACCCAATGTTTATAATATCAAATGAGATTTTAAATTATTATATTATCATGATATTATCATGTATGAATATCTCTTAATATGATATATATACATTAAATGTCTTTACAATGATAATCGTTACATATATGTCTCGTTTAAAAATCATTAAGTTAGTAGTCTTGTTTTTACATATGTAGTTCATTGTTAATATACTTAATGATATGTTTACTTATCATAGTATCATGTTAACTATATATATATCCATATATATGTCATCATATAGTTTTTACAAGTTTTAACGTTCGTGAATCACCGGTCAACTTGGGTGGTCAATTGTCTATATGAAACATATTTCAATTAATCAAGTCTTAACAAGTTTGATTGCTTAACATGTTGGAAACATTTAATCATGTAAATATCAATCTCAATTAATATATATAAACATGGAAAAGTTCGGGTCACTACAGTACCTACCCGTTAAATAAATTTCGTCCCGAAATTTTAAGCTGTTGAAGGTGTTGACGAATCTTCTGGAAATAGATGCGGGTATTTCTTCTTCATCTGATCTTCACGCTCCCAGGAGAACTCGGGTCCTCTACGAGCATTCCATCGAACCTTAACAATTGGTATCTTGTTTTGCTTAAGTCTTTTAACCTCACGATCCATTATTTCGACGGGTTCTTCGATGAATTGAAGTTTTTCGTTGATTTGGATTTCATCTAACGGAATAGTGAGATCTTCTTTAGCAAAACATTTCTTCAAATTCGAGACGTGGAAAGTGTTATGTACAGCCGCGAGTTGTTGAGGTAACTCAAGTCGGTAAGCTACTGGTCCGACACGATCAATAATCTTGAATGGTCCAATATACCTTGGATTTAATTTCCCTCGTTTACCAAATCGAACAACGCCTTTCCAAGGTGCAACTTTAAGCATGACCATCTCTCCAATTTCAAATTCTATATCTTTTCTTTTAATGTCAGCGTAGCTCTTTTGTCGACTTTGGGCGGTTTTCAACCGTTGTTGAATTTGGATGATCTTCTCGGTAGTTTCTTGTATAATCTCCGGACTCGTAATCTGTCTATCCCCAACTTCACTCCAACAAATCGGAGACCTGCACTTTCTACCATAAAGTGCTTCAAACGGCGCCATCTCAATGCTTGAATGGTAGCTGTTGTTGTAGGAAAATTCTGCTAATGGTAGATGTCGATCCCAACTGTTTCCGAAATCAATAACACATGCTCGTAGCATGTCTTCAAGCGTTTGTATTGTCCTTTCGCTCTGCCCATCAGTTTGTGGATGATAGGCAGTACTCATGTCTAGACGAGTTCCTAATGCTTGCTGTAATGTCTGCCAGAATCTTGAAATAAATCTGCCATCCCTATCAGAGATAATAGAGATTGGTATTCCATGTCTGGAGACGACTTCCTTCAAATACAGTCGTGCTAACTTCTCCATCTTGTCATCTTCTCTTATTGGCAGGAAGTGTGCTGATTTGGTGAGACGATTAACTATTACCCAAATAGTATCAAAACCACTTGCAGTCCTTGGCAATTTAGTGATGAAATCCATGGTAATGTTTTCCCATTTCCATTCCGGGATTTCGGGTTGTTGAAGTAGACCTGATGGTTTTTGATGCTCAGCTTTGACCTTAGAACACGTCAAACATTCTCCTACGTATTTAGCAACATCGGCTTTCATACCCGGCCACCAAAAATGTTTCTTGAGATCCTTGTACATCTTCCCCGTTCCAGGATGTATTGAGTATCTGGTTTTATGAGCTTCTCTAAGTACCATTTCTCTCATATCTCCAAATTTTGGTACCCAAATCCTTTCAGCCCTATACCGGGTTCCGTCTTCCCGAATACTAAGATGCTTCTCCGATCCTTTGGGTATTTCATCCTTTAAATTTCCCTCTTTTAAAACTCCTTGTTGCGCCTCCTTTATTTGAGTAGTAAGGTTATTATGAATCATTATATTCATAGATTTTACTCGAATGGGTTCTCTGTCCTTCCTGCTCAAGGCATCGGCTACCACATTTGCCTTCCCCGGGTGGTAACGAATCTCAAAGTCGTAATCATTCAACAATTCAATCCACCTACGCTGCCTCATATTCAGTTGTTTCTGATTAAATATGTGTTGAAGACTTTTGTGGTCGGTATATATAATACTTTTGACCCCATATAAGTAGTGCCTCCAACTCTTTAATGCAAAAACAACCGCGCCTAATTCCAAATCATGCGTCGTATAATTTTGTTCGTGAATCTTCAATTGTCTAGACGCATAAGCAATCACCTTCGTTCGTTGCATTAATACACAACCGAGACCTTGCTTTGATGCATCACAATAAATCACAGAATCATCATTCCCTTCAGGCAATGACAATATAGGTGCCGTAGTTAGCTTTTTCTTCAATAACTGAAACGCTTTCTCTTGTTCATCATTCCATTCAAATTTCTTCCCTTTATGCGTTAATGCAGTCAAGGGTTTTGCTATTCTGGAAAACTCTTGGATGAACCTTCTGTAGTAACCAGCTAGTCCTAAAAACTGGCGTATGTGTTTCGGAGTTTTCGGGGTTTCCCACTTTTCAACAGTTTCTATCTTTGCCGGATCCACCTTAATACCTTCTTTGTTCACTATGTGACCGAGGAATTGAACTTCTTCCAACCAAAATGCACACTTTGAAAACTTAGCGTACAATTCTTCCTTCCTCAATACTTCTAACACCTTTCTCAAATGTTCACCGTGTTCTTGGTCATTCTTTGAGTAAATAAGTATGTCATCAATGAAAACAATGACAAACTTGTCAAGGTATGGTCCACACACTCGGTTCATAAGGTCCATGAACACAGCTGGTGCATTAGTTAAACCAAACGGCATGACCATAAACTCGTAATGACCGTAACGTGTTCTGAAATCAGTCTTTGGAATATCATCTTCTTTCACCCGCATTTGATGATACCCGGAACGTAAGTCAATCTTTGAATAAACAGACGAGCCTTGTAGTTGATCAAATAAGTCGTCGATTCTCGGTAGTGGGTAGCGGTTCTTGATGGTAAGTTTGTTCAACTCTCGGTAGTCGATACACAACCTGAATGTACCATCTTTCTTCTTGACAAACAAAACAGGAGCTCCCCACGGTGATGTGCTTGGTCGAATGAAACCACGCTCTAAAAATTCTTGTAATTGGCTTTGCAGTTCTTTCATCTCGCTGGGTGCGAGTCTGTAAGGAGCACGAGCTATTGGTGCAGCTCCTGGTACAAGATCTATTTGAAATTCAACGGATCGATGTGGGGGTAATCCCGGTAATTCTTTCGGAAATACATCGGGAAATTCTTTTGCAATGGGAACATCATTGATGCTCTTTTCTTCAGTTTGTACTTTCTCGACGTGTGCTAGAACAGCATAGCAACCTTTTCTTATTAGTTTTTGTGCCTTCAAATTACTAATAAGATGTAGCTTCGTGTTGCCCTTTTCTCCGTACACCATTAAGGGTTTTCCTTTTTCTCGTATAATGCGAATTGCATTTTTGTAACAAACGATCTCTGCTTTCACTTCTTTCAACCAATCCATACCGATTATCACATCAAAACTCCCTAACTCTACTGGTATCAAATCAATCTTAAATGTTTCGCTAACCAGTTTAATTTCTCGATTCCGACATATATTATCTGCTGAAATTAATTTACCATTTGCTAATTCGAGTAAAAATTTACTATCCAAAGGCGTCAATGGACAACTTAATTTAGCACAAAAATCTCTACTCATATAGCTTCTATCCGCACCCGAATCAAATAAAACGTAAGCAGATTTATTGTCAATAAGAAACGTACCCGTAACAAGCTCCGGGTCTTCCTGTGCCTCTGTCGCATTAATATTGAAAACTCTTCCGCGGCCTTGTCCATTCGTGTTCTCCTGGTTCGGGCAATTTCTAATAATGTGGCCCGGTTTTCCACATTTATAACAAACTACATTGGCATAACTTGCTCCGACACTACTTGCTCCGCCATTACTCGTTCTGACACCATTTGTTCCTTTCGTTCTATTAACCCCTGGTCTGTAGACCTCACACTTCACCGCGCTATGACCATTTCTTTTACACTTGTTGCAAAATTTGGTGCAGAACCCCGAGTAATACTTTTCACACCTTTGGCATAGCTGCTTCTGATTGTTGTTGTTGTTGCAGTTATTATTGTTGTTGGAATGATTGTTGTAGTTGCTGTTGTTGTTGTTGCTGTTGTTGTTGTTGTTGTTGGGCCGTTTATTGTAGTTGCGATTGATGTTGCGATTGTTGGGATAATTGTTGCGATTATTGTTGTAATTGCTGTTGTTGTTGTATTGGTGATTCTTATCACCGTTTTCCTTCCACTTTCTTTTGACTTGCTTCACATTGGCCTCTTCAGCAGTCTGTTCTTTAATTCTTTCTTCAATCTGGTTCACTAGTTTGTAAGCCATTCTACATGCCTGTTGTATGGAGGCGGGCTCGTGTGAACTTATATCTTCTTGGATTCTTTCCGGTAATCCTTTCACAAACGCGTCGATCTTCTCTTCCTCATCTTCGAATGCTCCCGGACACAATAGGCACAATTCTGTGAATCGTCTTTCGTACGTGGTAATATCAAATCCTTGGGTTCGTAACCCTCTAAGTTCTGTCTTGAGCTTATTGACCTCGGTTCTGGGACGGTACTTCTTGTTCATCAAGTGCTTGAATCCTGACCACGGTAGTGCGTACGCATCGTCTTGTCCCACTTGCTCTAGATAGGTATTCCACCATGTTAACGCAGAACCTGTGAAGGTATGCGTAGCGTACTTTACTTTGTCCTCTTCAGTACACTTACTTATGGCAAACACCGATTCGACCTTCTCGGTCCACCGTTTCAATCCGATCGGTCCTTCGGTTCCATCAAATTCCAAAGGTTTGCAGGCAGTGAATTCTTTGTAGGTGCATCCTACACGATTTCCTGTACTGCTAGATCCAAGGTTATTGTTGGTATGTAGCGCAGCCTGTACTGCGGCTATGTTTGAAGCTAGAAAAGTACGGAATTCCTCTTCATTCATATTCACAGTGTGTCGAGTAGTCGGTGCCATTTCCTTCAAAATAGTCAAATGGAACAAGTTAATCATACAGAATATTAAGAGTAGTTAATAGTATTTCGTAGCATAATATGAACTCATTTATAAAAGCTTTTTCTTCATATTAGCGTTTTATAAGTTTAAATTCGGGTAGTACCTACCCGTTAAGTTCATACTTAGTAGCTAATATAC
Source organism: Rutidosis leptorrhynchoides (assembly GCF_046630445.1). Taxonomy (NCBI): domain Eukaryota; kingdom Viridiplantae; phylum Streptophyta; class Magnoliopsida; order Asterales; family Asteraceae; genus Rutidosis; species Rutidosis leptorrhynchoides. Next base: position 648,004,320 of record NC_092335.1, read on the forward strand.
AATTCAACTACTACAATTCTATATGAAAAACTGATTATAATAATATTTCGCGTTCAAACTTTTATACAATATTTTACAAACTTACAATACCGCTTATTTTACATAAAGCATGAAATATAGCACACAATAACTTTGATACAAGATAGTTGTGAAGATAATTCTAGCTAGTACACAAGTCATTCAGCAAAGGCAATAAAGACACGTAATTCATACGTCCAGAAACAAGTCATGCATTCTGGTTTTACTAGGATTACTTCCCATCCTTGGTCTTGTGGAACATAACCGTTATGGCCGTTGATAAGACAGCGTGTTGTAACGTCGTCAAAGGGACGAGGGTTACGTAATGTCCAACAGTCCCGTAACAATCTAAAAACCTCATTTCTTACCCCAATTACCGACTCCGTCACTTGTGGGAACGTTTTGTTTAATAGTTGTAGGCCGATGTTCTTGTTCTCACTTTCGTGAGAAGTGAACATTACTAATCCGTAAGCATAACATGCTTCTTTATGTTGCATATTAGCCGCTTTTTCTAAATCACGAAGTCCAATATTCGGATATATTGAGTCAAAATAATTTCTTAACCCATTGCGTAAAATAGCATTTGGGTTCCCCGCAATATATGCGTCAAAGTAAACACATCGTAACTTATGGATTTCCCAATGTGATATCCCCCATCTTTCGAACGAAAGCCTTTTATAAACCAAGGCATTCTTGGAACGTTCTTCGAATGTCTTACAAACTGATCTCGCCTTAAATAGTTGTGCCGAAGAATTCTGACCGACTCTAGACAAGATTTCATCAATCATGTCTCCGGGTAGGTCTCTTAAAATATTGGGTTGTCTATCCATTTTGTGTTTTTATACTGTAAAATAGACAAGAGTTAGATTCATAAAAAAATACTTATTAATACAAGCAATTTTTACATATATCATAAAGCATAAGCACACTATATTACATATATTACACCACACGAATACAACTATCTTATTCCGAGTCGCTTGTTTCTTCTTCTTCGGTTTTGGTTCGTTTTGCCAAGTTTCTAGGGATATATGATGTTCCCCTAATACGAGCCGTCATTTTCCACATTGGTTTAGAAAAACCTGGTGGTTTAGAGGTTCCCGGGTCATTGTTACAACTTAAGGACTTCGGGGGTTGACGATACATATAAAGTTCATCGGGGTTGGAATTAGATTTCTCTATTTTTATGCCCTTTCCCTTATTATTTTCTTTTGTCTTTTTAAATTCAGTTGGGGTAATTTCTATAACATCATCGGAATTCTCGTCGGAATCCGATTCATCGGAGAATTGGTAATCCTCCCAATATTTTGCTTCCTTGGCGGAAACACCATTGACCATAATTAACCTTGGTCGGTTGGTTGAGGATTTTATTTTACTTAACCGTTTTATTATTTCCCCCACCGGTTCTATTTCTTCATCCGGTTCCGATTCTTCTTCCGGTTCTGATTCTTCTTCCGGTTCCGACTCTTCTTCTGGTTCCTCTTCGGGAACTTGTGAATCAGTCCACGAATCATTCCAATTTACATTTGACTCTTCATTATTATTAGGTGAGTCAATGGGACTTTTTCTAGAGGTAGACATCTATCACATAATATCAAACGCGTTAAGAGATTAATATATCACATAATATTCACATGTTAAAAATTTATAGTTTCCAACAAAATTTGTTAAGCAATCATTTTTCAAGTAAACACGGCTGAAGTCCAGACTCACTAACGCATCCTAACAAACTCGATAAGACATACTAATGCAAAATTCTGGTTCTCTAAGACCAACGCTCGGATACCAACTGAAATGTCCCGTTCTTATTGATTAAAAACGTTCCATATTAATTGATTTCGTTGCGAGGTTTTGACCTCTGTATGAGACGTTTTTCAAAGACTGCATTCATTTTTAAAACAAACCATAACCTTTATTTCATAGATAAAGGTTTTAAAAAGCTTTACGTAGATTATCAAATAATGATAATCTAAAATATCCTGTTTACACACGACCATTACATAATGGTTTACAATACAAATATGTTACAACAAAATAAGTTTCTTGAATGCAGTTTTTACACAATATCATACAAGCATGGACTCCAAATCTCGTCCTTATTTAAGTATGCGACAGCAGAAGCTCTTAATAATCACCTGAGAATAAACATGCTTAAAACGTCAACAAAAATGTTGGTGAGTTATAGGTTTAACCTATATATATCAAATCGTAAAAATAGACCACAAGATTTCATATTTCAATACACATCCCATACATAGAGATAAAAATCATTCATATGGTGAACACCTGGTAACCGACATTAACAAGATGCATATATATAAGAATATCCCCATCATTCCGGGACACCCTTCGAATATGATATAAATTTCGAAGTACTAAAGCATCCGGTACTTTGGATGGGGTTTGTTAGGCCCAATAGATCTATCTTTAGGATTCGCGTCAATTAGGGTGTCTGTTCCCTAATTCTTAGATTACCAGACTTAATAAAAAGGGGCATATTCGATTTCGATAATTCAACCATAGAATGTAGTTTCACGTACTTGTGTCTATTTTGTAAATCATTTATAAAACCTGCATGTATTCTCATCCCAAAAATATTAGATTTTAAAAGTGGGACTATAACTCACTTTCACAGATTTTTACTTCGTCAGGAAGTAAGACTTGGCCACTGGTTGATTCACGAACCTATAACAATATATACATATATATCAAAGTATGTTCAAAATATATTTACAACACTTTTAATATATTTTGATGTTTTAAGTTTATTAAGTCAGCTGTCCTCGTTAGTAACCTACAACTAGTTGTCCACAGTTAGATGTACAGAAATAAATCGATAAATATTATCTTGAATCAATCCACGACCCAGTGTATACGTATCTCAGTATTGATCACAACTCAAACTATATATATTTTGGAATCAACCTCAACCCTGTATAGCTAACTCCAACATTCACATATAGAGTGTCTATGGTTGTTCCGAAATATATATAGATATGTCGACATGATAGGTCGAAACATTGTATACGTGTCTATGGTATCTCAAGATTACATAATATACAATACAAGTTGATTAAGTTATGGTTGGAATAGATTTGTTACCAATTTTCACGTAGCTAAAATGAGAAAAATTATCCAATCTTGTTTTACCCATAACTTCTTCATTTTAAATCCGTTTTGAGTGAATCAAATTGCTATGGTTTCATATTGAACTCTATTTTATGAATCTAAATAGAAAAAGTATAGGTTTATAGTTGGAAAAATAAGTTACAAGTTGTTTTTGTAAAGGTATTCATTTCAGTCGAAAGAACGACGTCTAGATGACCATTTTAGAAAACATACTTCCACTTTGAGTTTAACCATAATTTTTGGATATAGTTTCATGTTCATAATAAAAATCATTTTCTCAGAATAACAACTTTTAAATCAAAGTTTATCATAGTTTTTAATTAACTAACCCAAAACAGCCTGCGGTGTTACTACGACGGCGTAAATCCGGTTTTACGGTGTTTTTCGTGTCTCCAGGTTTTAAATCATTAAGTTAGCATATCATATAGATATAGAACATGTGTTTAGTTGATTTTAAAAGTCAAGTTAGAAGGATTAACTTTTGTTTGCGAACAAGTTTAGAATTAACTAAACTATGTTCTAGTGATTACAAGTTTAAACCTTCGAATAAGATAGCTTTATATGTATGAATCGAATGATGTTATGAACATCATTACTACCTTAAGTTCCTTGGATAAACCTACTGGAAAAGAGAAAAATGGATCTAGCTTCAACGAATCCTTGGATGGCTCGAAGTTCTTGAAGCAGAATCATGACACGAAAACAAGTTCAAGTAAGATCATCACTTGAAATAAGATTGTTATAGTTATAGAAATTGAACCAAAGTTTGAATATGATTATTACCTTGTATTAGAATGATAACCTACTGTAAGAAACAAAGATTTCTTGATGTTGGATGATCACCTTACAAGATTGGAAGTGAGCTAGCAAACTTGAAAGTATTCTTGATTTTATGTAACTAGAACTTGTAGAATTTATGAAGAACACTTAGAACTTGAAGATAGAACTTGAGAGAGATCAATTAGATGAATAAAATTGAAGAATAAAAGTGTTTGTAGGTGTTTTTGGTCGTTGGTGTATGGATTAGATATAAAGGATATGTAATTTTGTTTTCATGTAAATAAGTCATGAATGATTACTCATATTTTTGTAATTTTATGAGATATTTCATGCTAGTTGCCAAATGATGGTTCCCACATGTGTTAGGTGACTCACATGGGCTACTAAGAGCTGATCATTGGAGTGTATATACCAATAGTACATACATCTAAAAGCTGTGTATTGTACGAGTACGAATACGGGTGCATACGAGTAGAATTGTTGATGAAACTGAACGAGGATGTAATTGTAAGCATTTTTGTTAAGTAGAAGTATTTTGATAAGTGTATTGAAGTCTTTCAAAAGTGTATAAATACATATTAAAACACTACATGTATATACATTTTAACTGAGTCGTTAAGTCATCGTTAGTCGTTACATGTAAGTGTTGTTTTGAAACCTTTAGGTTAACGATCTTGTTAAATGTTGTTAACCCAATGTTTATAATATCAAATGAGATTTTAAATTATTATATTATCATGATATTATCATGTATGAATATCTCTTAATATGATATATATACATTAAATGTCTTTACAATGATAATCGTTACATATATGTCTCGTTTAAAAATCATTAAGTTAGTAGTCTTGTTTTTACATATGTAGTTCATTGTTAATATACTTAATGATATGTTTACTTATCATAGTATCATGTTAACTATATATATATCCATATATATGTCATCATATAGTTTTTACAAGTTTTAACGTTCGTGAATCACCGGTCAACTTGGGTGGTCAATTGTCTATATGAAACATATTTCAATTAATCAAGTCTTAACAAGTTTGATTGCTTAACATGTTGGAAACATTTAATCATGTAAATATCAATCTCAATTAATATATATAAACATGGAAAAGTTCGGGTCACTACATTTTATCTCTATGTATGGGATGTGTATTGAAATATGAAATCTTGTGGTCTATTATTATGATTTGATATATATAGGTTAAACCTATAACTCACCAACATTTTTGTTGACGTTTTAAGCATGTTTATTCTCAGATGATTATTAAGAGCTTCCGCTGTCGCATACTTAAATAAGGACGAGATTTGGAGTCCATGCTTGTATGATATTGTGTAAAAACTGCATTCAAAAACTTATTTTGTTGTAACATATTTGTATTGTAAACCATTATGTAATGGTCGTGTGTAAACGGGATATTTTAGATTATCATTATTTGATAATCTACGTAAAGCTTTTTAAACCTTTAGTGGTGAAATAAAGGTTATGGTTTGTTTTAAAATGAATGCAGTCTTTGAAAAACGTCTCATCTAGAGGTCAAAACCTCGCAACGAAATCAATTAATATGGAACGTTTTTAATCAATAAGAACGGGACATTTCAGTTGGTATCCGAGCGTTGGTCTTAGAGAACCAGAATTTTGCATTAGTGTGTCTTATCAAGTTTGTTAGGATACATTAGTGAGTCTGGACTTCGACCGTATTTACTTGAAAAATGATTGCTTAACAAATTTTGTTGGAAACTATATATTTTTAACATGTGAATATTATGTGATATATTAATCTCTTAACGCGTTTGATATTATGTGATAGATGTCTACCTCTAGAACAAGTCCCATTGACTCACCTAATAATAATGAAGAGTCAAATGTAAATTGGAATGATTCGTGGACTGATTCACAAGTTCCCGAAGAGGAACCGGAAGAAGAGTCGGAACCGGAAGAAGAATCGGAACTGGAAGAAGAATCGGAACCGGATGAAGAAATAGAACCGGTGGGGGAAATAATAAAACGGTTAAGTAAAAGAAAATCCTCAACCAACCGACCAAGGTTAATTATGGTCAATGGTGTTTCCGCCAAGGAAGCAAAATATTGGGAGGATTACCAATTCTCCGATGAATCGGATTCCGACGAGAATTCCGATGATGTTATACAAATTACCCTAACTGAATTTAAAAAGGCAAAAGAAAATAATAAGGGAAAGGGCATAAAAACAGAGAAAACTAATTCCAACCCCGATGAACTTTATATGTATCGTCAACCCCCGAAGTCCTTAAGTTGTAACAATGACCCGGGAACCTCTAAACCACCAGGTTTTTCTAAACCAATGTGGAAAACGACTGCTCGTATTAGGGGAACATCATATATCCCTAGAAACTTGGCAAAACGAACCAAAACCGAAGAAGAAGAAACGACCGAGTCAGAATAAGATAGTTGTATTCGTGTGGTGTAATATATGTAATATAGTGTGCTTATGCTTTATGATATATGTAAAAATTGCTTGTATTAATAAGTATTTTTTTTTTATGAATCTAACTCTTGTCTATTTTACAGTATAAAAACACAAAATGGATAGACAACCTAATATTTTAAGAGACCTACCCGGAGACATGATTGATGAAATCTTGTCTAGAGTCGGTCAGAATTCTTCGGCACAACTATTTAAAGCGAGATCAGTTTGTAAGACATTCGAAGAACGTTCCAAGAATGCCTTGGTTTATAAAAGGCTTTCGTTCGAAAGATGGGGGATATCACATTGGGAAATCCATAAATTACGATGTGTTTACTTTGACGCATATATTGCGGGGAACCCAAATGCTATTTTACGCAATGGGTTAAGAAATTATTTTGACTCAATATATCCGAATATTGGACTTCGTGATTTAGAAAAAGCGGCTATCATGCAACATAAAGAAGCATGTTATGCTTACGGATTAGTAATGTTCGCTTCTCACCAAAGTGAGAACAAGAACATCGGGCTACAACTATTAAACAAAACGTTCCCACAAGTGACGGAGTCGGTAATTGGGGTAAGAAATGAGGTTTTTAGATTGTTACGGGACTGTTGGACATTACGTAACCCTCATCCCTTTGACGACGTTACAACACGCTGTCTTATCAACGGCCATAACGGTTATGCTCCACAAGACCAAGGATGAGAAGTAATCTTAGTAAAACCAGAATGCATGACTTGTTTCTGGATGTATGAATTACGTGTCTTTATTGCCTTTGCTGAACGACTTGTGTACTAGCTAGAATTATCTTCACAACCATCTTGTATCAAATTTATTGTGTGCTATATTTCATGCTATATGTAAAATAAGCGGTATTGTAAGTTTGTAAAATATTGTGTAAAAGTTTGAACGCGAAATATTATTATAATCAGTTTTTCATATAGAATTGTAGTAGTTGAATTGTATATTAGCTACTAAGTATGAACTTAACGGGTAGGTACTACCCGAATTTAAACTTATAAAACGCTAATATGAAGAAAAAGCTTTTATAAATGAGTTCATATTATGCTACGAAATACTATTAACTACTCTTAATATTCTGTATGATTAACTTGTTCCATTTGACTATTTTGAAGGAAATGGCACCGACTACTCGACACACTGTGAATATGAATGAAGAGGAATTCCGTACTTTTATAGCTTCAAACATAGCCGCAGTACAGGTTGCGCTACATACCAACAATAACCTTGGATCTAGCAGTACAGGAAATCGTGTAGGATGCACCTACAAAGAATTCACTGCCTGCAAACCTTTGGAATTTGATGGAACCGAAGGACCGATCGGATTGAAACGGTGGACCGAGAAGGTCGAATCGGTGTTTGCCATAAGTAAGTGTACTGAAGAGGACAAAGTGAAGTACGCTACGCATACCTTCACAGGTTCTGCGTTAACATGGTGGAATACCTATCTAGAGCATGTGGGACAAGATGATGCATACGCACTACCGTGGTCAGCATTCAAGCACTTGATGAACGAGAAGTACCGTCCCAGAACCGAGGTCAATAAGCTCAAGACAGAACTTAGAGGGTTACGAACCCAAGGATTTGATATTACCACGTACGAAAGACGATTCACAGAATTATGACTATTGTGTCCGGGAGCGTTCGAAGATGAGGAAGAGAAGATCGACGCATTTGTGAAAGGATTACCGGAAAGAATCCAAGAAGATATAAGTTCACACGAGCCCGCCTCCATACAACAGGCATGTAGAATGGCTCACAAACTAGTGAACCAGATTGAAGAAAGAATTAAAGAACGGACTGCTGAAGAGGCCAATGTGAAGCAAGTCAACAGAAAGTGGGAGGAAAACGGTGATAAGAATCACCAATACAACAACAACAGCAATTACAACAATAATCGCAACAATTATCCCAACAATCGCAACATCAATCGCAACTACAACAAACGGCCCAACAACAACAACAACAACAACAACAACAACAACAACAACAACAGCAGCAACTACAACAATAATCCCAACAACAATAACAATCGCAACAACAACAACAATCAGAAGCAGCTATGCCAAAGGTGTGAAAAGTATCACTCGGGGTTCTGCACCAAATTTTTCAACAAGTGTAAAAGAAATGGTCATAGCGCGGTGAAGTGTGAGGTCTACGGACCAGGGGTTAATAGAACGAAAGGAACAAATGGTGTCGGAACGAGTAATGGCGGAGCAAGTAGTGTCGGAGCAAGTTATGCCAATCTAGTTTGTTATAAATGTGGAAAACCGGGCCACATTATTAGAAATTGCCCGAACCAAGAGAACACGAATGGACAAGATCGCGGAAGAGTTTTCAATATTAATGCGGCAGAGGCACAGGAAGACCTGGAGCTTGTTACGGGTACGTTTCTTATTGACAATAAATCTGCTTACGTTTTATTTGATTCGGGTGCGGATAGAAGCTATATGAGTAGAGATTTTTGTGCTAAATTAAGTTGTCCATTGACGCCTTTGGATAGTAAATTTTTACTCGAATTAGCAAATGGTAAATTAATTTCAGCAGATAATATATGTCGGAATCGAGAAATTAAACTGGTTAGCGAAACATTTAAGATTGATTTGATACCAGTAGAGTTAGGGAGTTTTGATGTGATAATCGGTATGGACTGGTTGAAAGAAGTGAAAGCAGAGATCGTTTGTTACAAAAATACAATTCGCATTATACGAGAAAAAGGAAAACCCTTAATGGTGTACGGAGAAAAGGGCAACACGAAGCTACATCTTATTAGTAATTTGAAGGCACAAAAACTAATAAGAAAAGGTTGCTATGCTATTCTAGCACACGTCGAGAAAGTACAAACTGAAGAAAAGAGCATCAATGATGTTCCCATTGCAAAAGAATTTCCCGATGTATTTCCGAAAGAATTACCGGGATTACCCCCACATCGATCGGTTGAATTTCAAATAGATCTTGTACCAGGAGCTGCACCAATAGCTCGTGCTCCTTACAGACTCGCACCCAGCGAGATGAAAGAACTGCAAAGCCAATTACAAGAACTTTTAGAGCGTGGTTTCATTCGACCAAGCACATCACCGTGGGGAGCTCCTGTTTTGTTTGTCAAGAAGAAAGATGGTACATTCAGGTTGTGTATCGACTACCGAGAGTTGAACAAACTTACCATCAATAACCGCTACCCACTACCGAGAATTGACGACTTATTTGATCAACTACAAGGCTCGTCTGTTTATTCAAAGATTGACTTACGTTCCGGGTATCATCAAATGCGGGTGAAAGAAGATGATATTCCAAAGACTGCTTTCAGAACACGTTACGGTCATTACGAGTTTATGGTCATGCCGTTTGGTTTAACTAATGCACCAGCTGTGTTCATGGACCTTATGAACCGAGTGTGTGGACCATACCTTGACAAGTTTGTCATTGTTTTCATTGATGACATACTTATTTACTCAAAGAATGACCAAGAACACGGTGAACATTTGAGAAAGGTGTTAGAAGTATTGAGGAAGGAAAAATTGTACGCTAAGTTTTCAAAGTGTGCATTTTGGTTGGAAGAAGTTCAATTCCTCGGTCACATAGTGAACAAAGAAGGTATTAAGGTGGATCCGGCAAAGATAGAAACTGTTGAAAAGTGGGAAACTCCGAAAACTCCAAAACACATACGCCAGTTTTTAGGACTAGCTGGTTACTACAGAAGGTTCATCCAAGACTTTTCCAGAATAGCAAAACCCTTGACTTCATTAACGCATAAAGGGAAGAAATTTGAATGGAATGATGAACAAGAGAAAGCGTTTCAGTTATTGAAGAAAAAGCTAACTACGGCACCTATATTGTCATTGCCTGAAGGGAATGATGATTTTGTGATTTATTGTGACGCATCAAAGCAAGGTCTCGGTTGTGTATTAATGCAACGAACGAAGGTGATTGCTTATGCGTCTAGACAATTGAAGATTCACGAACAAAATTATACGACGCATGATTTGGAATTAGGCGCGGTTGTTTTTGCATTAAAGACTTGGAGGCACTACTTATATGGGGTCAAAAGTATTATATATACCGACCACAAAAGTCTTCAACACATATTTAATCAGAAACAACTGAATATGAGGCAGCGTAGGTGGATTGAATTGTTGAATGATTACGACTTTGAGATTCGTTACCACCCGGGGAAGGCAAATGTGGTAGCCGATGCCTTGAGCAGGAAGGACAGAGAACCCATTCGAGTAAAATCTATGAATATAATGATTCATAATAACCTTACTACTCAAATAAAGGAGGCGCAACAAGGAGTTTTAAAAGAGGGAAATTTAAAGGATGAAATACCCAAAGGATCGGAGAAGCATCTTAGTATTCGGGAAGACGGAACCCGGTATAGGGCTGAAAGGATTTGGGTACCAAAATTTGGAGATATGAGAGAAATGGTACTTAGAGAAGCTCATAAAACCAGATACTCAATACATCCTGGAATGGGGAAGATGTACAAGGATCTCAAGAAACATTTTTGGTGGCCGGGTATGAAAGCCGATGTTTCTAAATACATAGGAGAATGTTTGACGTGTTCTAAGGTCAAAGCTGAGCATCAGAAACCATCAGGTCTACTTCAACAACCCGAAATCCCGGAATGGAAATGGGAAAACATTACCATGGATTTCATCACTAAATTGCCAAGGACTGCAAGTGGTTTTGATACTATTTGGGTAATAGTTGATCGTCTCACCAAATCAGCACATTTCCTGCCAATAAGAGAAGATGACAAGATGGAGAAGTTAGCACGACTGTATTTGAAGGAAGTTGTCTCCAGACATGGAATACTAATCTCTATTATCTCTGATAGGGATGGCAGATTTATTTCAAGATTCTGGCAAACATTACAGCAAGCATTAGGAACTCGTCTAGATATGAGTACTGCCTATCATCCACAAACTGATGGGCAGAGCGAAATGACGATACAAACGCTTAAAGACATGCTACGAGCATGTGTTATTGATTTCAGAAACAGTTGGGATCGACATCTACCGTTAGCAGAATTTTCCTATAACAACAGCTACCATTCAAGCATTGAGATGGCGCCGTTTGAAGCACTTTATGGTAGGAAGTGCAGTTCTCCGATTTGTTGGAGTAAAGTGGGGGATAGACAGATTACGGGTCCGGAGATTATACAAGAAACTACCGAGAAGATCATCCAAATTCAACAACGGTTGAAAACTGCCCAAAGTCGACAAAAGAGCTACGCTGACATTAAAAGAAAAGATATAGAATTTGAAATTGGAGAGATGGTCATGCTTAAAGTTGCACCTTGGAAAGGCGTTGTTCGATTTGGTAAACGAGGGAAATTAAATCCAAGGTATATTGGACCATTCAAGATTATTGATCGTGTCGGACCAGTAGCTTACCGACTTGAGTTACCTCAACAACTCGCGGATGTACATAACACTTTCCACGTCTCGAATTTGAAGAAATGTTTTGCTAAAGAAGATCTCACTATTCCGTTAGATGAAATCCAAATCAACGAAAAACTCCAATTCATCGAAGAACCCGTCGAAATAATGGATCGTGAGATTAAAAGACTTAAGAAAAACAAGATACCAATTGTTAAGGTTCGATGGAATGCTCGTAGAGGACCCGAGTTCACCTGGGAGCGTGAAGATCAGATGAAGAAGAAATACCCGCATCTATTTCCAGAAGATTCGTCAACACCTTCAACAGCTTAAAATTTCGGGACGAAATTTATTTAACGGGTAGGTACTGTAGTGACCCGAACTTTTCCATGTTTATATATATTAATTGAGATTGATATTTACATGATTAAATGTTTCCAACATGTTAAGCAATCAAACTTGTTAAGACTTGATTAATTGAAATATGTTTCATATAGACAATTGACCACCCAAGTTGACCGGTGATTCACGAACGTTAAAACTTGTAAAAAAACTATATGATGACATATATATAGATATATATATAGTTAACATGATACTATGATAAGTAAACATATCATTAAGTATATTAACAATGAACTACATATGTAAAAAAAAGACTACTAACTTAATGATTTTTAAACGAGACATATATGTAACGATTATCGTTGTAAAGACATTTAATGTATATATATCATATTAAGAGATATTCATACATGATAATATCATGATAATATAATAATTTAAAATCTCATTTGATATTATAAACATTGGGTTAACAACATTTAACAAGATCGTTAACCTAAAGGTTTCAAAACAACACTTACATGTAACGACTAACGATGACTTAACGACTCAGTTAAAATGTATATACATGTAGTTTTTAATATGTATTTATACACTTTTGAAAGACTTCAATTCACTTATCAAAATACTTCTACTTAACAAAAATGCTTACAATTACATCCTCGTTCAGTTTCATCAACAATTCTACTCGTATGCACCCGTATTCGTACTCGTACAATACACAGCTTTTAGATGTATGTACTATTGGTATATACACTCCAATGATCATCTCTTAGCAGCCCATGTGAGTCACCTAACACATGTGGGAACCATCATTTGGCAACTAGCATGAAATATCTCATAAAATTACAAAAATATGAGTAATCATTCATGACTTATTTACATGAAAACAAAATTACATATCCTTTATATCTAATCCATACACCAACGACCAAAAACACCTACAAACACTTTCATTCTTCAATTTTCTTCATCTAATTGATCTCTCTCAAGTTCTATCTTCAAGTTCTAAGTGTTCTTCATAAATTCTACAAGTTCTAGTTACATAAAATCAAGAATACTTTAAAGTTTGCTAGCTCACTTCCAATCTTGTAAGGTGATCATCCAACCTCAAGAAATCTTTGTTTCTTACAGTAGGTTATCATTCTAATACAAGGTAATAATCATATTCAAACTTTGGTTCAATTTCTATAACTATAACAATCTTATTTCAAGTGATGATCTTACTTGAACTTGTTTTCGTGTCATGATTCTGCTTCAAGAACTTCGAGCCATCCAAGGATCCGTTGAAGCTAGATCCATTTTTCTCTTTTCCAGTAGGTTTATCCAAGGAACTTAAGGTAGTAATGATGTTCATAACATCATTCAATTCATACATATAAAGCTACCTTATTCGAAGGTTTAAACTTGTAATCACTAGAACATAGTTTAGTTAATTCTAAACTTGTTCGCAAACAAAAGTTAATCCTTCTAACTTGACTTTTAAAATCAACTAAACACATGTTCTATATCTATATGATATGCTAACTTAATGATTTAAAACCTGAAAACACGAAAAACACCGTAAAACTGGATTTACGCCGTCGTAGTAACACCGCGGGCTGTTTTGGGTTAGTTAATTAAAAACTATGAAAAACTTTGATTTAAAAGTTTTTATTCTGAGAAAATGATTTTTATTATGAACATGAAACTATATCCAAAAATTATGGTTAAACTCAAAGTGGAAGTATGTTTTCTAAAATGGTCATCTAGACGTCGTTCTTTCGACTGAAATGACTACCTTTACAAAAACGACTTGTAACTTATTTTTCCTACTATAAACCTATACCTTTTCTGTTTAGATTCATAAAATAGAGTTCAATATGAAACCATAGTAATTTGATTCACTCAAAACGGATTTAAAATGAAGAAGTTATGGGTAAAATAAGATTGGATAATTTTTCTCATTTTAGCTACGTGAAAATTGGTAACAAATCTATTCCAAACATAACTTAATCAACTTGTATTGTATATTATGTAATCTTGAGATACCATAGACACGTATACAATGTTTCGACCTATCATGTCGACACATCTATATATATTTCGGAACAACCATAGACACTCTATATGTGAATGTTGGAGTTAGCTATACAGGGTTGAGGTTGATTCCAAAATATATATAGTTTGAGTTGTGATCAATACTGAGATACGTATACACTGGGTTGTGGATTGATTCAAGATAATATTTATCGATTTATTTCTGTACATCTAACTGTGGACAACTAGTTGTAGGTTACTAACGAGGACAGCTGACTTAATAAACTTAAAACATCAAAATATATTAAAAGTGTTGTAAATATATTTTGAACATACTTTGATATATATGTATATATTGTTATAGGTTCGTGAATCAACCAGTGGCCAAGTCTTACTTCCCGACGAAGTAAAAATCTGTGAAAGTGAGTTATAGTCCCACTTTTAAAATCTAATATTTTTGGGATGAGAATACATGCAGGTTTTATAAATGATTTACAAAATAGACACAAGTACGTAAAACTACATTCTATGGTTGAATTATTGAAATCGAATATGCCCCTTTTTATTAAGTCTGGTAATCTAAGAATTAGGGAACAGACACCCTAATTGACGCGAATCCTAAAGATATATCTATTGGGCCTAACAAACCCCATCCAAAGTACCGGATGCTTTAGTACTTCGAAATTTATATCATATCCGAAGGGTGTCCCGGAATGATGGGGATATTCTTATATATGCATCTTGTTAATGTCGGTTACCAGGTGTTCACCATATGAATGATTTTTATCTCTATGTATGGGATGTGTATTGAAATATGAAATCTTGTGGTCTATTATTATGATTTGATATATATAGGTTAAACCTATAACTCACCAACATTTTTGTTGACGTTTTAAGCATGTTTATTCTCAGGTGATTATTAAGAGCTTCCGCTGTCGCATACTTAAATAAGGACGAGATTTGGAGTCCATGCTTGTATGATATTGTGTAAAAACTGCATTCAAGAAACTTATTTCGTTGTAACATATTTGTATTGTAAACCATTATGTAATGGTCGTGTGTAAACGGGATATTTTAGATTATCATTATTTGATAATCTACGTAAAGCTTTTTAAACCTTTATTGGTGAAATAAAGGTTATGGTTTGTTTTAAAATGAATGCAGTCTTTGAAAAACGTCTCATCTAGAGGTCAAAACCTCGCAACGAAATCAATTAATATGGAACGTTTTTAATCAAAAAGAACGGGACATTTCATGAGCAATCTGGCGTTGCTCCATTCGTTGCTGACTATCCCACATTTGGTTGTTGTGCGTCCTTTGTTCGTTCGGGCTCAACCTCATGTTATTAACACTACCAACCAAACTGTCCCAACTTGATTGGGACGGATGCCACGGAACCTGATCACCAACGTTAGTCTGTGCCTCCATTTCCGCCTCTTCTTCCTGCTGCTGTTCTTGCTGCACGCCACTGCCACTTGCGCCACCTGCCTCAAAAGGTACCAAATGCCCATTTCTATCCTTCATAAGAATTTCAGCATTAATATAAGAAACCTTTTTTAATGGTTTCATGACGTTCGTACACTCCTGTAATCTGCTGAAATCTATGTTAAATTGTCGAGCAATTTGGGTGATGTAGTGGCCTCCCAGAAGTGGCTTCTGTTGCCGTGTCTAGGTAGCAATGGCCAGGAAATAATTACCGATCAACCCAGGAATGTCGGTATAGCAACCCCGCTTTATTTGGTCCATAATCCATAAATCCAACGTTTTCACTTTCTCGTGACCCTCAACCCTCGCATTAAAAGTGCATGCGATAAGTCTATGAAGCAGTTTATCATCCCAGGCTGCGATTTCGTTGTACCTGTGCCTGCTTGATCTAAACTGTGCAGCCGCATTCGGCCTACAAATCCTTCGCCAATAAGAAACATCACTAAATTCATGCCGGCCAACATAATCGGAGGCCCGCAAGTATTCACCTAACTGGGTATCGGTGAGTTCCTCAAAAATACCCAAAACTCGGCATAGCTCAAAACTACTTATACCCCTGTACTCACCCCCTAAACGAAATCGAAGAAAGTCATTTGACAAATAATCGCTGACATTGTTAAACCGCACAGTTGAGTAGAATTCTTTAAGCAACACCGGATAAATTGGTTCGTTGATGCTGAAAACTTGCTCCCAAGCGTGGGTGACTACTCTACCGTCGGGGATGGCGAGTAAGTTAGAAACATGGCGGCGCATACCCGCCTCTTCCAATGGGCCCCAGATAAAATACCAAGTGGCATTAATAGGCCTACGGTTTATCGTCTCAAATGTTTCTGTGTAGTCTTCGTCGTTTTGAACCTGTGTCAACCAAACTCGAGGATCATTTCGATCCTCCTCTTCTTCTTCTCCTGACGATGATGATGAATGATATTGCTGTTGTGGTGGTGGTTGTCGTGGTGGAGGTAAACCTGCTGTCCTTCCTCTCTTTGCCGGTCCTCCTCGGCTTGAATGTCCCTGCAAAACATTAACACCAGACCAAAAGAACATAGAAACCGTTGTGTTAATGTTAGCTAAAACATAACCGAGTAGCAAGAGAACTTAATCATTCCATTTCAAGTTCATAAGTATTATGACTCATTTAAGCAAAAGCGTGTGTTCACAATTTTAAACCAAAGTCAACTATAGTCAACATAAACCCGTTAATAACTTTTCAAAAATAAAAATCACAACTTCACAATGTAGCATCAACTTATGACTCAAGGATTCAAGCATGTTGTGTTATAGATCATAACATTTAAATTTGCATTCTAATGATATTCATCACAAATCATAACACATTTTTCGCAATTTTAGTTCAAATGACCTATTATAGCATCATACATTATGGCATTCCATTCCATCAATTTACTTCAACAGGCCCATACAAATGAAAATCAAGCATACATACTTCATAAGTTCCTTACAATTCAACAATATGCTAAAAAATTCAAGAACATTCAAAAATGACCCGGCCAATTTGACATCAATATCACCAATACAATTAAATACTTCACAAGATTCATTAACATCATATACAAACTCAACATCATGAACTAATCACCCTAAATTCGGATTCAAATTCCACAAACCCTAAAATCATGAACAAACCCTTAAAAGCATGTAATCTTTGCAAAATAAACACATTATGGGCAATTAAACTACTAAGGCATGTTAATCTTCACAATAATCATGCAAATCAAACACCCCACACTTATCCTTCACCAAATTATAGATATAAACATACAATTCAAGTAATTGATAAAGAAAAGTGTAAAAATGGAGTATCCATACCCTAGAAAACATGATTTGAAGTTTGGATTTGAAGAAGAAATCGCGAAATTGAGGTAGAAATTAGGGTTTTTGGAGAGTGTTTCGTGTTTGGCAGAGAGAAATGGATAAAAATGTGTTTTTGTGGTTAAGAAATGGGTTGGATAGGTATTTAAAACGTATTTTTTTTTATGAGTCAGTCACTCTAGACGGCGTCCAGAAAGGAGGACGGCGTCCAAGGTTTCATTTTAGGACGGCGTCTAGCAAAAGAGGACGGCGTCCAGGTCTTTAAATGGGGACGGCGTCTAGGAAAATGGGACGGCGTCCAGGTCTTTAAATGGGGACGGCGTCCAGGAAAATGGGACGGCGTCGCATTGCACTAAAACTCACTGACCTGTTTTTCTGAGTCGCGCGTGTTTAAAGGCCAAACGTAAATCATTTTGTACCAAACTAAAATTTATCGTGCACACATTTCAAACCTATTTACAATTGTGAACCATTTTTTAACGAGTCGTTCACCAAACTCGTCCCCATTTTGATTTATACTTTGTTCTTGAAGTTGAGGCTAACCTCATCCTCAATTTCTAGGGGACCATCAACATAGTGTTTGACCCGGTGGCCATTCACTTTAAAAGTATCACCCTTCCAGTTCACCATTTCAATTGTACCATAAGGGTACACCTTTCTAACCACAAATGGTCCCGTCCATCGGGACTTAAGCTTTCCTGGTGATAACTTGAAACGGGAATTGTAAACAAGGACACGATCTCCTTCCATGAATTCTTTTGGATGTTTCAATCTTTTGTCGTGCCATTGTTTGGTTTTTTCTTTGTAAATTAGAGAGTTGTCATAGGCTTCGAGCCTCAACTCATCTAATTCGTTTAGTTGGGTCAAACGTAACCGACCCGCTTCTTGGTAATCCAAATTGCATGCCCTTAGCGCCCAATGCGCTTTGTGTTCAATCTCCAACGGGAGATGGCATGCTTTTCCATATACCATGCGGAAAGGAGTTGTTCCAATTGGTGTTTTGTAGGCCGTGCGAAAGGCCCACAATGCATCGTTTAACTTGATTGACCACTCTTTTGGATTTGCACCAACGGTCTTTTCAAGTATGCGTTTTAATGACCGGTTGGTGTTTTCTACTTGCCCACTTGTCTGGGGATGATAGGATGTTGAAATTTTATGGATAACTCCATATCTCTTCAACACCTTTTCCAATTGCTTATTGCAAAAGTGGGTGCCCCGGTCACTTATAAGAGCTTTTGGCGTGCCAAACCTAGAGAAAAGTTCCATCAAAAAGTTTACCACAACTCGACCATCATTTGTTGGTAGAGGTTTTGCCTCCGCCCATTTGGAAACATAATCTATGGCAACAAGTATGTATAGGTAAGAATGAGATTTTGGAAAGGGCCCCATAAAGTCAATTCCCCAAACATCGAACACCTCGCATACTTGGATGCTTTGTTGAGGCATTTCATCCCGTTTAGTGATTTGACCGGTCCGTTGGTACGCGTCACAAGCCTTACAAACAGTGTAGGCATTTTTGAATATTGTAGGCCAATAGAAACCGGCCTCGTAAACTTTCCTCCCCGTGATTTGGGGACCAAAGTGCCCACCTGTTGGACCAAGGTGACAGTCAAGCAGAATTTCGGTGCATTCTTTCCCCGAAACACACCGACGAATAATTCCATCCGCACATCGCCTAAATATATAAGGGTCTTCCCAAAAATAGTATTTTAGGTCACTAAAGAATTTCTTTCTTTTCTGATGTGACCAACCGGTTTCTAGGAATCCACCCGCAAGATAGTTGGCTATGTCTACAAACCATGGATCATCAATTTTCTCAATCTTCATGAGATTTTCGTCTGGAAAGTTATCTTGGATAACAGTCTCATGGAGAACCCCAAGATTCGGGTTCTCAAGTCGAGAAAGGTGATCGGCAGCTAGGTTTTCGGCCCCCTTTTTGTCTTTAATATCGATGTCGAATTCTTGCAAAAGCAAGACCCAACGTATTAACCGGGGTTTAGCATCTTGCTTAGCAAGCAAGTACTTCAATGCCGAGTGGTCTGTATAGACAACCGTCTTTGCTAGTACCAAATAGGATCGGAATTTATCAAACGAAAAGACGATTGCCAAGAGTTCCTTCTCGGTGGTAGTGTAATTAAGTTGGGCTCCTTGCAATATCTTGCTAGCATAATAAATGGGCTTGAAATGTTTTTCAATTCTTTGCCCCAAGACGGCACCAATAGCAAAGTCACTAGCGTCACACATAAGTTCGAATGGTATTGACCAATTCGGTGATATGAGAATGGGTGATTGTGTGAGCTTTGCTTTAAGTAGGTTAAAGGCGGTAAGACACTCGTCCGTAAAGACAAATGGAGCGTCTTTCTCAAGAAGTTTGTTCATGGGGGTTGCAATTTTGGAAAAATCTTTAATGAACCGCCGGTAAAAACCGGCGTGCCCCAGAAAACTTCTTACGCCTTTTACATTTGACGGTGGTGGTAATTTGGCTATGACTTTCACTTTAGCTCTATCCACCTCTAGACCTGCACAAGAAATTTTATGACCCAATACAATGCCCTCTTTTACCATAAAATGGCATTTTTCCCAGTTTAGCACAAGATTTGATTCTTCACACCTAATCAACATACGCTCAAGATTATGAAGACATGAGTCAAAAGAATCACCGAAGACTGAAAAGTCATCCATGAATACTTCCATAAAGTCTTCAATCATATCATGAAAAATAGCTACCATACACCTTTGAAAGGTAGCAGGAGCATTGCATAAGCCAAAGGGCACACGTCGATAGGAGAAAGTACCATAAGGGCATGTAAAGGTCGTTTTCTCTTGGTCCTCTGGTGCTATAGGGATTTGGAAATATCCCGAGAAACCGTCAAGAAAACAATAAAAGTTCTTTCCTGCCAACCTTTCCAACATTTGATCAATGTAAGGAAGAGGAAAATGGTCTTTTCGGGTAGCATCATTTAATTTTCTGTAATCAATACATACCCTCCAACCCGTGATAGTCCTGGTAGAAATTAATTGGTCGTCTTCATTTGTGACAACGGTCATGCCACCCTTTTTGGGCACGCATTGGACCGGACTCACCCAAGGGCTATCCGAAATTGGATAAATGAGACCTGCATCTAGGAGTTTGACAATCTCCTTTTTAACAACTTCTTGCATATTAGGGTTGAGTCGCCTTTGTCTTTGTACACATGGCTTATAGTTATCTTCCATTAATATCTTATGCGTACAATAAGAGGGACTTATACCCTTGATGTCATGAATTTTCCATGCTAGAGCCGTTTTATGGGCTTTTAACATGGAAACAAGTTTAGACTTCTCACTTACAGAGAGTTCGGATGAAATGATAACCGGGAGAGTAGAACCTTCTTGTAGGTAAGCATATTCCAAGTGTTTTGGAAGTGGCTTGAGTTCTAAAACGGGAGGTTCTTCAATCGATGTTTTACATCGGTACTCATTTCCTAAATCCAATTTCTGTATTCTTCATCATTTGGCTCATAACCGTTAGCCATCAAGGTGGTCAACATCTCCACTTCTTCCAACATATTCTCTTCATCACCTTTCGCAAAAATGCATTCTCCCGTACCTTGCAATTCTGGAAATTCCTGCAACAACTCCGAATATGTGTTTATGGTTTGCACATAATAACATTGATCATCAGTAGACTCGGGGTATTGTAGGGCATGGTCAACGGAAAAGGTAACCTTCATATCCTCAATACTAAGGGTCAATTTCTGCCCATGAACATCTATCATAGCTCTAGCGGTATTGAGGAAAGGTCGACCTAATATAAGAGGCACACGTGTGTCCTCCTCCATGTCCAAAATTACAAAGTCAGCCGGAAATACTAGGGTACCTACTTTTACCAACATATTCTCTAAAATTCCACGAGGGAATTTAACAGAGCGGTCCGCTAGTTGAATTGCCATTCGGGTTGGTTTTAGTACCCCGGGGTTTAGCTTAACATATAATGAATAAGGCATTAAATTTATGCTAGCCCCTAAATCCGCTAATGCTTTAATGCATTCCAAATCTCCCAGGAGACATGGTATGGTAAAACTTCCAGGATCTGCTAATTTCTTTGGTATTTTGTTCATCAAAATTGCTGAACAATTAGCATTCATGGTGACGGATGAAAGTTCCTCCATTTTCTTCCGATTAGTAAGTAAGTCTTTTAAGAACTTAGCATACTTGGGCATACCTGAGATTACATCAATGAAAGGCATATTTATGTTAATTTGTTTAAACATATCTAGGAATTTTGACCTTTCGGCCTCTAGCCTTTCTTGTTGTTGTTTTCTTGGGTATGGGAGCGGTGGTTGATATGGTTTCACTACGGGTTTTTCCCATTCTTCCTTTTCAACCACTTTTTCCGGCTCCTTAACCGGTTCATCATTTCGGTTCAACGGAACACTAAAATCAGAATTTTCGGGCATTTTTGGAGCATCGTATGCTAAACCACTCCGTGTGGTGATAACATTGGCGTGCTCATTTCGAGGGTTCTTATTTGTATCGCCCGGTAAACTACCTGATTTTCTCTCACTAAGTAAATTAGCTAAACCACTCATTTGTTTCTCCAAATTCTGAATTGAGGCTTGTTGATTTCGAAACTGGTGTTCGTTTTTCTCGTTGGTTTGGTTTATATTTGTGACAAGCTGAGTTTGTGATGAAATCAACTTTTCCAACATACTCTCCAAATTTGACTTTTTTTCTTCCTGTTGGGGTTTTTGATAAAAACCCGGAGTTTGTTGTTGGAACCCACTACTTGACCCTTGTTGGTAATTGGAATTTTGACCTTGAGGGTTGTAGGGGTTGTTAAAGTTCTGGTTAAATTGGGCTCTTCCTTGAAATTGATTGTTATTTCTTTGGCTTATGAAAGCCACTTCTTCTTTTTGAGCCATTGTTAAACCGGCATCACAATCTTTTCCTAAATGAAGACCACCACAGTATTCATAACCTACTTTCATACTATGAATTTCCTTGGTGATTTTATCCATGGTTCGAGCAACACCGTCTATTTTAACACTTAGGGAAGTAAGGTCATCATAGGCGTCGGCGCTTTGGACTTGAGCATTACGAGTAATTGGGCTTTCTTGATGCCACTCATGAGAATAATCGGCTAGCTTCTCGATTATTTCATAAGCCTCTTGCTCGGTTTTGTCCATAAGAGAACCACTGGCCGCTTGGTCAATTGAAATTCGGGTTGCTACATTACAACCTTTGTAAAAGATTTGGACCTTTTGAAAGGTATCCAAACCATGGTTTGGACAACCTCTTAGCATTTTGGAAAATCGATTCCATGCTTCGTACAGGGTTTCCATCGGCTTTTGACAGAATTGAGTAATTTCGTGTTGGAGTCTCGCAGACTTGGATGCTGGAAAATATTTCTTAAGAAATTTTTCCAACATACCATCCCACGTTTCTATCGTAGCCTCGGCCAATGAATCTAACCAACTTCGTGCTTCCCCTTGGAGTGTCCAAGGGAAAAGTCTTAATAATATGGCCTGGTCAGTTTCTGGTTTAAGTTTAAAAAGAAGACATATCTCTTGAAAGAGACGAATATGTTCGTTTGCATATTCATTCGGACCACCACCAAATTGACACCTGTTATTAATCATTTGAAGAATAGGTCCTTTTATTTCAAAAGTTACCTCACCAGTAGGTGGAGTAATAGCACTACCTTGTCCGGTCCGGGTTGCTTTCATCTTTGCTGCCATTGATTGTCATGGTACCAACGGTCTTTCTCCTTCCATTTCAAAATTTGGGGGTTGAACGGGTTTACCAAAGTCTGAATATCGAGGCTTGGTCGTACTTGATTCTGAATCAAAGGTTTCTTGCTTTGATGAAGATTCAAAAATTTCAAGTACTTCTTTTGAAATCCTACCAAGCTTTCTATCAGGTTCTGTAAACGGTGTACGTAATGGAGATTCTGAACTTCGGGTATGTGGCATATGCGACCTATAAACTGTCAATCACACAACTAACAAAAACTATTAAACATACCGATTCTATAAGTTTAAAAATCAAAGACTATTAAAAATTTAAAATAAATAAGAAACTACTTAATCACAAATCAGTTAATAATTCTATTTTGACACAAAACTGTCCCCGGCAGCGGCGCCAAAAACTTGATGTGCGAGAAGTGTCGTATAAATTGTCGTATAAAATAATATGGAAAAATACCGATTAAAGATTTCTACACATTAACGGGCAGTGTACCCGATCGTGTAGTAGTATAGTAACTGGTTTAGTTCCGTGTATCGTTCCAAGGACAGTTGTATTAGCCAAACTAGAATTATAAACTATATTATGATTAACTAAGTAAATGAAACTTAAAGGTACAAGTTTTATGTTTTGGTGGCCATTTAACGATTTAGCCAAATCAGAGAAGGTTAAATGTAAAAACAATATTTTTGGTCTTTTAAATTTATAAGATGAAAATAAATGCAAAGAAAGCAAGTAAGATAGTTTTGATTTAAATCAAAGAGATGAAATGTTCATCTAGATATTTTACCCTCGGTATTGGATGTAAGTTTTGATATTAAGGCCTGATTGAATAATTATGTGTGTAAGTTATCTAATAGGTTCACTAAGAGTTCTCTTGAATAAACACGCAAACACAATCACAAGATCAAGGGTTCCCTTTTCACTATGGTTCTTGTATTTGTAATCAAATAACTATTATAAGCATGCTAATCACCTAAATCGACCCGCCAAGAGTTCTCTTTAGCGAGTACTCAAACAAGAATTACTAAGTGAGGGTTCCCTATTACTTAGACCTTTTCGTTTGTGACTAGTTGATTAGCTAGATCAAAGACTTGAATAACAATTGTCTTTGCGTTCACTCTACACAATTCATTCCTATTTTGTTTAACCATTTTAATCTAGTTTACCCCCTTGGTCCGGTTTAGTAAACAATAAATCTAAGACAAGTTGATTGTAAATCAATATGATACATCAACAAGAGTTCTCTTTATCAACAACATATCAATTAACTAGATACAAATGATTTTAACAGCAATAAGCATGGTTCTTAATTCAAGCTTTAATCTATCACACATAATACATTCAATCAATAAGATTACATCCAATACCTTGGTTATTAATCTAGACAAACATTATAGAAACTAGCCAACAATCATGGTAACAGACAACATAACAATCAGATTAACAACTGAAATCATTGTTTTAGAACAAGGAATAACCTACAAGAACAAGGAGTTCTTGGATGATGAAGGTTTTGATCTTTGATGTCTTGATGCTGAGCCTCTTCCAAGAGCTTGGAGTTCTCCAATTTTGCTCCTAAAAATCGTCTCTGTACTCTCTGGTTCGTAAGTTATGAAACAGTCCCTCAAAATAGTAGTTTTAAAGTGGAGAAAGTAGGTAAAAAGCACAAAAGTCGGCTGAAACCTACTACGGGACGGCGTCCAAAAAGGCTGGACAGCGTCCCGTCTTTAATAGCTAGACGGTGTCTTCAAATACAGGACGGCGTCCTATTTTAAGAGTCTGGATGGCGTCCTATAACCCCGGACGGCGTCCAGATATGCTGAAATCCACTATTTCGCTTTCTTTTCAATCCTCTTTTATTTGGACGAAGCCTAACACCTTGGAAGCTTTGTTTTACCATTTTAGAGCACTAAATAGACCTTAAGTCGTATCGGGATCAACCAATGTCATAAATCATCAAAACTCTTTGTAAATCACTCTTCCGATACAAATTTGCACATCTTGGATTATCACTTGTAGAAACGCCTTCATTATCCTCGATTCTAGAGCATTTTACACGATATTGCGATAGATATATATGATGTTATTGAGCAATATCAGAAAGATATCAGATAACTGGTAAATACCTGTGTGTTGCATAGTGTGGGAATTAATCCCAAATATGTTGAAATGTCCCGTTCTTATTGATTAAAAACGTTCCATATTAATTGATTTCGTTGCGAGGTTTTGACATCTATATGAGACGTTTTTCAAAGACTGCATTCATTTTTAAACAAACCATAACCTTTATTTCATCAATAAAGGTTTAAAAAGCTTTACGTAGATTATCAAATAATGATAATCTAATATATCCTGTTTACACACGACCATTACATAATGGTTTACAATACAAATATGTTACAACAAAATAAGTTTCTTGAATGCAGTTTTTACACAATATCATACAAGCATGGACTCCAAATCTTGTCCTTATTTAAGTATGCGACAGCGGAAGCTCTTAATAATCACCTGAGAATAAACATGCTTAAAACGTCAACAAAAATGTTGGTGAGTTATAGGTTTAACCTATATATATCAAATCGTAACAATAGACCACAAGATTTCATATTTCAATACACATCCCATACATAGAGATAAAAATCATTCATATGGTGAACACCTGGTAACCGACAATAACAAGATGCATATATAAGAATATCCCCATCATTCCGGGACACCCTTCGGATATGATATAAATTTCGAAGTACTAAAGCATCCGGTACTTTGGATGGGGTTTGTTAGGCCCAATAGATCTATCTTTAGGATTCGCGTCAATTAGGGTGTCTGTTCCCTAATTCTTAGATTACCAGACTTAATAAAAAGGGGCATATTCGATTTCGATAATTCAACCATAGAATGTAGTTTCACGTACTTGTGTCTATTTTGTAAATCATTTATAAAACCTGCATGTATTCTCATCCCAAAAATATTAGATTTTAAAAGTGGGACTATAACTCACTTTCACAGATTTTTACTTCGTCGGGAAGTAAGACTTGGCCACTGGTTGATTCACGAACCTATAACAATATATACATATATATCAAAGTATGTTCAAAATATATTTACAACACTTTTAATATATTTTGATGTTTTAAGTTTATTAAGTCAGCTGTCCTCGTTAGTAACCTACAACTAGTTGTCCACAGTTAGATGTACAGAAATAAATCGATAAATATTATCTTGAATCAATCCACGACCCAGTGTATACGTATCTCAGTATTGATCACAACTCAAACTATATATATTTTGGAATCAACCTCAACCCTGTATAGCTAACTCCAACATTCACATATAGAGTGTCTATGGTTGTTCCGAAATATATATAGATGTGTCGACATGATAGGTCGAAACATTGTATACGTGTCTATGGTATCTCAAGATTACATAATATATAATACAAGTTGATTAAGTTATGGTTGGAATAGATTTGTTACCAATTTTCACGTAGCTAAAATGAGAAAAATTATCCAATCTTGTTTTACCCATAACTTCTTCATTTTAAATCCGTTTTGAGTGAATCAAATTGCTATGGTTTCATATTGAACTCTATTTTATGAATCTAAACAAAAAAAGTATAGGTTTCTAGTCGGAAAAATAAGTTACAAGTCGTTTTTGTAAAGGTAGTCATTTCAGTCGAAAGAACGACGTCTAGATGACCATTTTAGAAAACATACTTCCACTTTGAGTTTAACCATAATTTTTGGATATAGTTTCATGTTCATAATAAAAATCATTTTCTCAGAATAACAACTTTTAAATCAAAGTTTATCATAGTTTTTAATTAACTAACCCAAAACAGCCCGCGGTGTTACTACGACGGCGTAAATCCGGTTTTACGGTGTTTTTCGTGTTTCCAGGTTTTAAATCATTAAGTTAGCATATCATATAGATATAGAACATGTGTTTAGTTGATTTTAAAAGTCAAGTTAGAAGGATTAACTTTTGTTTGCGAACAAGTTTAGAATTAACTAAACTATGTTCTAGTGATTACAAGTTTAAACCTTCGAATAAGATAGCTTTATATGTATGAATCGAATGATGTTATGAACATCATTACTACCTTAAGTTCCTTGGATGAACCTACTGGAAAAGAGAAAAATGGATCTAGCTTCAATGGATCCTTGGATGGCTCAAAGTTCTTGAAGCAAAATCATGACACGAAAACAAGTTCAAGTAAGATCATCACTTGAAATAAGATTGTTATAGTTATAGAAATTGAACCAAAGTTTGAATATGATTATTACCTTGTATTAGAATGATGACCTACTGTAAGAAACAAAGATTTCTTGAGGTTGGATGATCACCTTACAAGATTGGAAGTGAGCTAGCAAACTTGAAAGTATTCTTGATTTTATGAAACTAGAACTTTTGGAATTTATGAAGAACACTTAGAACTTGAAGATAGAACTTGAGAGAGTTCAATTAGATGAAGAAAATTGAAGAATGAAAGTGTTTGTAGGTGTTTTTGGTCGTTGGTGTATGGATTAGATATAAAGGATATGTAATTTTGTTTTCATGTAAATAAGTCATGAATGATTACTCATATTTTTGTAATCTTATGAGATATTTCATGCTAGTTGCCAAATGATGGTTCCCACATGTGTTAGGTGACTCACATGGGCTGCTAAGAGCTGATCATTGGAGTGTATATACCAATAGTACATACATCTAAAAGCTGTGTATTGTACGAGTACGAATACGGGTGCATACGAGTAGAATTGTTGATGAAACTGAACGAGAATGTAATTGTAAGCATTTTTGTTAAGTAGAAGTATTTTGATAAGTGTATTGAAGTCTTTCAAAAGTGTATAAATACATATTAAAACACTACATGTATATACATTTTAACTGAGTCGTTAAGTCATCGTTAGTCGTTACATGTAAGTGTTGTTTTGAAACCTTTAGGTTAACGATCTTGTTAAATGTTGTTAACCCAATGTTTATAATAACAAAAGAGATTTTAAATTATTATATTATCATGATATTATGATGTACGAATATCTCTTAATATGATATATATACATTAAATGTCGTTACAACGATAAACGTTACATATATGTCTCGTTTCAAAATCATTAAGTTAGTAGTCTTGTTTTTACATATGTAGTTCATTGTTAATATAATTAATGATATGTTTACTTATCATAATATCATGTTAACTATATATATAACCATATATATGTCATCATATAGTTTTTTTACAAGTTTTAACGTTCGTGAATCACCGGTCAACTTGGGTGGTCAATTGTCTATATGAAACCTATTTCAATTAATCAAGTCTTAACAAGTTTGATTGCTTAACATGTTGGAAACATTTAATCATGTAAACATCAATCTCAATTAATATATATAAACATGGAAAAGTTCGGGTCACTACAGTACCTACCCGTTAAATAAATTTCGTCCCGAAATTTTAAGCTGTTGAAG
Organism: Rutidosis leptorrhynchoides; assembly: GCF_046630445.1. Classification (NCBI taxonomy): domain Eukaryota; kingdom Viridiplantae; phylum Streptophyta; class Magnoliopsida; order Asterales; family Asteraceae; genus Rutidosis; species Rutidosis leptorrhynchoides. The sequence continues at coordinate 648,032,981 of NC_092335.1, forward strand.
GTGTTGACGAATCTTCTGGAAATAGATGCGGGTATTTCTTCTTCATCTGATCTTCACGCTCCCAGGTGAACTCGGGTCCTCTACGAGCATTCCATCGAACCTTAACAATTGGTATCTTGTTTTGCTTAAGTCTTTTAACCTCACGATCCATTATTTCGACGGGTTCTTCGATGAATTGGAGTTTTTCGTTGATTTGGATTTCATCTAACGGAATAGTGAGATCTTCTTTAGCAAAACATTTCTTCAAATTCGAGACGTGGAAAGTGTTATGTACAGCCGCGAGTTGTTGAGGTAACTCAAGTCGGTAAGCTACTGGTCCGACACGATCAATAATCTTGAATGGTCCAATATACCTTGGATTTAATTTCCCTCGTTTACCAAATCGAACAACGCCTTTCCAAGGTGAAACTTTAAGCATGACCATCTCTCCAATTTCAAATTCTATATCTTTTCTTTTAATGTCAGCGTAGCTCTTTTGTCGACTTTGGGCGGTTTTCAACCGTTGTTGAATTTGGATGATCTTCTCGGTAGTTTCTTGTATAATCTCCGGACCCATAATCTGTCTATCCCCCACCTCACTCCAACAAATCGGAGACCTGCACTTTCTACCATAAAGTGCTTCAAACGGTGCCATCTCAATGCTTGAATGGTAGCTGTTGTTGTAGGAAAATTCTGCTAACGGTAGATGTCGATCCCAACTGTTTCCGAAATCAATAACACATGCTCGTAGCATGTCTTCAAGCGTTTGTATCGTCCTTTCGCTCTGCCCATCAGTTTGTGGATGATAGGCAGTACTCATGTCTAGACGAGTTCCTAATGCTTGCTGTAATGTCTGCCAGAATCTTGAAATAAATCTGCCATCCCTATCAGAGATAATAGAGATTGGTATTCCATGTCTGGAGACGACTTCCTTCAAATACAGTCGTGCTAACTTCTCCATCTTGTCATCTTCTCTTATTGGTAGGAAGTGTGCTGATTTGGTGAGACGATCAACTATTACCCAAATAGTATTAAAACCACTTGCAGTCCTTGGCAATTTAGTGATGAAATCCATGGTAATGTTTTCCCATTTCCATTCCGGGATTTCGGGTTGTTGAAGTAGACCTGATGGTTTCTGATGCTCAGCTTTGACCTTAGAACACGTCAAACATTCTCCTACGTATTTAGCAACATCGGCTTTCATACCCGGCCACCAAAAATGTTTCTTGAGATCCTTGTACATCTTCCCCGTTCCAGGATGTATTGAGTATCTGGTTTTATGAGCTTCTCTAAGTACCATTTCTCTCATATCTCCAAATTTTGGTACCCAAATCCTTTCAGCCCTATACCGGGTTCCGTCTTCCCGAATATTAAGATGTTTCTCCGATCCTTTGGGTATTTCATCCTTTAAATTTCCCTCTTTTAAAACTCCTTGTTGCGCCTCCTTTATTTGAGTAGTAAGGTTATTATGAATCATTATATTCATAGATTTTACTCGAATGGGTTCTCTGTCCTTCCTGCTCAAGGCATCGGCTACCACATTTGCCTTCCCTGGGTGGTAACGAATCTCGAAGTCGTAATCATTCAATAATTCAATCCACCTACGCTGCCTCATATTCAGTTGTTTCTGATTAAATATGTGTTGAAGACTTTTGTGGTCGGTATATATAATACTTTTGACCCCATATAAGTAGTGCCTCCAAGTCTTTAATGCAAAAACAACCGCGCCTAATTCCAAATCATGCGTCGTATAATTTTGTTCGTGAATCTTCAATTGTCTAGACGCATAAGCAATCACCTTCGTTCGTTGCATTAATACACAACCGAGACCTTGCTTTGATGCATCACAATAAATCACAAAATCATCATTCCCTTCTGGCAATGACAATATAGGTGCCGTAGTTAGCTTTTTCTTCAATAACTGAAACGCTTTCTCTTGTTCATCATTCCATTCAAATTTCTTCCCTTTATGCGTTAATGCAGTCAAGGGTTTTGCTATTCTGGAAAAGTCTTGGATGAACCTTCTGTAGTAACCAGCTAGTCCTAAAAACTGGCGTATGTGTTTCGGAGTTTTCGGGGTTTCCCACTTTTCAACAGTTTCTATCTTTGCCGGATCCACCTTAATACCTTCTTTGTTCACTATGTGACCGAGGAATTGAACTTCTTCCAACCAAAATGCACACTTTGAAAACTTAGCGTACAATTCTTCCTTCCTCAATACTTCTAACACTTTTCTCACATGTTCACCGTGTTCTTGGTCATTCTTTGAGTAAATAAGTATGTCATCAATGAAAACAATGACAAACTTGTCAAGGTATGGTCCACACACTCGGTTCATAAGGTCCATGAACACAGCTGGTGCATTAGTTAAACCAAACGGCATGACCATAAACTCGTAATGACCGTAACGTGTTCTGAAAGCAGTCTTTGGAATATCATCTTCTTTCACCCGCATTTGATGATACCCGGAACGTAAGTCAATCTTTGAATAAACAGACGAGCCTTGTAGTTGATCAAATAAGTCGTCGATTCTCGGTAGTGGGTAGCGGTTCTTGATGGTAAGTTTGTTCAACTCTCGGTAGTCGATACACAACCTGAATGTACCATCTTTCTTCTTGACAAACAAAACAGGAGCTCCCCACGGTGATGTGCTTGGTCGAATGAAACCACGCTCTAAAAGTTCTTGTAATTGGCTTTGTAGTTCTTTCATCTCGCTGGGTGCGAGTCTGTAAGGAGCACGAGCTATTGGTGCAGCTCCTGGTACAAGATCTATTTGAAATTCAACGGATCGATGTGGGGGTAATCCCGGTAATTCTTTCGGAAATACATCGGGAAATTCTTTTGCAATGGGAACATCATTGATGCTCTTTTCTTCAGTTTGTACTTTCTCGACGTGTGCTAGAACAGCATAGCAACCTTTTCTTATTAGTTTTTGTGCTTTCAAATTACTAATAAGATGTAGCTTCGTGTTGCCCTTTTCTCCGTACACCATTAAGGGTTTTCCTTTTTCTCGTATAATGCGAATTGCATTTTTGTAACAAACGATCTCCGCTTTCACTTCTTTCAACCAGTCCATACCGATTATCACATCAAAACTCCCTAACTCTACTGGTATCAGATCAATCTTAAATGTTTCGCTAACCAGTTTAATTTCTCGATTCCGACATATATTATCTGCTGAAATTAATTTACCATTTGCTAATTCAAGTAAAAATTTACTATCCAAAGGCGTCAATGGACAACTTAATTTAGCACAAAAATCTCTACTCATATAGCTTCTATCCGCACCCGAATCAAATAAAACGTAAGCAGATTTATTGTCAATAAGAAACGTACCCGTAACAAGCTCCGGGTCTTCCTGTGCCTCTACCGCATTAATATTGAAAACTCTTCCACGGCCTTGTCCATTCGTGTTCTCCTGGTTCGGGCAATTTCTAATAATGTGGCCTGGTTTTCCACATTTATAACAAACTACATTGGCATAACTTGCTCCGACACTACTTGCTCCGCCATTACTCGTTCCGACACCATTTGTTCCTTTCGTTCTATTAACCCCTGGTCCGTAGACCTCACACTTCGCCGCGCTATGACCATTTCTTTTACACTTGTTGCAAAATTTGGTGCAGAACCCCGAGTGATTCTTTTCACACCTTTGGCATAGCTGCTTCTGATTGTTGTTGTTGTTGCGGTTATTATTGTTGTTGGGATGATTGTTGTAGTTGCTGTTGTTGTTGTTGTTGTTGTTGTTGGGCCGTTTGTTGTAGTTGCGATTGATGTTGCGATTGTTGGGATAATTGTTGCGATTATTGTTGTAATTGCTGTTGCTGTTGTATTGGTGATTCTTATCACCGTTTTCCTCCCACTTTCTTTTGACTTGCTTCACATTGGTCTCTTCAGCAGTCTGTTCTTTAATTCTTTCTTCAATCTGGTTCACTAGTTTGTGAGCCATTCTACATGCCTGTTGTATGGAGGCGGGCTCGTGTGAACTTATATCTTCTTGGATTCTTTCCGGTAATCCTTTCACAAACGCGTCGATCTTCTCTTCCTCATCTTCGAATGCTCCCGGACACAATAGGCACAATTCTGTGAATCGTCTTTCGTACGTGGTAATATCAAATCCTTGGGTTCGTAACCCTCTAAGTTCTGTCTTGAGCTTATTGACCTCGGTTCTGGGACGGTACTTCTCGTTCATCAAGTGCTTGAATGCTGACCACGGTAGTGCGTACGCATCGTCTTGTCCCACTTGCTCTAGATAGGTATTCCACCATGTTAACGCAGAACCGGTGAAGGTATGCGTAGCGTACTTCACTTTGTCCTCTTCAGTACACTTACTTATGGCAAACACCGATTCGACCTTCTCGGTCCACCGTTTTAATCCGATTGGTCCTTCGGTTCCATCAAATTCCAAAGGTTTGCAGGCAGTGAATTCTTTGTAGGTGCATCCTACACGATTTCCTGTACTGCTAGATCCAAGGTTATTGTTGGTATGTAGCGCAGCCTGTACTGCGGCTATGTTTGAAGCTAGAAAAGTACGGAATTCCTCTTCATTCATATTCACGGTGTGTCGAGTAGTCGGTGCCATTTCCTTCAAAATAGTTAAATGGAACAAGTTAATCATACAGAATATTAAGAGTAGTTAATAGTATTTCGTAGCATAATATGAACTCATTTATAAAAGCTTTTTCTTCATATTAGCGTTTTATAAGTTTAAATTCGGGTAGTACCTACCCGTTAAGTTCATACTTAGTAGCTAATATACAATTCAACTACTACAATTCTATATGAAAAACTGATTATAATAATATTTCGCGTTCAAACTTTTATACAATATTTTACAAACTTACAATACCGCTTATTTTACATAAAGCATGAAATATAGCACACAATAACTTTGATACAAGATAGTTGTGAAGATAATTCTAGCTAGTACACAAGTCGTTCAGCAAAGGCAATAAAGACACGTAATTCATACGTCCAGAAACAAGTCATGCATTCTGGTTTTACTAGGACTACTTCCCATCCTTGGTCTTGTGCAACATAACCGTTATGGCCGTTGATAAGACAGCGTGTTGTAGCGTCATCAAAGGGACGAGGGTTACGTAATGTCCAACAGTCCCGTAATAATCTAAAAACCTCATTTCTTACCCCAATTACCGACTCCGTCACTTGTGGAAACGTTTTGTTTAATAGTTGTAGCCCGATGTTCTTGTTCTCACTTTGGTGAGAAGCGAACATTACTAATCCGTAAGCATAACATGCTTCTTTATGTTGCATGTTAGCCGCTTTTTCTAAATCACGAAGTCCAATATTCGGATATATTGAGTCAAAATAATTTCTTAACCCGTTGCGTAAAATAGCATTTGGGTTCCCCGCAATATATGCGTCAAAGTAAACACATCGTAACTTATGGGTTTCCCAATGTGATATCCCCCATCTTTCAAACGAAAGTCTCTTATAAACCAAGACATTCTTGGAACGTTCTTCGAATGTCTTACAAACTGATCTCGCCTTAAATAGTTGTGCCGAGGAATTCTGGCCGACTCTAGACAAGATTTCATCAATCATGTCTCCGGGTAGGTCTCTTAAAATATTGGGTTGTCTATCCATTTTGTGTTTTTAAACTGTAAAATAGACAAGAGTTAGTTTCAAAAAAAATACTTATTAATACAAGCAATTTTTACATATATCATAAAGCATAAGAACACTATATTACATATATTACACCACACGAATACAACTATCTTATTCCGACTCGCTCGTTTCTTCTTCTTCGGTTTTGGTTCGTTTTGCCAAGTTTCTAGGGATATATGATGTTCCCCTAATACGAGCCGTCGTTGTCCACATTGGTTTAGAAAAACCTGGTGGTTTAGAGGTTCCCGGGTCATTGTTACAACTTAAGGACTTCGGGGGTTGACGATACATATAAAGTTCATCGGGGTTGGAATTAGATTTCTCTATTTTTATGCCCTTTCCCTTATTATTTTCTTTTGCCTTTTTAAATTCAGTTGGGGTAATTTCTATAACATCATCGGAATTCTCGTCGGAATCCGATTCATCGGAGAATTGGTAATCCTCCCAATATTTTGCTTCCTTGGCGGAAACACCATTGACCATAATTAACTTTGGTCGGTTGGTTGAGGATTTTCTCTTACTTAACCGTTTTATTATTTCCCCCACCGGTTCTATTTCTTCATCCGGTTCCGATTCTTCTTCCGGTTCCGATTCTTCTTCCGGTTCCGACTCTTCTTCCGGTTCCTCTTCGGGAGCTTGTGAATCAGTCCACAAATCATTCCAATTTACATTTGACTCTTCATTATTATTAGGTGAGTCAATGGGACTTGTTCTAGAGGTAGACATCTATCACATAATATCAAACACGTTAAGAGATTAATATATCACATAATATTCATATGTTAAAAATATATAGTTTCCAACAAAAATGTTAAGCAATCATTTTTAAAGAAAACACGGTCGAAGTCCAGACTCACTAATGCATCCTAACAAACTCGATAAGACACACTAATGCAAATTTTCTGGTTCTCTAAGACCAACGCTCGGATACCAACTGAAATGTCCCGTTCTTATTGATTAAAAACGTTCCATATTAATTGATTTCGTTGCGAG